>NW_011494743.1:1854941-1901879 GCF_000754665.1 Bison bison bison | reverse complement strand
GTGCTAGTGCTAAGTTGTTTTAATCGTATCCAACTCTTTGTGACCCTATGGACCACAGCCTTCCAGGCTCCTCTGTCCAAGGGATTCTCCAGGCAAGAACACTGGAATGGGTTGCCATTTCCTTCTCCAGGGGATCTTTCTGACCCAGGGATCAAATCCGCATCTCACTGGCAGGTTGAGATCTGCACTGGCAGACAGGTTCTTTACCACTGAGCCACCTGGTGGAGACTCGTGGTCAAGTAGAATTCTTCCTCAGCAGCTCTCATTCCCTTCCCACATTCCCGTCCCTCCTCTCGGTTTCCTCTCTGCTCCTCTCTCTTCCAAGCAGCGGCAGCCTCCCCCCAACCCCCAGCCCCCCGGATGGTCTAGGACCTCTCTTCCCCCTCTCAAGGGCGAGAGACAGCGGGATATTCCAATGATTAATATTCACATAGCAAAAGCTGAAAATAACACAGACGAACTTTTAACAAGAGCCGACATCTTCTGAGTACCTGGTATCGATACCCTCTACGTCCCCATTGCTGGAGTGACGTGTTTCCACGTAAGGAATAATATCCTGCTGGAGCGCAAGGACCCTGCCCAGGGCACAGCAGAGCTGAACCCCAGGGGGCCCGGGAGACCAGCCTGCTGCCCTCTCCAGTCCTGCTCCCAGCTTCAGGGCCACCCTATCCCAACCGAGAGCAACAGGCACAACGGAGACTGAAACTGAGCTGTCAAAAGCCATGAATCAGGTGCCCAGGGAAGTTAACAGTCACACAGACGTGCAAGAGGCCCACATGCATCCAGTGTCTCCTGGGGGCTCCAGGGACCAGAACTCTTATTTCTCCACAGTTAAATGCTGCAGGTCTGGGCTCATAAAAAAGAGCAGCTATTAGAATTGTTTTTATTTATGATTAACTTGAGAAAAGAGTGGACTTGGAGTATGTTTCCGTATCTATAAATGCAGATAATCAGTATTCTAAGAGCGCGTAAATCCATGTGTACCTTATTTGTTATCAAAAAAGTAAACAATTTAAGATTCAGATAATCACCACTTTCTTTTTATGTAATCATCTAAGAAGTATCTGACATAGATGCTCGCAGGCCAGGGGAGCCGAGTACAGAAGGTACTGATCTGTTCTGACCTCACAGTCGTCTGATCTCACAACGACTGCCAGCTCCCTGCTCACGAAAGCGCTGCACCCGCCACACCCCGTCAGAAACGTGGGTGATGATGAAATCTGGGGCGACGAGCAGAAAGCACCTGCATTCAAAGAACTCCACACACTTTTACTTTAAGACTCAACAAACTACAATGAAGTATCAGTGAGCACATTTAAGAACTATTTTTTAAAGTAATTTAACTTCAGAAATCTAAATATACCTTTGTTTCCTTTGTTTGATTTATTACAACTCTCCTAGAAGTTAAATATATTCATCCAAAAGATCCTAAGGCTGGTAAAATTACCTTTTCATTAAAAGATAAACATAAGCATAATATATTCAATAGATTAACCTGTTCATGAAAAGGCATTTATTAAATCCTATGAAAAATCATGTATTTTTATGGCTGACCTAATATTTTAATCAGATAAAATGCTGACAAACACACATAACTTGAAAAGACCCTTCATAAATATGTTGTGCCCCTTGTAGAAGCATCTTTACCAAATTAAAATTTTAGACTCAGCCAACAATACGATGAATCTGGTGGGGGAGAAGTACAGAATATATGACACAGAGTGAGTTAAATAACACTCTCACCTCCAACACATTACACACATACACGCAGGAACACAAACACCAAGGCTACTACTTACTAAGATGTTAGACAGTCTTTCAGTGCAGAATTCTCTTTCCGGCATTTTACTACCATAAGGACTCCAGAGTCCTTGCAACACTTAGTGAAATCTGAAATAAAAAATTTGGAAGAGAAAAAATGATCTGTAATTACATCTCTGTAAGTTTAAACAGCTCTAAAATCTTCATTCATTTAACATCTCTGGCCTAGATTGTGCTCGGCACTCACACAGTACATGTTCCACAAAAGACGTGAACGTGAATAAAAGGTGGTAGATCTGAAAGGAGGGAGGGGACCCCTGAGGTAAAGAAGGAGTTGCTTCACAGTGACACACGGAATGCAGAGATGAAGCAGGATTTCTAACTCAGACATACTTCATTTACCGCTTTGCATTCATGTCTCTGTGTCATACTTTGGTAATTCTTGCAGTATTTCAGACTCTATCAGTATTATAATTGTTATGTTGACCTGTGATCAGTGATCTTTGATGTTACTACTGTAACTGCAGACACGGAGAAAACAGCAGGAGAGCTAGAATTAGAAGTGGAGCCTAAAAATGGGATGGACTGCTTCGTCTCCTGATCACACCTGACCAGAGAAGTTGCTTAAGAATGAACAAAGACTGTGGGGTCCTGAAATGGAGTCTACTTCTGGTGAAGATGCTATAAACCTTGCTGAAATGACAACCGAGGGTTTAGAATATTACAGAAACTTAGTTGAGAAAGCAGCAGCAGCAGAGTTTGAGAGGACTGACTCCAGTTTTGAAAGTTCTCCACCAAATCAAATGCCACCAACTGGCACACTGCAGGCAGAAGAGAAATCGTTCCTAAAACGAAGAGTCCTGTGCAGCAAACTTTATTACTGCTCTCTTATTCTAAGAAACCCACATCAACCTTCAGCAACCCCACCCTGATCAGTCAGCAGCCACCGACATCAAGGCAAGACCCGCTTCCTGCAAAAAGATTACGACTCACTCAAGGATCAGGGCTCAGAGGAGCATTAGCATTTTTCAGCAATAAAGTATCCTTACTGAAGGCATGTACAGTGTTTTTTTAGATGTAATACTATTACACACTTCATAGTCTACAATGCAGTGTGGATATAACTTTCATATGCACTAGGAAGCCAAAGACTGCGTGTGACTCGCTCTACTGTGATGCTGAGTGTTTTGCATTGGTCTGGAAGCAAACCACAGCATCCCCAAGGTCTGTCTACAGAGAGGAAGCATGTACTCCATGGATGAACAACAGATCCCACTGTGCAGCACAGGGAACTACAGTCAGTGTCCTGTGATAACCACCATGGAAAAAAAGATTTTAAAAAGAATACACACACACACACAGAGATACGTGTGTGCGTGCTCAGTCACTTTAGTCATGTATGACTCTTTGCAACCCCATAGACTGTAGCCCGCCAGGCTCCTCTGTGCATGGGATTCTCTAGGCAATAATACTGGAGTGGGTCGCCATGCCCTCCCCCAGAGGATCTTCCTGACACAGGGATCGAACCCGCGTCTCCTGTGTCTCTTGCATTGCAGGCAGGTTCTTTACCACTGAGCCACCAGGGAAACCCATAAACATATGCGTATACACGCACACACACACATATACACCCATAAACATATATATATATAAAACGGAGTCACTTTGCTGTAATTGTAAATCAACTATACTCCCAATTTTTTAAAATAAAAGAGTATATTCCAGAAGAGATGAGTAGGGAGAGTGAAGGGGGTTGTATCAGACACAGCCCTTCCTGGGGTCCAGTTTCTATGACTACTGATGGCATCCTTCAACCCCGTTTCCTTCAGACAACCTGCCATGGTCCTTTACTTTGACCCCAGGGTTCCCATCCCATTCCTGAGTCAACTCTGAGGTGACCCAGAATCTAAATGGCTTTCTATCACATTTCCATTCTGGCAGTTTGCCCCTCAAATCCTACTGGCCCCCTCGGGGTCCTGCCTTCTCAGGAGCCCCGACCCACAGAACCCTGGTGCCGGAGTCCAGTCACAGCGCCCGCTGCTCAACCTGGCCTGCGCTGGGGCAGACCAGCTTGCTCCTCAGCCCCTCCTTGGGTCAGGCACGGGGCGCCCCTTCTCTAGCAGCGACTCTCCCCAGCTGTCTCGGTCCTCCCCCTCCCCGGTGGTCTCTAGTCCCAGCCTCGGCCACCTCATCTGTAACCAGCCATGTCCATGTCAGACTTTAAAATATGACACCACCCTCACCAAGAAGCTTGTATCATCATTTAGTATAAAATTATCTGGATTCTCTTCTTACCCTTCCAGCTACTATGGAATATGATTTATAATCATCTTAAAACACGCAGGTAACTTCAGGAGTCCCCATGAAGACACATAATGTGTAACAAGTGGCTTTGAACACAAGCAAACTGAAAATGACGGACATTTGTAAATGCACAAGAAATTCGAGGGGCTGTGCTGGACCGAGAGGCCTCGGGCACAGACGTCCGTCTGTCTGCAGTATCAGCGCAGTCTGCGGGGTGTGGACGGGCGGAAACCAGGCCTGCTGGTGCGGGAGGGGCCTGACTCCAGACGGAGGGCACGTCTGGTCACAGCCGTGGGGCAGCGATGCTCCAGTGCGGGTCACGGGCTCCGTGAACTAGATGTTCACCAGTCTCAGGACTGCGACCATTTGCTCTGAGTCCTGAACTGAATCAGGCATCTTTTACACTCATCGACACACGCTCTTGTGGTCTCTGTGCCGATGAGCTGGGCACGTGGCCAAATCAGAGCAAAGGAGACTTCCTGTGTCCTCTGCGACGCAAAAAGGCAAAGCAGGGGCTTCCCTGGTGACTCAGTGGAAAAGAAACCTGCCTGTCAGCGCAGGAGACACGACCTCGATGCTTGAGCTGGGAGGATCTCACATGCCGTGGACCAATTAAGCCTTGTGGAATGCAACTGCTGTGAGCCTGCGCTCTAGAGCCTGGGTGCCACCGCTACTGAAGCCTGTGTGCCCTAGAGCCTGTGCTCCGCAACCAGAGAGCCACCGCAGGGAAAAGCCACACACCGCAACCAGAGAGGAGCCCCCGCTCACTAGAGCTGGAGAAAAGCCGGCACAGCAACAAAGGCCCTGCACAGCCAAGAATAAACACGTAAAACTATTTTTTTCTAAAAAAAGGGAAAAAACATTTCTCTTTTAAAAAAAGGCAAAGCCAATGCAGGATCAGGTCCTTCTCATCGGAGGTCCTGAAGAGAGGCAGCAAGCCCACTGGAAAGCCCACTAGCCTGCACTCTGGAAGTCATTAGCATCCTTCCACGGTACTGTTCTCCACACAGCCTGATGCGAAGACCTGCCTTTCCAGAGGCAAGGGTTACGATCCTAAGCAAGAATTAAAGCATGAGCTACCCTCAATGGGAGCGTGAACAAAGTTAATCCAGAGGTGACGAATGTTCAACGGTGGTGACGGGCCGTGGGCTGGCTCCTCGCAGCCCCACTGTCATTCGGAGACTGGACCAGCTCACTCGGACGATAGCATCCACAGAAAGATAGTGGGCATCAGGGACCTCCCCTCGTAAACACGTGCGCATTGACCAAACCCCAGTCCCTTTCCAGAAAACACGAATGCAAGGGCTCCTACCAACAGTATATTCTCTGAATTCAACACTCAGTACTCTAACACTTGACAAATTTACAAGCGAACGCTCAGGCACTGACTTACGTTAAGACCTGTTTTCTCTAACGTGACTAAAAATGTCCTCAAGTAGGGAAGTGGCTCCAGATAGCAAGTGTGTGTTCCGATGGCCATAAAGGCACAGTCTCTGCATTTTCACACTTGTCCAGATCTCCTCAGGAGTAACTGTGACTGGCCCGAAGCCTCAAGCTGTTTGTAAGGTTTCTGTCACTTGTTTAGCAACACTATTTTAATGAGGATCCATCTTTCAAACCACATTAGCAAACCTTCATATGATGGTGATGTCGCCAGCTGATTTCTACAATGGTATTCTGAAACAAGCCCAATTTAAATCACTTCTGTCTCTCAATATTAAGTGTTAAAAAGTTTGTACACCTGTAAATAAATATTCACCTTTAACCACTATGAAAATGAACTGTCATTCACTTACATATACCTTAATGTAATGCAAATAAATATCAGTAAAGAGTGAGAGTAAAGAGATGATTAAAAGTTATTCCAAACTTTAAAGAAGTTTGGGCTTAAAGACAGCATTCAAGACTTTTTTCTTTAAAATATCAAGAACATGAAATTCTTTCTTTTGAAATTCCTTTCTCTGAAAGAAACCACTGAATGTCATATAAAATAAACGATGGGAAACATATTCTGTGAGCAGGATAAAATCTGCATCAAGTGAAGCTAGAGAAAACAGAGATAAAGTCTTCTCCCAACTTTAGTCTAAGATAATCGGCAAAAGAACCATACTGTAATTAAGTACAAGAATACATAATTTCCAGTTTATATAAGAAAAACTTAGGGAAACTCCATATAAAAGCAGTAAGAGAGAAATGGTTTGGAATTCATTGCTTTTCACTCATTTAATTTATGAACTTTGGAATGTATGTTAATATTTAAATAACTGCCATAATTAGGTTTCCTGATGAAGCCAAGGAGGAGCAACAAAGTGTGGATGGGAGCAGGAAGACTGACCTTCCACACGTCATCAGTTTCAAGCAACATACAATTTGGCAGACACAGTCATCCAGGTAGGACGATAGCATTCAATGAGAGATATCAATTTAAAAACATACCAGATTAAAAGAAGTAATTCCAATGTTTCATTATTTCTGAACCACTCCTTTTATAATTCAAACAATTTATATTTTCTAAACAATCCTGAGCTTATGAATTTTTACACAACTATCTTTAGACATAGCACTTATTTCTAACTTTCTAGTACTTTTATTTCCTCAATAAGTGAAGTACTTAATAAAGTACCTATTTTGTTTCAGGCATTATAAAAAGCAGAGCTCTATTTAGGTACCAATGTAATTTAGAATTTTTGACATGTAAGTTCTGTGTAATATTTCTATGACTAAACCACCATCTTGATGGTCTCACTTTTAAATCTGGAACTTCAATCTAATCGAAAAGAAAGACATTTAGGAGGTCTTGCTTACTGAAGAAATGTAGCAAGAAGATTTTTAAATCACCCTCAATTCAAAACATTTCATCAACTGCACAACAGGAAATCTTAAGCATAAAACTGCTTCCTTATAGGAAACTAGATAAAAATAAAAACAGAAATGTACTTGAAACGATGGATAAATGATCTGCCAGCAAACATTCTGACAACAACAAAATTTCAGAGACAGTTTTTCGAGAGATCCATAAAATTAATCACTCAATGGAAAACATAAACACGCAGAAGCCACCTCATCTTTCTCGAGGCTCAGTCACCAAAACAGTGACTTCCTAACTGAACTCACGCCTTCAAAACGTTTCCGTTTCCAAAGGTGAGTCGAAAACACTGCAGACGGGGAAATCACCAAAATGCCATCACGTCAACGCTCAGCAGAGGATCCAGCTGCAAATACCTCATTTATCTGTTCCTTTTTTAGTTTTTACTTTATACTGGCGTATAGTTGACAAATAGCGTTGTCAGTCTCAGGCGTGCAGCAGAGTCAGTCATCCGTATACGCATACCTGCTCTCTTTCAGATTCTTTTCCCACATAGGTCATTACAGAGTATTGAGAAGAGTTGCCTGTGCTACACAGTAAGTAGGTCCTTTTTAATTATTTACTTTATATACAGTAATATGTATATGTTAATCTCATATCATTTATTTCTTAAATTATCGGAGTAGAATGAAAATGAAAAGCACTTACATTCCTGCCTCGTAATAGTAACAACAATAGCTAACACTTCTCTTTACTGTGTACCAGGCACTAGCCAATGAGTTAGGACAGGCTTTCACAGGCATTAACTGATTAAAGAGTTTTTTCATGCATTCTTTCAGTACTTATACACAGGCTCATAAAAACGCCACTCGTTCACTCCGCTTGGGGACGGGAGGTGGGGCAGGGCGGGCGTGTGCCAGCCACGACCGCAGGCGGCGTTCCGCGTCGGGCTCCGTCCTGAGGCAGTGGAAGCCCTCAGAGGGGCTCCGCACAGCGGAACGGCATGATCAGGCTTTCTTCTGCAGAGAACTACGCGAGCTGGAAGGCAGAGAGGTGGGGGCAACAGGGAAACCAGTGAGGAACTGAGCACAGTAGTCAGACTGAGAGATGGCAAGGGGGCGAGGCAGGGAGCGGCTCTGGAGAGGCGCGGACAGCTACCAGGGGGCCGTGACGGACACGGGGACACCGTCAAGACACAGGGTGACAGACGGGGGTCGCGGATGACGCCGACGCCTCCGCTGGGCGCAGCCGGCGGGTCCGATGTCTCAGAGACACTAGAAAAGGAACGCACGCGATGGGGGAAAAGATCAGCGCGTGCTTCAGACACGTCCAGCTGGGAGGAGCCCGTGAAACACCCAAGTGGATTGTCGGGCTGAGGCAAGTGGAAGACACTGGTGTGGCATCAGTCACTTATGAAAAATAAGGAAAAGTAAAGAGGGCCCAGGTAACCACTAGGCTGCCAATATTCAAGGGTCAGTGGAAACACGGGCACCTGAAAGACGGGAGGACCTCGGGGCATCACAGAAGGTAAGGGGACCAAGAGGCTGACCCTCTGAGTAGAGATCAGGGTCCACTGGACCCAATTTTAACTTCTAACTATTTTAAAGATATTTTGATTTTCATTTTTTCTGAGGCCTTCCAAAAAACCAAAGAAAACAGATACTTTGTAATATAATAAAACTCATTTCTATCTTGCAATTATCATATGGACTCACTAGAACTTTGTGTAAAGATAAGATACAACATAGACTCAATGATCTTTTTCCTACATTTTGAAACTTTTTACTAGATCGTCCTAGGACTTCTTTCATCATGACTCATCAGTTATTTTCAACTATGCTAAAACTGACTAAAATAAGAAAACATAATGATGGAATCAGCTAGAAAGAAAGTGAAATCGCTCAGTCGTGTCCGACTCTTTGCGCCCGTGGACTGTAGCCCACCAGGCTCCTCCACCCATGGGATTCTCTAGGCAAGAATACTGGAGTGGGTTGCCATTTCCTTCTCCAGGAGATCTTCCTGACCCAGGGATCGAACTCGGGTCTCCCTCATTGCAGGCAGATGCTTTAACCTCTCAGCCACCAGGGAAGCCCAGAATCAGCTAGAAGAATGATTCAACAGTGAAATAAACCACTATTCTATCAGTTTTCTTACTGGATCATCTGGCATATTACATTATAATTTATCAATATAGAAAAGGAGTCTTTTTAATGTTTGCTTTCCTTGAACACAGTTAAGATCTTTTTTTTTTTTCACTTCCTGATTATGTTAGGTAGAATAAGAGACCCCAAAGATTTCCAAATCCTGCTCCCAGAACCCAATGAATGTCAGGTTATATGGCAAAGGGGAATTACAGTTACTAATCAGCTACAACCAAATAAGGAGATTATCCTGGATTATCCAGGGGGTCCCAGAGGAATCACCAGGGTCCTGAGAAAGGGAAAAGGGAGGCACGGATGCTAGGACTTCCAGCATCTAAACCTGTGAGAATGAAGTTTTGTTGTTTATGGATCATCAGTTTATGTTATTTTTGTTAAGCAGCTCATGCTAAGATAGTTTCTAGAAACTGAAAAAGCAAAGAAACGGACTCTCTCATTGAGCTTCCAGAAGGGAACGCAGCTCTGCCAACATGTGGATATTAACCCAGAAAGACCTGTGTCATACCTCTGAGTTAGACTGTAATGTCACACATCTGTGTTGTTTTATGGTACTAACTGTGTGTAATTTGTGATAGCCGCCATAATGAACTAACTGCACTGCCTGTAGCAGAAGAAGGAAAACTAACAAAAAGATGATTCTCACTTATTAGATGAATCAGAAAATGCATGCTAAGACCTGAAAGCAGAGCTCCAGATTCTGCTGACGACGACAAAACTACCTACTATGAATACAACCACCAACTACTATCTTCAGATGACAGTATCCCAGATGACCTTCTCAAAAATCAGGAACTGATGAGTAAATAACAAACTCTGCAGGACAAAAAGGAAACGAGGCCTCCTCATCCCATCGGTCACCTAACAAGAGGCACCTGGTATCCTGTAACAGGAACCGGCACATCCCACGTGGTAGGGACCCACGGTGGTGTTCTCCCGTGCTGGTGTGTATGTGACCCAAATACTCAGGCCTGGCTTATAAGCAAAGATGATCACAAGGAACTAGCATTTGTGGGACGGGATGTATAAGTCAAAAAACTAAAATTTTTAAAAATTAAGGAGCAAAAAAGATGACTATCTTCTCTACAAAAAAAAAAAAAAAAAATTAGTAGCCAGCGATGTTTACAAAAGCATTGTATTTTATGAAAGCAAGCACAAGAAGACCCAGGACTGCTAGTGCGGAGGGCCAGCTGGAGGTGTGCTGGAACCTGGTGCAGTACTGACAAGACAGGTGTGTTCAGGCTCACAACCAACACTTAGCTTCACTCGGGCAACACTGACCATTTCAAGTATAAAACTTTTATAACCGGGAAATACAGAATAAAAACTGGTACAGCTATATTTAATTATTATTAAAATTTTAAGATCACTCTTCCTTTGTTCTTTCAAAAATTTTTTGAATATGATTTTTAAATAGAAAAATTAATAAATAAAAGGTATCCACAGATGACTACCTTTTCTAGGACAGTATGGACTAAAGAAGGCATGGTCATGATTGTCGAATGCTAAGATGAGGAGAGAAAGTCACCTGTTAGTTTTTATGTTAAGACTTTGTGACATTCTGCTGTCTAGGAATATCTTTGATTCACGTAAGGTCAGGGAAAGGATTAGAACAAACAAAAATCTTTGCTCCTTATCACAGATGAATTAAACATAGCTTTTATTTCCAGGGAGAAGGCAATGGCACCCCACTCCAGTACTCTTGCCTGGAAAATCCCATGGATGGAGGAGCCTGATAGGCTGCAGTCCAAGGGGTCGCAAAGAGTCGGACACGACTGAGCGACTTCACTTCACGTTATTTCCAGGACACTTATTTCTTTAATCAAGCATTCATTAAATACAAAATATGGTTCCTAACTTCAATGTACTTATAATATAGTGGCAGATGCACAAAGGAATTCAATACCAAACAGTTATCTCCATTTGGTCAGCTTAGGTTTATAGCCCTCTAAAACCTACACATAGCATATTAAAAAGCAGAGACATTACTTTGCCAACAAAGGTCTGTCTAGTCAAGGCTATGGTTTTTCCAGTGGTCATGTATGGATGTGAGAGTTGGACTGTGAAGAAAGCTGAGCACCGAAGAATTGATGCTTTTGAACTGTGGTGTTGGAGAAGACTCTTGAGAGTCCCTTGGACTGCAAGGAGATCCAACCAGTCCATTCTGAAGGAGATCAGCCCTAGGATTTCTTTGGAAGGAATGATGCTAAAGCTGAAACTTAGTACCTTTGGCCACCTCATGCGAAGAGTTGACTCACTGGAAAAGACTCTGACGCTGGGAGGGATTGGGGGCAGGAGGAGAAGGGGACGACAGAGGATGAGATGGCTGGATGGCATCACTGACTCAATGGATGTGAGTCTGAGTGAACTCCGTGAGTTGGTGATGGACAGGGAGGCCTGGCGTGCTGTGATTCATGGGGTTGCAAAGAGTCAGATACGACTGAGTGACTGAACTGAACTGAACTGAAACTGTACACACAAGGCTACCAAGCAAGGTCTGAAATGCACCTAGTCTGAATCTCCATGTACTGTGAGTATAAAAGGCACACTGGAGGGATTCCCCTGGGGGTACAAGGGTTAAGCTGGTTTGGGGAGCTAAGATCCCACATGCCTTGTGGCCAGAACCAAGACACAGAAGCAATATTGTAACTAATTCGATACAGACTTCAAAAACATCTTAAAAAAAAAAAAAAGACACAATGATTTGTGGGAGCTTAGGATGAAAAATAATAAGCAGGGTGATAATACATAGCCTTGATGTACTCCTTTTCCTATTTGGAACCAGTCTGTTGTTCCATGTCCAGTTCTAACTGTTGCTTCCTGACCTGCATATAGGTTTCTCAAGAGGCAGGTCAGGTGGTCTGGTATTCCCATCTCTTTCAGAATTTTCCAGTTTATTGTGATCCACACAGTCAAAGATTTTGCCATAGTCAATAAAGCAGAAATAGAGTTTTTCTGGAATTCTCTCGCTTTTTTGATGATCCAGCAGATGTTGGCAATTTGATCTCTGGTTCCTCTGCCTTTTCTAAAACCAGCTTGAATATCTGGAAGTTCACAGTTCACGTATTGCTGAAGCCTGGCTTGGAGAATTTGGAGCATTACTTTACTAGTGTGTGAGATGAGTGCAATTGTGCGGTAGTTTGCACATTCTTTGGCATTGCCTTTCTTTGGGATTGGAATGAAAACTGACCTTTTCCAGTCTTGTGGCCGTGGCCTCTGCTGAGTTTTCCAAATTTGCTGGCATATTGAGTGCAGCACTTGCACAGCATTATCTTTCAGGATTTGAAATAGCTCCACTGGAATTCCATCACCTCCACTAGCTTTGTTCATAGTGATGCTTTCTAAGGCCCACTTGACTTCACATTCCAGGATGTCTGGCTCTAGGTGAGTGATCACACCATTGTGATTATCTGGGTCGTGAAGATCTTTTTTGTACAGTTCTTCTGTGTATTCTTGCCACCTCTTCTTAATATTTTCTGCTCTGTTAGGTCCATACCATTTCTGTCCTTTAACGAGCCCATCTTTGCATGCAATGTTCCCTTGGTATCTCTAATTTTCTTGAAGAGATCTCTAGTCTTTCCCATTCTGTTGTTTTCCTCTATTTCCTTGCACTGATCGCTGAGGAAGGCTTTCTTATCTCTCCTTGCTATTCTTTGGAACTCTGCATTCAAATGGGTATATCTTTGCTTTTCTCCTTTGCTTTTCAGTTCTCTTCTTTTCACAGCTATTTGTAAGGCCTCCTCAGACAGCCATTTTGCATTTTTGCATTTCTTTTCCATGGGGACTGTCTTGATCCCTGTCTCCTGTACAATGTCACGAACCTCCGTCCATGGAAGAAGCACAAGTTGGAATCAAGATTGCCAGGAGAAATATCAATAACCTCAGATATGCAGATGATACCACCCTTCTGGCAGAAAGTGAGGAGGAACTAAAAAGCCTCTTGATGAAAGTGAAAGGGGAGAGTGAAAAAGTTGGCTTAAAGCTCAACATTCAGAAAATGAAGATCATGGCATCTGGTCCCATCACTTCATGGGAAATTAGATGGGGAAACAGTGGAAACAGTGTCAGACTTTATTTTGGGGGGCTCCAAAATCACTGCAGATGGTGACTGCAGCCATGAAATTAAAAGACGCTTACTCCTTGGAAGGAAAGTTATGACCAACCTAGATAGCATATTCAAAAGTAGAGACGTTACTTTGTCAACAAAGGTCCATCTAGTCAAGACTGTTTTTTCCAGTGGTCATGTATGGATGTGAGAGTTGGACTATGAAGAAAGCTGAGCACCACAGAATTGATGCTTTTGAACTGTGTTATTGGAGAAGACTCTTGGGAGTCCCTTGGACTGCAAGGAGATCCAACCAGTCCATCCTAAAGGAGATCAGTCCTGGGTGTTCATTGGAAGGACTGATGCTGAAGCTATAACTCCAATGCTTTGGCCACCTCATGCAAAGAGTTGACTCATTGGAAAACACTCTGATGCTGAGAGTGATGGGGGCAGGAGGAGAAGTGGATGACAGAGAATGAGATGGCTGGATGGCATCACCGACTTGACGGACATGAGTTTGGGTAAACTTCGGGAGTTGGTGATGGACAGGGAGGCCTGGCATGATGTGGTTCATGTGGTCGCAAAGAGTTGGACATGACTGAGCGACTGAACTGAACTGAGGATGAAAAACGTAACAAACTATCTTGTTCACCGTTTTTATACTGATTGCATGCTAATAAGATAGATGTGCTGTGCTGTGCTTCTTGCTCAGCATGTCTGACTCTGTGACCACATGGACTATAGCCTGCCAGGCTTCTCTGCCTGTGGGGATTCTCCAGGAAAGAACACTGGAGTCAGTTGCCATGCCCTCCTCCAGGGGATCTTCCCAGCCCAGGGATTGAACCCAGGTTTCCCGCATTACAGGCAGATTCTTTACTGTCTGAGCCACAAGGGAAGCCCTAATAAGATAGATACTATTTATTTAATACATAAGTTCAGTAAATATTAAAATTAAGCTTACCTTTCAAAACTAATGTCCCATTAAAAAATACGTGGCTACTATAGTTTAAAGAGAAGGAAAAGGCTACCCACTCCAGGATTCTGGCCTGGAGAATTCCATGGGCTGTATAGTCTATGGGGTCGCAAAGAGTCGGACACGACTGGGCGACTTTTAATTTAGTATAGTTTAAAATTATGAATATCGTCATGTTATTCTCTATGACCCAGTGGAACTTTCTGCAATGACAGAGACGCTCTCTGCACTTTCCCGTAGTGCCCCCGTAAGCCATGAAGGACGACTCAGCGCTCCAAGTGTGGCTGAGTGCAACTGAGGGACTGAATGTGTCTCTGTAATTAATTAAGGTAAAGAGTGGCGTGTGTGCAGTGGCTGCCATAGTGAAAGAGGCGGCCCTGAGTGTGTTTTCTTCCCCGCACTTCAGGTCAGATGTAGACAGGAGGCTGGTGATGAGAGCCTCAGATTGCTCATCTCCACGGACTGGAATGAAGCTCAGTGGGCACAAACTGTGATTCTGACCAGGAGCCCTTAGCATGTAGCTCTTGGAGCAGAGATGATTTCTAACAAAGGCTAACAATACATTAACTGCTCAGCAGGATCTATATCTCCATAGAATAAACTATCTTATTTCGGGTGGAGTTTTTGTTTTTCCATTTTCCTATGTGATTTCATAATTTTTTTTTCTTGCAACGTATTTAAAGATGTTAATAATAACAGCAACAAAATCAAATTAATAATGGACATATACTGGGTGTTTACTATGTACCAGACACGATGAGCACTTCATTAGCTCACTTGAATTTTACAAAAACCTAACAGAGAAGCACTGTCATCATCTGCATTTGCCAGACAAGGACACCGAGCTTTCAGTAGGCGACATCATGCATTTCCAAAACGGACAGTGCGGCAAGGACTAGCCTGGAACCGGGCCTTTAGTTCCTGAAAAACTCCGTAACTCCTATGGAATGCCACTGACTCTTCTTCACAGTGAGAACAGGGGAGACTCCTCCACACTGGGCAGAAGTTCTCATGGTCATAGCAGAGCCATAAGCCCCGCCGTCACCACACACAGGGCCAGCACCGGGCCCAGGAAGCTGGTGGGATGGCTCAGTCCTTCCGGTCCCCACCTCCGGGGGAAGAAAAGCTACAGCTTAGAGCTCTGATGCTCTGCTCCTGAGCAATCATCTAAAATAAAATGACGCCAGATACCTTGCCCTCTGGCTCCACACCTCCTTTTCCAGAATGCCTATAAAATATATTTAAATATTTAAAACAAGGATTTTACACATTAGAAAGTGACTTTTCCAAGCAGTTTACAAGAAACTGCTAAGTTCTGTGCTTGGGGTTCTAAGAGCCTTCAGAATAGGAAAGGGAGACGTCAGCATAGCTGAGCAGTGGCTGAGGAGAGCACCAACTCACCCCATCTCCCAAATGAGACACACACAAAAGAGGCCGTCAGCCTCCCCAAGCAGGAGAACCCGTGAGTATCACTAGCAGTGACAGAGGGGGAGGACTTAGACAGTGACAAAGCCAGAGAAATGCCAAGTGAGTCAATCTGGTTCATGCCGCACATGCCGGCTACATGCTCCCCCTTTGGTCCCCCAACCCCCCCGAGCCTCTGAAGTTAAAAGATCTATTCATGAACACACGCCCATCAGAGCAGCCAACAAAGGCACCATGTTTCTGCACATCCCCTGACACGAAGCAGGATCAACGCTGTAAACAACACAAGCAACGCGAGCAACACACCAGCCTGCGGCACCTTTCCATGCTTGCCAGCGGCTTCACAGTCTGCTCTGCAGGCCAGGGTGGGCCAGTGGTGACCATTCACTGCCTCCCACGAGGGGCCAGGAAAGGACCTTGTTCTCAACACCTCAGGTGGAAATGGCCAGAGAAGGAAGGACTTAGATGTCATTAACCCAAACCCTAGTAAGCAAGTGTTAGTCACTCAGTCGTGCCCGACTCTTTGTGACCCCATGGACTGCAGCCCACCAGGCTCCTCTGTCCATGAGATTTTCCAGGCAAGGATACTGGAGTGGGTTGCCATTTCCTTCTCCAGGGCATCTTCCCAACCCAGGGATCGAACCCTGTCTCCTGCACTGCAGGCAGATTCTTTACCGAGTGAGCTACAAGGGAAGCCCAACCCAAAGCCTAGACCCTTCCTCAATTCAGAAAGTCCTAATTCACCTCAGTGTGCAAACCCTGTGGGAACAGAAACACCTTACGGAACAAGGGAGCCAGTTCCGTCGTGGGGGAGGGGGTAATGTGGGGTTGGGGGATGTGTGTGCACGTAGGTATGTGTGTGCGCGTGTGCTGAGGGGCGTGGGGGAGGTTTGAGACTGGAAGAAACCAGAGTTCAGGCTCCTGCCAACCCCCGTCAAACCCCGCTGGCAGTAACAGTCCTGCTGTGCCTCCTCCTGGTGAGAACCAGCATGAACGTGGCTCCCTCCTCCTTGCCGGATGTGGTTTCCAGACTGTGGACAAAACCTGCTCACCCTCTTTCTAATCTGCTGGTCTGTCAACTTTTCTTATGTATCGGACACCTTGCTTTGCTCCAAAAGAGGAGTTGACACAGTTTGGCATTTCCCTTCAAGAGACAGCATTCGAAAAGACAGTTATGTTCTTCATATCCAAACACAGGGGACAATTCAAATACAAGCATAACTATGACTACTCCTTTCTTATAATAAAAGCCATTTGTAGAGAATCATTAAGAGAATGGCGTATCACAAGCCATTCCTCATCCTGTCTTCTCTTAGCTGAAGCAAAAAATATCTTTATGTAAGTAAAAAAAAGCCTTGGCACCCTGCAAAGCCACTTAGCAGCTTTCTTTTAATCTAACAGAGTCACACCAACAGCCTAAGTAGAAATACTAAACCACAAAGCTCTATCCGGCCACTAAAGAAAGTGCACAATTGGGGATGATCTCCAAGACTCAAAGTGAAAACAGCAAGGACACACGTATACACACACACACACACACACACCTATACAGACAGTACAGAAGGGCTGGGGGCGGGGGACCAGGAAGGGATGGGTGGCCGTCATGGTCTCAGAAGAAAACCTGGAGTCTGCGGGGGGAACGGAAGAAGCAGGTTTCTATTGTGTTGTGGTAGTCTGTCCCTGTGCCAACCTTACAAAATGCAATTTTAAAAAAGGAAAGTGAATAAAGTAATACCTTTGTGCAGAGGAGGGGGAGAGAGGAGGTCTGGCTTTGAAGCAGAGTGAGAGGTCATCTCTCTCAATTTTTTTTTTTTAAACAATCCTCTTCCATTTCCTCAGAACTGCCCATTAGTGACAAAGGGCAGGGACCTGTCTTTCTTGCAACAGAACACCCCACTCTTCACAGTCAATGGACACTTCTGCCTGGATGGCTTCATTTCATTAAATGCTGACTGTTCCCAAATAAAAATGTGGGCATTCCTTTTCACAAATTACAGAGCTGCAGAGATCCTACGATTCCCACCCCACCAATGCCACGTGGAGCCCTAAGCCAAGGTAAAAAGACACCGTCAAAACCCACACTCCTGGCTTTCTTTTAATTTAACACGGTCACACCAACTGCCAAAATGCAAGAAACCCAACACTGGTAACGCGTGCTCCCTTGCTCATAAACTGGTCCCAATTCTCGGTTTTAAAGAGGAAAAAAAAAAAGAGAACAGAAGACATGTGATGCTAAATTTAATTAGACATTTAATAAGTGTAGTGTCCCTAGTTAACAAGGCAGATCCATCCTTTCCGTTCAGGCTGCAGGTTATTTAAAGACTTTACAATTTTACTACTTAAGGGCAAGTCCTATGGAGGTGTTATCTCACCATTTATATTTTCACAACACTTATGATATTGCTATCACACTCTTAAAATAAATAAAAAGCCCATGCCGTGTGGTGGACCAATATAATGCTACATACACTATTTCTGGAAATAAACATTAAAATCATTCTGTATTGTTCACTTGATTCTTGCAGTGTTGAATATTAGAAAAAAAGTAAAACTAATTTTTTTAAGTCCCAGGTATACTTGAAAAACAGAGGTTTTGTCACTTGGTTTTTAAAATTAGGTACTAGAAAATATATCACTAGAAAATTCTGACCACAATAGCATTTTATGACAAAATTATTATGCTTTTAATTTTCTATTAAATTGTGGTTTATTAGCTTGCTACTTTAAAGATTAGACTGGGTACAGAATGAATTTAGTGGTGCATTTAATGAGACAAGAAAGATGAACATGAAAAGATGATTTTACATGGTGGTGCATAGGCTATTTGATAATTCTAACACAGTACAAAAGAAAGCTTCTCTCTAGATTGACCATGGTTCACTTAACATCACTGAATATCTAATACCTCCAACTCAATTAATTCTCACCTGATTAAGATCAGACTGATATTCAAACTAAATCATCTCTCCAGTCAAGTAGAAATCAATATTTCTGATTTTACTTTTAAATTACAATAGAAAATAAAATGCACACGTCTTCAATATGCCAAGAGTAGCTTTTCCATTCTAGTCTACCATGGCGGGGATGACACAGTTGATTAAAGAATTATTCTAATTTGAGCACCAATATGTAGTCAGAATCTGATTAATCTGAACACGGAGATGGAATAAAGTAATTAAATATATCTTATACAGGGCAAATAGAAAATTGACATAAAATAAACTTGACTTCTTTAAAACAAACTTCACTATTTATCAGCTCAAGTAGTTAGGAACGTGCTTTATTACAGACTGACTGCTCTTGGAGGGGTCTGTTTCAGGCGCAGATATTTACGAGGTAGCCAAAGAAAAGAAACAGTTCTGTTCAGGTCATCCTCCTTCTGTGATCACCACTGCACAAAGCATGCACACACCCAGAAACAATCAAGTCACTGCTTGACTCTCCCCAAAAAAGCTGGACGTGCTGAGCAGGATAAAAATTAGTGAATCTTGAAGTGATAAAATGCTTACACCCTTGTAACCTACACTTCTAAAGAGAAGATGAGACACATCTCCCTCCCTTCTCACTCCTGAGCACTCTTTAGATCCAAGACGGAGAAGGGGAAAGTCAAATTATTCACTGGGTCAATTGAACAGAAGTATTGTTTGTCTTGTTAGCAAACTCAACTCATATGAAAATGACAGAAAAATGTCAAATTTTAAACAATACATTTAAGAAAGCAAAATCACTGTTAAATATACTAATTATTAGAACTGAAAATAGTAATAAAATTTAGAGTATTTAATGCATGCCAAATATTGCTCGTTATATATATTATGTATTATATATAATATGTAAAATAGTCTATTGTAAAGATGTATTTTACATAAAAATATATGAAGCATTTATTATCTATTATTTTTAAACCTCACAATAGAGGTTATTCCTATATACTGAATAATTCATAGGTGTTACTTACCTTAGGTGCACCTTTTCTCATGTCTTACCTATCATGTCCCAGAAAAGAATGTGAAGAACCAAAAAATTAAGTAAATTAACCTAGAAATGTAGATTTCCAAAATTCATATCCCATGAGAAACAGCCAAAGAAGTTACTTAGAGACCCAAACTAGGGGCATGAAACCCAGAATTTATAAGATATGCCACTCTCCAGAAACTTGTAGAATTTGAAGCTGGGGCTACCTATGTGACATGAAGTCGGGCTATTTGCATGTCAGACTCAAAGAATATTCTTGACTTTCATGGAAGACTCTTTCCTATTTTTCTTGAACCATATAGACATCTGTTTGATTTTCTTATAACTGAAACGTATTTTCAGAGAAATAACTGTCTAATATAAGCAGTATGTACATATTATGTAGTACATGTGTATAAATATTTATAATACAAAATATTTCACATGTATATAAGAATCACAGTGCAAGCACTGAGACTACTAAGCCAGTGCACATGCCCCATGTTTAAAGGTGGAGCTGTTGCTTTATCCCAGATACTGTCTACCTTGCAGGAATGGAAAGAGCATTGCCAGACCCACGGATTCATGCTTCTTCTTTTTTTTTTTTTTTATAATTCCTTTTTTTTTATTTTATTTTTAAACTTTACATAATTGTATTAGTTTTGCCAAATATCAAAATGAATCCACCACAGGTATACATGTGTTCCCCATCCTGAACCCTCCTCCCTCCTCCCTCCCCGTACCATCCCTCTGGGTCATTCCAGTGCACTAGCCCCAAGCATCCAGTATCGTGCATCGAACCTGGACTGGCATCTCGTTTCATACATGATATTTTACGTGTTTCAATGCCATTCTCCCAGATCTTCCCACCCTCTCCCTCTCCCACAGAGTCCATTAGACTGTTCTATACATCAGTGTCTCTTTTGCTGTCTCATATACAGGGTTATTGTTACCATCTTTCTAAATTCCATATATATGCGTTAGTATACTGTATTGGTGTTTTTCCTTCTGGCTTACTTCACTCTGTATAATAGGCTCCAGTTTCATCCACCTTATTAGAACTGATTCAAATGTATTCTTTTTAATGGCTGAGTAATACTCCATTGTGTATATGTACCACAGCTTTCTTATCCATTCATCTGCTGATGGACATCTAGGTTGCTTCCATGTCCTGGCTATTATAAACAGTGCTGCGATGAACATTGGGGTACATGTGTCTCTTTCCCTTCTGGTTTCCTGGAATTTTTGTTTTATGTAAAATCTCACAATTTTAAGTAGCTCATTTAACTTTGTTTCTAGGACACCATGCAGAGGAAACACGAAACACACAGCACCCGCGCCTGAACAGTGGCTTCTGGCTGAAGGCGGACGGTCTGTGTCACTGGCTTCATGGCTCTCATGGACAGGTCAGAGAAATACGCACATGTGGCAATCCCCTTGAGTCCTACCATCACTCACTGGACAACCACTAAAGCAGAAGCCTCCTACAGATGCCAAATTAGCATCGCCACCCTAGAAGCAGAGGAATGCAATGAGGGTGTTCCCATCCCTAACTCCTCAACCTCCTACTCCACAGGCCTCAGCCTTTTCACAGTCCTACAAGGCTGGGATGGATGGAGACTACTCCTTCTGGGAATCAACGACAGGGCATCAAAATGCACTCTTCACTGAGTCTACGTTTCCTTCAAGACCTCGCTGGGTGGATACCGTGTGGGCTAACCTCCCTGACCGTGAGCTCCAAGACGCACCCGAGTTAAGAGGGGTGCTTCACTCAGAGGGGTGCTGCTTTACGACATGAATAAGGAGGTTCTTTTCCTCCTCTGTGACACTGTGTGCATGTGCTCAGCTGCTCAGTCATGTCAGCTCTGCAGCCCATGGGCTACAGCCCACCAGGCTCTCTGTCCATGGGATTTCCCAGTCAAGAATACTAGAGAGGGTAACCATTTCCTATTCCAGGGGATCGATATGTCTCCTGCATCTCCTGCCTTGACAGGCAGATTCTTTACCACTGCACCACTCCATCCCACCTCTATGACATTATCAGGCGTTTAGTGACCTTAAAAGCAGTGTGTGTGCTGCCCTCCTGAAGCTTCCAATGGAGCAGCAGAGCAATGACACAGAAAACGGAACAGCAGTTACAGAAAAATACAGCGAACATCACTAGGCGGCAGTGCCACCCGGGGGGCAAGCGTGCAGACTTCAGTGAGGTGCCGGGGCTCCCCGTGCCACAGAGAGGGAGCGGGGCATGGGAAGGACCGGCCCCGTGTGTGCAAAGAGAGATGGAAGAGTCCCAAGAAATGCAACACTACATTCTGTACCTTTCCTCTCCTACTTTAGTCAGTCTGTGAGTACAATTGCTCAAGTGAATAATTATCTAAAATACTTCTAATAATTTTACATTTTCAGAATCCAATATAATACTGTTTGTTATACTCATGCATAATATGAGTGGTAAAATTTAACAAGTCAAACACATCAGGCTTGATCTTAAGAAGCCACTTTACAGAAAACAATGCTAAATAATAATTTTACTTCTGACCTGTACCTTATTAGTAACTTTCATTAAAATAATAAAAATAAACAATAAAAATTAAATTAAAATATAAAATATTCTAAGTATAAAAATAAAAAAGGATTTGGAAATTTTTTGTCATAGGAAAGAGAAGAAAGTAGAGAAAGTAGCTGTCACAGAGTCACATTCGTTAGACTCCACAAAGAATATTTTTAATTTTAAAATAGAATGTCAACAGGGTTGACTGAAATAAAGAGAAATAAATTAATGCTAAATAATTACTAAGGAAGTTTTGTTTATGGAAATGAATAATTCAGTGTTTTACAAAGTAAATTCAAACAGCAGCTGCTTTGCTAACATTAAGCTAAAAAGAGCTTTCTCAAAATGTACAAACTTTACAACTAGAGAATCATCATATTTTTAAATATCAGAGTTATTTCCTGGGTCTTCTGGTTCTAGTGTAAAATATTACATAGTTTCAAAGGTAATCGACCAACCATTTAAAGGAGTCTCCACGTTACATTTTTCATGGGGAATATCTGTCACATTCTAGCTAACTGAATATGTGCATAATTCCTGGCTTGTTAAATCCTAGAACAGCTGGGGGAGATAGGAATTCAGATTTCTAACAATCTGTTCCCAATCCACTTGGTCCTGAGTGATTCAGATCTCAAAATTAATCAATGGCTGCCTTTGACTCCACTGCAGTTTCATTTCTGTCTCCCAACTACTGCCTCTCTTCCTCCTTCAAAAAGAAATGAATCCAAACTTTAAAAAACACACACACTTGAGAGGAACCGCACAAATTATAAATTAAGTACATTTTTACTAAATAAGGTATCCATAGTTTTTGTAAGAATCAGTTTCTCAAAACAGCAGCTAATGCAGAAACCCGAAAAATACTCTCAAAGATCAATTTGAAATGAAAACAAAACATCTCCAAACAGTCACATAAGACAAAGGGAGAACTGGGTACCACTTACATAAAAAAGTTTCTTGGTTTATCTACTGCCCAATGCAAATTGCAGTCTGAACCCCTTTAATGGATCCTGAAAATTTAGCAGATGGCAAATAACACTTGTTTTTGAAAATGAAAGAGGAAATAGCAGATATGCATTTCATCTATATAAACACATACGTACATACAAAAGTGCCTATTTATTTATGTAGACACTGGGTTGACTTTAAACTACATTTCTTACGTTAAGCCTGATGAAAACAATTTTTGAAAGCCACTGGCCTAGCGCATGCTAATTCTTATCCTCCACAACAGTAGGAAAACAACTGAAACATATTCCAACTTCATTCTTCTGTTAAATACCTAACATTTCTATATGTACCTACTCTAGGCACTTGGAAAAAGTGAGCAAAACAAACCAGGCTCCCTGTCCTCAACAGAACCAGACAAGAAATACAATATTGTAAGGTGGGTCAGAATGTGGGCACAATTATAGGAAAAAAGCAGAGAGAGGTAAGGGGATTACGGGAGGGTAGACGCAGTCGGTCCTATTTTTTGCAGGGCTGCTGAGGTTGGACCTGCTGAGAATGTGGAGGGAAAACTTGAAGTAAGGAATTAATAATATCATTTGTATACACAATGGTAGCATAATACAAATATTTTAGTTTCTTTTTCTTTTTTAATGTAAATTTTTACTTTTTGATGGGAATACCAGACTACCTGACCTGCCTCCTGAGAAATGTGTATGCAGGTCAAGAAGCAACAATTAGAACTGGACATGGAACAACAGACTGGTTCCAAATTGGGAAAGGAGTACGTCAAGGCTGTATATTGTCACCCCACTTATTTAACTTTTATGCACAGTACATCATGAGAAATGCTAGACTGGATGAAGCACAAGCTAGAATCAAGATTGCCAGAAGAAATATCAATAACCTCAGATATGGACACCACCCATACGGCAGAAAGCAAAGAAAAACTGAAGAGCCTCTTGATGAAAGTGAAAGAGGAGAGTGAAAAAGTTGGCTTGTGGGCATACACACTGAGGAAACCAGAATTGAAAGACACGTGTACCCCAATGTTCATCGCAGCACTGTTTATAATAGCCAGGACATGGAAGCAAACCTGGATGTCCATCAGCAGATGAATGGATAAGAAAGCTGTGGTACATATACACAATGGAGTATTACTCAGCCATTAAAAAGAATGCATTTGAATCAGTTCTAATGAGGTGGATGAAACTGGAGCCTATTATACAAAGTGAAGTAAGCCAGAAAGAAAAACACCAATACAGTATACTAACGCATATATATGGAATTTAGAAAGATGGTAACAATAACCCTGTATACGAGACAGCAAAAGAGACACTGATGTATAGAACAGTCTTTTGGACTCTGTGGGAGAGGGAAAGGGTGGGATGATTTGGGAGAATGGCATTGAAACATGTATAATATCATATATGAAATGAATTGCCAGTCCAGGTTTGATGCACGATACTGGATGCTTGGGGCTGGTGCACTCAGATGACCCAGAGGGATGGTACGGGGAGGGAGGAGGGAGGAGGGTTCAGGATGGGGAACACGTGTATACCTGTGGCAGATTCATTTTGATATATGGCAAAACCAATACAATATTGTAAAGTTAAATAAAATAAAATTTAAAAATAATAATAATAAAATAAAATGCAAAAACAACAACAACAACAAAAAAAACTCAACATTTAGAAAACTAAGATCATGGCACCTGGTCCCACCACTTCATGGCAAATAGATGGGGAAACAATGAAAATAGTGACAGACTTTATTTTCTGGGCTCCAAAATCACTGCAGATGGTGACTGCAGCCATGATATTAAAAGAAGCTTGCTACCTGGAAGAAAAGCTATGCCCAACCTAGACAGCTTATTAAAAAGTAGAGACATTACTTTGCCAAGAAAGGTCCATCTAGTCAAGCTATGGTTTTTCCAGTGGTCATGTATGGATGTGAGAGTTGGACTGTAAAGGAAGCTGAAGGCTGAAGAATTGATGCTTTTAAACTGTGGTGGTGGAGAAAATTCTTGAGAGTCCCTTGGACAGTAAGGAGATCCAAGCAGTCCCTCCTAAAGGAAATCAATCTTGAATATTCATTGGAAGGACTGATGCTGAAGCTGAAAACTCCAATATTTTGCCCACCTGATGCAAAGAACCAACTCATTTGAAGAGACCCTGATGCTGGGGAAGACTGAAGGCAGAGGAGAAGGGGACGACAGAGGATGAGATGATTGGATGGCATCACTGACTTGATGGACATGACTTTGAGTAAACTCCAGGAGTCGGTGATGGACAGGGAAGCCTGGTGTGCTGCAGTCCATGGGGTCGCAAAGAGTTGGACACAGCTGAGCAACTGAACTGAACTGATTTTTTGTCCAGGCCTCAAGGCACGTGAGATCTTAGTTTCCCAAACAAGGATCGACCCCACACCCCCAGGAGTGGAAGTGCAAAGCCTTAACCCCTGGACCACCAGGGAAGTCCCAGACATTTTAGTTTGTGATTCTACACCTAAGAGATCCAAAAAATACAAGGAAAATGGGACATGAGGAAAGTCCATTTTCCTCATAGGATATGAGGAAAATGGGACATTAACTTTTCCTCATGTCCCACTTCCCTGAGCAAATTGTAGTGCCAGTTCTATAACTTTTTTGATGGAATTCATTTATGTAACTACCCCATAGACAGGAACCACTCACAGGCCATACATCATGTTATGGTAAACAGAGGGCCCTGGAGCAGCCCTTTCTACATCACTGTACATGACTATCATGAAGATTAAAAAAAAAAAAAAAAATCACTAACCTTACATTTTAATCCATTTTTTTAAAAAGATGTTGGCAACAATATTTTATTTCATTTCAGGAAAATTCGAATTATTTTGTTATTTTAGATATAACAGCATTTATTTAATCTACTTATACAGATATACAGGCATATGTCTGTTTGGACATTTAGACTGCTCACAATCTTCGCTATTAAAAACAGTGTGGCAATAAGTACTTTTGTACACACATACTTTAACCCCTTATCAAAATAAGTTCTTAAAAAAATAATTATCCTCTTCCCTTATTTGAAATCAATACAGTTCAAATTTAATCACACAGCAAAATATCTTAGGAAGGTCTTAGGAAGAAAATGAATACGGACTTTACAGGACTCAAAACAAGATTTTGAGTTAAAAAAAATACTTTGGGGACTTCCCTGGAGGTCCCATGGTTAAGACTCCACCTTCCAATTTAGAGGGTATGGGTTTGCTTCCCGGTCAGCTAAGATCCCGCAGCCAACACAAACAAACAAAAAAAACACAAAATATAAACAACAGAAAAAATATTGTAACAAATTCAATAAAGACTTTAGAAATGGTCCACATTAAAAAAATCTAAAAATATATATCAAAAAAAATAAGAATACTTTGAAAACATGTATGTTTTGCTGTAACGTAATTAGAAACCTAAGACTGAAAAGCTTCTGCTGAACACTGAGTCTCTTCCTGGACATCTCACAACCGCTGGCCTCAGACCAAGGCATTCAGGTTCTCTGCTTCTGGCAAATCCTCTGCAACCAGACTCCCTGGCATCATCAGGCTTCTCCTCAGTGATCTCTTCAATCACCAAGTCCTGCTAAGGTCTCCTTTGATTAAAGGTGAAATTTCTCAGGAATAAATACAAATTTCTGCATTTATTACATTAAAAAAAATTTTTAGAAGAGAATGACTATAAGCCAATGTACGACAGGACGTCAGTGTCACGATCGCAGTGGCAGCTCACAGACTCTGTGCTCTTGTCTGAGATGGGTCTGGACAAATCATCGCGTTCCTAGAGAAAGGGAGCAGGAACCTGGGAGGTCAGGAACCACGAGGGATGCACAGCCATGTTATGGTCTAGCTACATCCTGGAAACCCACCTGGGGTATGCATGCTCAGTCATCTCAGGCGTGTCTGATGCTGCAACCCTTTGGACGTAGCCCACCAGGCTCCTCTGTCCATGGGATTCTCCAGGCAAGAGGACTAGAGTGGGTTGCCATGCACTCATCCAGGGGATCTTCCAGACACAGAGATCAAACCCACATCTCCTACACTGCAGATGGATTCTTCACCACTGAGCCACCGGGGAAACCAATGGGAAACTGAAAATATTTAAATTTAGCCAGAGCTGAAGCTCAAGAAAGAGAAAGAGACCATGACTAGCAAGGCAGACTAAAGTGACATCTTACGTATGTGTGTGTTAAGTCACTTCAGTCATGTCTGACTCTTTGCGACCCCATGGACTGTAGCCCGCCAGGCTCTTCTATCCATGGGATACTCCAGGCAAGAATATTGGAGTGGGTTGCATTTCCTCCTCCAGGAGATCTTCCCAACTCAGGAATCAAGCCCACATCTCTTACATCTCCTGTGCTGGCAGGCGTGTTCCTTACCACTAGAGCCACCGGGAAGTTCCACGGACATCCTGGAAGATACTGAACCTAAGAGTATAGCATGGACCCTAGAGGCAGCAGGAATGACATGGACCAGACTGTGCACCTCAGCAAGCTCTCCCGAGCAGTTACACTCAGGGTGAAGTTAGGAAAGGGGAAGGAAAGGAAATCTTCCAGACAGGGAAAGCCAGTCTACACAATAAGAAAACAATTCAAGCAACAGATACTGAGGACGGTCCTGGGTAAAAGCTCACGTGAAGTCTCTAAATCTACCTCTTGAATCTATAGGAAGGAGAATGGTGCTGAAAGAACTCACTCCAGAGCCCAGAGAGCTGGTTTGTAGCAACACCTGTTCCCTGGGCAAGTGTATTCTGCCTCTGCTGCCTTCCAGGAGTTCTCAACCAGGAAGAGTATGAGCTCCTGCTCTGCTTGTTCAGAAAAATAAACAAACAAACAAAAAAAAACGAAAAAAAAAAAAAGAAAAATAAACGAAAAGGAGTTTAAGAAAAGGGAACATTGGCTAGCTCTCACAACACAAGAAAAAAGGTGTATCTCTGGTCTTATACCCTAAGCTTTACAAAGGAGCAGTAAAGAAAGAAAGAGAAGATTCTGACAAAGCTCAGCTCAGATCCCATTCTTGCTCCACCCGCAGAACCCTGGAGTCACAGAGAAAGAGCTGAGAAAGTCCTGGAATCTCCACTGCCAGCCTCTTAACCTCGAGAGCAGCAGACAAGGCACATACAGAAATCCTAAGGAAAAAGCAAAAGCAAAATAAAGCATCTAGAACAAAAGCCTCCAGCCCCTGCAGAGGACCCAACAGGGGAAGAAGACCCCCCAGGGCTGCTGCTCCCCACCCAAGCTCCAAACTTAACAGAGAGGGGCACCCAAAGGCCACCCCACGGGAAAGAGGACACGGCCCTGAAAGCTATTTAACAGAAACCAGGCACTGCCCGGCCTTCCTCCAGGCTCCCACAAGCGACGAGAGACCTCAGAAAAAGGTGGCAAGAGTGTTAGGATTAACCCACAACTTCTCAGAGAAGCAGCAGGGCAACTCTGCAAACACGCCCGAAGGAAAAGAAGATTCATCTCAGATGTCAAACTACATAAGAACTTCACAAAAACCTAAGTTCAAGAAAGCCAGACTTCAAGGAATGGCTGATAAAACAGAGCGAGATGAAGGAGGAGATAAAAATATAAACTGAAGACCAAGACAAATCCATTACAGTGCTAATAAATAATAAAGTAGACACAGCTAAAATTCAAGTGGGGAATTTTAATAGAAATGACTTGGGATAATCATGGTAAACTCAGAGGAAAACCAAAAAGGTCCCACAGAGGTAGAGAAGGCCAAGGTGTGGCAGGTGGTTACTGCAGGAGGCAGGTTCTAAGGAGGCCTGGACAGATGCCAGCCCCCTGGGGCCCAGGCCTGGAGGGCAGGCTGAACCAGCCACCCACTTCCGGGTAGAGGGCGCACCCTGAGAAAGGATCAGGACTCCTCCCCTGTGCGCACACACAGCTGCCTTCCCAGCTCACGTGCTTTGGGGAAAACCACCCGTGGGAGCGGCTCCCGCGACCAGGAAGGAGGCGAGCAGCTGGGGCGCTGTTGACAGACCCCCGGTTGAGGTCACAGGTGAGCTGAGACCCCTGCCGCCTGTGAGCGACTGAGGCAGCCGTGTGCAGCGCTGACCCGCAGACACTGTGAGATGGCCAGTGTGCGAAGCTGGGGGCACCCGGTTTGGGGTAATTTGTGACGCAGCCAAAATGACACCAAGAGTTAATCCCATGTCCAAGTTCCCAGGATGACTAGCATCTTTGAGCACAGAATTCAAAACAGGCAAAGAAAAAAGACATTTTCAATGACAATTTAAGAAACGTTTTCTGAGATGAAGAACTGAATCTACAAATTAAGGGACATAGTATAGAAAGAACTGATACAGACTAATCAACACCCAAGATGCCAAACGCAGGGATAAAGGAAGAATGTTTCTACTATCCAAGCAGAAAAATCACATCATCTGAGCAAGGTGGGTGCGAGGTGAGGAGGGGATGAAAGTCAGGCTGGCCTCTGCCTTCCCAGAGCAACATCCAGGTTCACAAATCACGAATGCAACACATCCCAGGTTCTGAGGGAAAGAACACCATAATTTTATACCCACCCTCTATCTCATACATGCGCAGGGCAACAAGCAGTCACTTGCAAACATGACAGACAGTAAGGGTTCTAGGGTCCAAAGATTCTTCTCAAATAAGCTAAGTGACAATGAAATCTAGCCCATGAAACAATGGATAGAACAAAAAATGGAATGAGGAGATGTGGTGAGCACTGAATTTTCAGTTATAGAAAGCAAGTATTATACATTGTGACCATGTGGAAATACAACTGACAAAAACTGGGACCCTAGGAGACAGGATGTGCAGGGAGTACAATATTTTCAATACTGTCCCAAACTAGATCATGAAATTAAAAAAAAAACAATGACTCAAGTTTATTAATGGCTTTTATATAATCTTAAGATTTGAGGCAAACTTAGAAGTAACACACTTTTTAATCAAAAAATTTTACCTGAATGTCAGCAAATCTTTCAGTTTAGTTTAGTTCTAAATTTTACTTTAGAACTTTAAAGTAAACTTTAAAGTAAAGTTCTAAACTTTACTTTAGGTTTACTAAATTCAGTTTTAAAATATGATGTATTTTAAGTAATACCTTAATCACAGAGAGATCTGTATGTGTGAATGTTGACATTCAGGATAATTTTGTGGAAGGGATTTCATATTTTCTATATTTCTTATATAAATTTATATAACTCATAATTTTATATAATTATATGAATTTTATAGTTTTATATAGTATTTATAATTTTTATTTCAAGAATGGTGTTTTCTAAAAAACTAACAATCAGATATAGGAGGGCATAAATAATAAAAGTCTGAATTGGGGCAGAGGTATCAAAAATGGAAGGTCTCATATATAGTCGGAAAGATTCCTGAACTGGGACCAGTAACCTCAAAACATCCATCTAATGCAAATTTCTAAGATCCCAGAATTTCCCTAAATAAAACTTACCTGCAAGGAAATCCCTGTTTTCTATTATATTAGGTCTAGGCCTTTTTTGCTAGGCTTTCAAGAAGCACCAAAACAGGGTCCTAAACTAGTCTTATAATTAGGCTTATTTTTAGGCTGATTTCTATTCACTGTACCACAGATAACTTGCATTATATTCAGCTTTCATGTTGTAACTCCTATTTGGGATATCTTCTAAATAGGTAATTGAAACATTGCCCATTTTTAGGCCATTTCTTCCCTAATTATTGATAACATAAATGGATTTTTTTTAAAAGTTAATCTAAATCTAACCTAGCTAAAAAGTCTATCTGATGCATAAAATTCTTCCTAAGCTCTTGGAATTTAACTAAAATATTCTTTCAGAATTCCTACAGCATTCATAGACTTTTCCATATAAAAACTAAACTCTAAATTAATACTACTTTGTAAATTATATTAGTCAACTAAAAAAAAACAAAACTTACCAAGCTAAAATATAAAAGCCAAAATATTAAGTTAAATACAATCTGTTAAAAATCCTTAAGAAAGTTTAAAAAAATTATTTTAATTAAAAAAATTTTAAATAAATCTGATTCTGATAAATCTGATTTGAAGTATGTTCTTAAATCTTTGATATTTCATATTAGAATTTAAGAAGATAATTTTATGCATTTATATAGAATGCTATAGTTTACAAATTATTTTAATGCCCATTTTAAAATTTACTTCCAAAAATAATTTTATAATGATAATTATCTTCAAAAAGGCTGAGTACATTCAAAAACTAGAAACTATAAAAAGTAAAAATTATTTACCAAAAAAATTGTGTCAGCAAGAGACAATTTATGAAACTTCATAGATTTATCACAGAAACATATTTACCATAATCCTCTTTAATGACAACAAACTGTATCTCCACGTAAGAAGCTAAAGCTGTCGGATGTGTTTTTCTCTCAACCATGACTAAAATGTTTGTATTCCTTGTTTTAATATTCCAACATACTCAAATGGCTTGTAGTTCTATATTTCCCCCTTTATAGTAATTATAAAATCTAAAATTATTTTTAGTTGGCTCCTGGAACAAGACCTAAAATTTTGTTAATAAACGCTTCATTTACAGTAATGGGAAAGAGCAGAGAAAGTCAATGTAAAGATGAACACATTTTAACAACATTCTTTAGAACAGGATTTACATATATTTCCACAAGATGGAGATAAAGGAGATATATTTACATATTTCAAATATATATAATTTTTACTATAACAGTTGATATCATTTAGCTTGTGATCAGAAATACAGGCTGATCTTTAAATATATAGATATGTAAAACTATTTCATATGTGATGAGTTTCAATTACAGTTATTTCCAAAATATTCTTTTGCTAAAAGAGAAGAAAATACAAAAGCATATGTTTACATATTTCAATTCATTTTACACAGGAAACTACCAGTATTAAGATGTTTTTAAAAATACACTGACAAGAATGATTCATATGTCTATACCACTGCTGTCCAAAAAAAGTTCTGCAGTGGTAGAGATGATCAGTGACTGGATTATCCAGTATGGCAGCCACAGGCCACATGGAGCCAGTGAGCACTGCAAGTTTGGGCAGTGCTAGGAAAAATGAAGTCGCTTCTGTGACCCGTGACTACCAAACTAGAGAGCACAAATCTACACCATATATATCAAAATCCAATGAGTTTCAGGTATTAAAGGATTTAAATAAAACCTGAACTTTAAAAGAAAAAAGTAATGATAAAAAACAGGTTCTGACATTAATAATCAAGGTTTTTCCATAACCATGAGAAAAAGACGGGAAAAGCTCAATACAACTACAGAAGTGAAAATATAAATTAAAAGGAGTAAAGTTTTATAGCACCTCTCAAAGGGAATAACAAAGAGCATTATTAAAACACATGCACACACATACAATACATACTAATCTTTTAAAAATATGTCAATAACCATGTGAATTTTTACATTTGATATAGAAATGTGCTGAAACACACAAAACATTTAAATATCTGCACACGAACCCCATATTTGCCATTTACTCAAGTCCTGGTAGCTCAGCTGGTAAAGAATCCTCTTGCAATGCAAGAGATGCCAGTTCGATTTCTGGGTCAGGAAGATCTGCTGGAGAAGGGATAGGCTACCCACTCCAGTATTCCTGGGCTTCCCTGGTGGCTCAGATGGTGAAGAATCCACTTGCAATGCAGGAGACCTGAGTTCAATACCTGAGTTGGGAAGATCCCATGGAAAAGGGAACAGCTACACACTCCAATATTTTGGCCTGGAGAATTCCATGGACAGAGGAGCCTGGCAGGCTACAGTCCATGGAGTCACAAAGAGTTGGACACAACTGAGCAACTTTCACTTTCAAGTCCAAGTTCAGTTAACATTTTCAATAATGTGAAAGAAATTGCTCCCTCTTACTAAACAGTAAGGGACTTCCCTGGTAGCTCGGCAGTAAGAATCCGCCTGCAATGCAGGAGTCGTGTGCAGGAGATGTGGGTTTGATTCTGGATCAGGAAGATCCCCCAGAGAAGGAAATGGCAGCCCACTCCAGTATACTTGCCTGGAGAATCCCATGGACAGAGGGGCCTGATGGGCTAGTCTGTGGGGTCACAGAAGAGTTGGACATGACTTAGTGACTAAATGGTGAGGAGCCTAATTCTATAATTACAAAGTAGAGCACTTTGTGTCAGAGACAGAGTCTGAAGAGAACAACTGGACCTTAAGTGATGCCAAGCTGGACACCATTCAGGCCAGAAGACCCAGTCCACAAAGATGCCACTAGAAACCCACCACCTCAGCCTGACTGCACTAAGATTCATGAGGAACCCACTTCGCTGAGGTCTCTGCTGGGTTTGAGCAGCAGAGGGGAGGCAGCTGACTGGCAAGTGCTAGTGAGCTGACACTGAGGTGACAGAGGAGCATCGGAAGAGAATTCGTGGGTCGGATTCTTGAAAATATGTTGATGTTTGAATTAGTCTGGCACACATGCTCTAACTGTAAAACCAACCAAGAAGCCCCAAAAAGGATGTTCAATTAAACTGCCTGTAGGTTACAAAATTGGGATGTTCTCATTTTTAATTACAAAGTCAGCTTGCTTTGACTGGTTACACCCCACAGAAAATGAACAGAGCTTTCCTGTTTGGCAGACCCCTCCCCCCCAAGATCTCATTACCTTGTTTCCACATGTGCTGTGTTAAAACTGAACCCCTAGAGGGCAACTCAGCTTCATTTTTTATTTCATAATATACTTCAGTTCCTGACCAGTTTATAGATGCCATGACCTATTTCCTTAAACCTTGGAACTTCTCCTTTAAAACAAAAAGGAAATAGAAGAAAACAGAGATATTCCACCCACTGCTGAAAAATATCATTATGGAATATATTCTTGAACAGTGATAATTCAAAGATGAAGAATATGGTATATTCTTATTAGGCATCTTCCAGAATGACTCACATCATATATGGATATTTGAATATTAACACTCTCAGCAGGAACCATGCAGCAGATAGGAAAGACATACTTAACAAGTCTATTTAATATAAATGTTCTGCATAACTTTACATTCATTAAATGGTATGTTAAAATGTATAGGGAAAAAAGGTGAAGAATCCAACCCAATGACAATTAACCCTAAAAAGGTCCCAGTATAACCCACTATAGGAAAACCAATGTTCCTTCAAGATCAAAAACATAAAGGGGTTTCCTGACTGCCGATCTAAGCTGACTCTGCATCAGTGAGGCAGAAGTCTTGATATTCAAATAGGGCCACTCAAAATATTGGCATGGAAAAAAAGAGTTATTGTATACCAATGTGAAAGGTGTATTAGCTATCAAGGACACTAACCTATACACTTAACAGTGGAATCTTTGACTCAGCCTTTTCTTCTAGTGAAACTCAAAAACGGAGCATATATGAGTCTAATATACACATATGATGAGAGTTAACATACAAACAGTACTCTTGCCTGGAAAATCCCATGGACGGAGGAGCCTGGTGGGCTGCAGTCCATGGGGTCGCTAAGAGTCAGACACGACTTCACTTTCACTTTTCACTTTCATGCCCTGGAGAAGGAAATGGCAACCCACTCCAGTGTTCTTGCCTGGAGAATCCCAGGGACAGGGGAGCCTGGTGGGCTGCCGTCTATGGGGTCTCACAGAGTCGGACACGACTGAAGTGACTTAGCAGCAGCAGCAGCAGCAACATAACAAAAATGAGCTGAGAATTTCCCTGGCTGATATGCAGGATTAGAGTAATAACTCGATGAGTCATGTATGTGTATGTTCTTTAATCCAAATTAAGATTTTTAAAGGACCAATTCTCATGCTTGTATATATACTCTATAATACATACTCGCTAACTAGAACAACATTGTAACTCCATCTGTACACAGTTTTTGAGTGTAAATGTGTCGTGACGCAGGGCCTTCCTCTCAAACAGGGCATCGAGGGTGTCTCCTCAGCTCTGTGCACGGGGAGCACCACCAGGGTGGGGAGGATCGAGCACACAGGCACAGGCTGGGTAAGGACCACAGCTTCATGTCAGGGCAACTGTCTTCCCTAAAACTGTAAGCTAATCACTCACATGACATCATCCTGTGAACTCAGGGATCTAAGACGACCACAAATCAATCTCTGCTCATGGAGATTAGAGTCAAGATTTGAAATCTGACAATCAAAGGTCGTGTTGATGGAACACAGAGGAAAGACCACCGTGGAAGGGAAAGTTTGTGTGCCACAAGGGGAGCGATTTTCCTAACGGGAAAGAGGGAAAGGGGTAATCGTGTAATTTACAGGATAAAAGGGGGTTGAGAATGAAGACTGCAAAAATATACTTGGATTTATCATTTCCCAAGAGGAGTTTACCAAGAATCTTTGTGGCTCTGGAAAAGAACTGGAAGGCTTGCCTACATAATTTGGGGCTGAGCCTCCATGATGGAAGCAAATGAAATTAAGGTTCAGGAAAAGAGACACATGAAAACACATGAAAACTAAGAACAGCTACAATCACAGAGCAACCAAAACATTCATAGTTAATACAAAAAATAGGGAAAGATGTCTAATACCATAAATTCAGGGTTAAATTGGTGCTATGTTTTTTGAGTCTGGTCATCACTAAAACCAGTTATAAGGTTATGATGTAGAATCAAGGGGATTAAAAAACTCAATATAAACAGACTATGCATTTATGCATTTTGAAAGTAAGGACTTGTATATGATATTCCAGTGCAGAATAAAACTATGGATGTTGATTACACACACATTGCCAGTCTAACTCCCACCTCCCATACTTAAGGATAAAGACCAACTTGGTCTCAGTCACACTTATGCACACAGTGTTGTGCTTATGAATTAGTTACTTTTGGCAAGGCCTTCTATATTTTTAAAAATTTTATCTAATTAAACTAGGGATTGTACTTCCCAGGTGACGCAGTGGTAAAGAATCCACCTCACAATGCAGGAGATGCAGGTTCAATCCTTGGGTTGGGAAGACTCTCCCGGAGCAGGAAATGGCAACCCACTCCACTGTTCCTGCTGAGGATGATCCCATGGACAGAGGAGCCTAGCGGGCTATAGTCCATGGGGTCAAAGAGAGTTGGACACAATTGCATGTATGCACGCAAACAAGGGATTAGGAAATTTTTTCAGCAAAGAAGTTAATGGTAAATATTTTAGGCTTTGTGAGCTGTACTGTCTCTGCTGCAACTACTCCAATCTACTACAGCAGCGTGAGAGGGGCCACAGGTAATACCTAAGAAAATGCGCACAGCTGGGCTCCAGTGAGAGACACAGGCAGAGGGCAGGAGCTGACCACTGCAGACCAGCAACCCTGGGTGAAAATTACATAGTATGCCAGTCTCTCATATTGAAAACGAATCATTACGGTCACAAGATCACAATATGTATATTATCACTTCTGATAACGTAATCTTTATAACCAATCAACTCTTGACGTCAAAGTTTTTGAGAGACTTTTATATTACACCCAACGCTATGGCACATCTCTAATCACTGCCTTCACACACACAGGGAAGCCATATTTAGGAATCTTTGTTAATTTTTTTAAATATTTACCAACTCTTTTGCTGACATCATGCTGATCTATATTCTAAGCCAGCAGCGTAGAAACTGCTTCTCCAAAGCCTCAGCAACGTTATAGCTCATATACATTTTCTCACCACTTACTTCATGATGGGCATGATCAGAGTTCTATATTTTTACTAGTAGATGACATGTATATACAGTGAAATAAACAAATCTTAAATACAATACTCAACAAAAGCACACACCTGTGCAACACAAATCAAAGCACAAAACATCAAAATCACTCCAGAAAGTTGCTTTAATGTCCCTTTCTAATCAGAACCCGTCCCCTAGCAGTCAAGTGTGTGTTATGAATTTGGAAGTCATATCAAGTTTATTAGTTACATACTGGGTGTGGTTTGCAATTAACACACTCAAAATGAGAGCATACTTAATACTATTGTTAATAATATGTACTTTACTGTGCCCATCTTCGCATGAAATTTTCCCTGGTATCTCTAATTTTCTTAAGGAGATCTCTAGTCTTTAGCATTCCATTGTTTTCCTCTATTTCTTTGCATTGATCACTGAGGAAGGCTTTCTTATCCCTCTCCCCTTGCTATTCTTTGGAACTCTGCATTCAAATGGGTATATCTTTTGCTATCTCTTTTGCCTTTAGCTTCTTTTTTCTCAGCTATTAGCATAAAGGGCAAAATAAAGGACAGAAATGGTATGGATCTAACAGAAGCAGAAGACATGAAGAAAAGGTGGCAAAAATACGCAGAAGAACTATACAAAAAAGATCTTCATGACCCAGATAATCACGATGGTGTGATCACTCACCTAGAGCCAGACATACTGGAGTCCGAAGTCAAATGGGCCTTAGGAAGCATCCTACGAACAAAGCTAGTGGAGGTGATGGAATTCCAGTTGAGCTTTTTCAAATCCTAAATGATGATGCTGTGAAAGTGTTGCACTCAATATGCCAGCAAATTTGGAAAACTCAACAGTGGCCACAGGACTGGAAAAGGTCAGTTTTCATTCCAATCCCAAAGAAAGGCAATGCCAAAGACTGTTCAAACTACCGCACAATTGCACTCATCTCACACACTAGCAAAGTAATGCTCAAAATTCTCCAAGCCAGGCTTCAACAGTACGTGAACCGTGAACTTCCAGATGTTCAAGCCGGATTTCGAAAAGGCAGAGGAATCAGAGATCAAATTGCCAACATCTACTGGATCATTAAAAAAGCAAGAGAGTTCCAGAAAAACATCTACTTCTGCTTTATTGACTACACCAAAGCCTTTTACTGTGTGGATCACAACAAACTGTGGAAAATTCTTCAAGAGATGGGAATACCAGACCACCTGATCTGCCCTCTGAGAAATCTGTACGCAGGCCAAGAAGCAACAGGTAGAACCGGACATGGAACAACAGACTGGTTCCAAATCGGGAAAGGAGTGCATCCAGGCTGTATACTGTCACCCTGCTTATATAACTTATATGCAGGCTACATCATGCGAAATGCCGAGCTGGATGAAGCACAAGCTGGAATCAAGATTGCCAGGAGAAATATCAATAATCTCAAATAGATGCAGATGACACCACCCTTATAGCAAAAAGCAAAGAAGAACTAAAGAACCTCTTGATGAAAGTGAAAAAGGAGAATAATAAACTTGGCTTAGAACTGAACATTTAGAAAACGAAGATCATGGCATCCGGCCCATCACTTCATGGCAAATAGATGAGGAAACAAAGGAAACAGTGACAGACTTTATTTTTTTTTTGGGGGGGGGCCTCCAAAATCACTGTAGATGGTGACTGCAGCCACAAAATTAAAAGACGCTTGCTCCTTGGAAGAAAAGCTATGACCAACAGACAGCATATTAAAAAGTAGAGACATTACTTTGCTGACAAAGGTCCATCTAGTCAAAGCTACAGTTTTTCCTACAGTCATGTATGGTGGTGAGAATTGGACTATTAAGAAAGCTGAGCGCCAAAGAATTGATGCTTTTGAACTGTGGTGTTGGAGAAGACTCGTGAGAGTCCCTTGGACTGCAAGGAGACCAAACCAGTCCATCCTAAAGGAAATCAGTCCTGAATATTCATTGGAAGGACTGATGCTGAAGTTGAAACTCCAATACTTTGGCTACCTGATGTGAAGAACTGACTCACTGGAAAAGCCCCTGATGCTGGGAAAGACTGAAGGCGGAAGAAGGGGACGACAGAGGATGAGATGGTTGCATGGCATCACCGACTCAATGGACATGAGTTTGAGTAAACTCCAGGAGTTGGTGATGGACAGGGAAGCCTGGCATGCTGCAGTCCATGGGGTTGCAAAGAGTCAGACAGGACTGAGCGACTGAACTGAATATGTACTTTATCGGAAATTTATATGTGATTTATCAGAAAGAAATTTTGTGTCCTTTGCTCATTTTTTAAACTGGCTATTCATCATTTAGATTAGTGGGACTTGTTTCAGAACACCATACAAATGCTGCCTGTTCTAGAACACAATATTTTTAAAGAGTGCCATTCAGAATGACAGTCTGAGATTCGTCTGTGCTACTGCGCATAACACTAGTATGTTTCATTTTACTGTTGAACAGTATCTACTGCATAAGTCCTCCAGAGTGTACCCTTTCTCCTTTTGAGAGACCCCTGGGTTGTTTGCAGTTTGGGGCTATCTGATGAGCTACTGTATGTACTAACTGCACAGGGATGAAAGGTGTTTCATTTCTTCTGGGTAGCATTGCTGGGTCAGTGGACAGGTCTATGTTTAGTGAATGCTGTCAGTGTTTTCATTGTAGTCATTCTGATAAGTAGGCAATTCCTATTACTATAAAGGTTATCAACCTTATGCTCCTACAGGTCCCTGAGAGTCTGTTCATTTTTAATCTTTTCTCTGTTCTTAAGATTGAATATTCCTACTGATCTATCACTATATTCATCACTCCTTCTGTCATTTTTATTCTACGGTTTTCTATACCAGATATTTCAGTTCTAGAATTTTGATTTGGGTCTTTCTCGTTTCAGATTCTGTTAAGATTTTCCTTTTATTCATTGCAACCATATTTTCCATTACATTCTTAAACAATTACAACAGCTGAGATAAAATCCTTGTCTGCTAATTCCATCATTTTACTAATCCTAAAGTTCGACTCTGCTGACTTAAGAATCCGTCATATTTTCCTGTTTCTGTGTACACTGAATAATTTCACATTGATCATGAATACTGTGAATATCATGTAAAAAGTGTGGATCCTGTTCTGTCTCTCTCAAGAATTTTTTTTTCTTTTTCCTTTAAACAATCAATTTTCTTCACTGAACTCAAACTGCAAAAGCCTGTCTCCCCAACAATGTACAGTGAGTAGAGCTCAAATTTTGGCTCAGTTCTTTTAGCTTTAACTGAGCTGCTTGGAATGTGCCCCACATGAAGTTCAGGACTGACCACAGTTCATGCACAGAGTACGAAGCTCCTCTTCTCTGGCTCAATCCTTGGGATTTATGCTCCTCCCCTCTCCTCCACGTACAAACACAAACTTTTCAGGGCTTGCAGTTATACCAAACCCTGTGTTTGTTTCTTCAAGCCAGTAAGACCAATGTGTTTTTGTTTTGGTCAGTCTCAGCCTCCCCTCCGGAGAAGGCAATGGCACCCCACTCCAGTACTCTTGCCTGGAAAATCCCGTGGATGGAGGAGCCTGGTGGGCTGCAGTCCATGGGGTCGCTAAGAGTCAGACACGACTGAGTGACTTCACTTTCACTTTTCACTTTCATGCACTGGAGAAGGAAATGGCAACCCACTCCAGTGTTCTTGCCTAGAGAATCCCAGGGACGGGGGAGCCTGGTGGGCTGCCGTCTGTGGGGTTGCACAGAGTCGGACACGACTGAAGCGACTTAGCAACAGGAGCAGCAGCAGCTTCCTCTCAGTCAAACATCAGTGTTTGACTTCCTTTGAATTCCATCTGTTCTTGTTTATCCTCCAAGGCCTTCAGGTGGTTCTCTTTAAATTTTGTTCATAGTTTATATTGTTTTCTACAGAAGGATGTGTGTGATACAGCTATTAGGCCAGGCCAGAAGCATAAAGTCTCCCTTGTGAAATTTTAAATCATATCAAGTTCACAAATTACATATTGGATGTGGTTTTCAATTAACCCACTGAAAGTGAGAATATGTTTAATAATATGTACTTTATCAGAAAGAAGCTTTGTGTCCTTTGCACTTTTTTTTTTAACTGGATATTCACTGATTCTTCATGGACAGTACATCTTTATATACTAAGGATATCAAATATTTGTCACATGTTAGAAATATTTTCCTAGTTTATGATCTTTCTATACGTTTATAGAACATATGGAAAATTTTACTCTTTATATATTTATAGCTTTACTGTATTATAAAATATATGATGAGTTTTTACAGATTTATTTTTTAAGAAATATATGTTCATTATGGAGAACAACCTATGAAAATTTAAAAATCACCCATAATCCACTCTCTTCCTCCCATATTACTTCATGGGTTGTTTTTAAAAGTTGAGTGTATGTACGTTCAGTTATCTGGAAGCCTATCATGCACATTACAGGGCCCAGAAATACCACTACTAAGTATATAAATAATAGAAATACACGTACACAGGTACCAAAGAACGTGAACGAAACTGTTTACAGGAGAGTTATCTGCATAAAACCAAGAATGACCTCAATCTCTACCACAGCAGAACGGAGGAACAGCACGTTCACAGCACGGTGCCACGTGACGACGACAGGGAAGGACTGTTACTACATGCAAGACACGGGTGAGCCTCACAAAGTTCAGTGGAAGAAGCGAGGCGCAAAGGAACACATACCATACGACTCCATTTACATTAAAACACATGCGAACTAATCTACGCTCCCTTCTGGGAAGAGGAAAAGGACAGTGATCGGGAGGGAACACAGAGAAAGTGACTTCTGGTCACTTCTGTCTCTTGGCTTCAACAGTGGTGACACAGGCATGTTTACTACATCTTAATTCATCAAGCTACATACTTGTAATTTGCACATACAGGGCATAAGTTTATTTCAAGAAAGTAATATAAAAACATAAAGCTTTGGAAAATATGAAAAAAACTATACATAGGAGAAGAAATAACTTACGATCCACCTTCTTCCTTCCCACATTTCCAGATACTTATTAAACTTTGAACGTATGTTTTTCTATATGCATTTATCATTTTGTTATCATTAGGCTTAAATTATGTACACAATTGTACATCATGTTTTTTTTAAGTTAGCATGATAAATAAACATGTTCAGATTTGCTAGCAATCCTTCCTAAAATCAACCATTAATTAGCACATAATATTTTGAGTGTATTTTTCATAAGATTACTAGGGTAATGAAAATCAAGAAGACTTTCAATTTTAGTAAAAACTAAACATCAAAAAAGTAGAAACTATTATAGTAATAGAAACTATTAAACTATAATAGTAGAAACTATTAAATTATAAAACTAAAACATTTAAGTTCAACACATAATCCAAATTAGCACACCATGTGAGTATGACTGCATTTTTAATGAGTAAATAAATGGTCTACAGTTTACATACATAGGGCTACACCCCCCAAAAAGAGTGCTACAGAAAACAGCATTGGAAGTGCACACAGTGAAGTGAATAATAACAATTACTTACGCTATTGGAAGAAAATGACTTTTCAATCTAGGTGAAGTCTGAGATAAATAGTTTACAGCAAAGCAAACACGATCCAGAACTAAAAAGCAGTAACCACAGATAAACTCAGCACATAGGCTGAAAGGACAAGTACTAGACAAAGTGCATCATCGCCTAAAAAACCCACCACGCCCGGCAGCCACAGCACCACCATGCCGGCACACTTACAAACCATCAGAGTCAGCACCGAGGAGCCATAACCGCTACCCTTGGCAACCTGTCATGTGACACCAATGGCCAATTCAGCTTCTTCAGTGCAGTGAGTCCAGGTCCCCAGCCAGCAGTACTACAGACAGTGTGCTGAATAAACACATCATGTAGTCACGATTTACTCTGGAAGGAAAGTGGTCCAGGTGGCATCTTAAAACCAAGGAATAAAAGTGTCAGTTTTTATCACTAAGTCAACACCATGTGTCAAACATATACTAAAAGAACTTACACAAAAACATTAGAAACATACCAGACCCACCACAACTGGGTAAATATTCATTTCCCTTGAAAAGAGTGAATTTTTACCACTGTCCAATATAGTGGCTTCAAACTGAGATGTCTACCAGACACCTCAGAGTTCACGTGTCCAAACTCCCAGTCTATCAATTGCCAGAAGCTAAAATAAAATCATAAAATTTCTAGACATGCAGGTTTCCCATCTCTGTTAACCACAGGTCTCTCTCAACCCTGTCTGCAAAGACACCCCAGGTCTGCTCCCTGGCACCACCCGCTGCTCCTCCACCTCGTCAGCTGGACCATCACACGCACATCCTTCACCTGGCCCCCACTTAGCCCTCACCCTGACCCATCTACTCCGAATACAGCAGGGAGTGGTGCGGCGCTTCGTGCATCAGACCCACCTCCCTCCACTGCTCTAAGCCATCACGTCCTTTCATTTGGCTCCTCGGTGCTCTCAAGACCCTGATCCTGCACTCATCACCCTCTGAACTCTCACTTCCCACCCTAACCACAAGGACCTTTCTAGCGCCCCTCCAACATGCCAGCCACGCCCACTGCGTCTGCCCCTTCCCAAGTGCTACTCCTCTGTTCACAGCGCTCCTCCCAGAGATGTCTGTATGTCTCACCTTTTCACCTCCTACAAGAATTCTGTCCAAATGTCACCTCCTTGGTGCGACCTACACTGACCACCTACTAAAAACTGCAGCTTCGTCTAACACCAGCATCCTCACTGCTCTGACCCAACTTCATTACTCTCTAGATCACTTATATTTTCTTACAATAACTTAAGGTATTCACCACCTTCCTTCACTGAAATCTAAGAATTATAAGGGCAAATATTTTTGTCTGTTTTACTGACTATTCATATAATGGTGAGGAGCACATTGGAAATACTCAGTAAATACTTTTGAATGACTATGTTCCATATAACCCTAAGGGCCCATTCAAGTGCTTAAGGGCATCTGAAAATTCTGTTTTGCTTTGTCAAAATATATCTTAGTCATGTAAAAGCTGGCAAACACTAAAATATATGCAAATAGTATATAACACTTTGGAGACAACCAATATATTAAAATATGATGCCAGATAAACTTGTTTCTGAGCCTCAGAACAAAACTTCTATTATATCTACTTAATTGAACAATTCTTTGAGTAAATTATAAGAAATCATTTCTATTTAGAACTTCTTCTTTATGTGATTTAGGATTTACTCTACATTTGCATCCCCCAAAAGAGTAAACCACAAAAATGAACTGGGAAATACCCACTAGGCTACAACTGTATTCCATAACATCTGAGTTCAGATTTGCTTCATGGAAATACAACATTGTTTTCATGTACTGACTCCTTAAATGTAATGAAACTAATAACTTGTAATAAAACCAAAAAGTACTGTGTTTATCTGTTTTACATATTATTAGTTCAGTTCAGTTCAGTCACTTAGTCGTGTCCAACTCTTTGCAACCCCATGGACTGCAGCACGCTAGGCTTCCCTGTCCATCACCAACTCCCAGAGCTTACTCAAACTCATGTCCTCCTAGTCAGTGATGCCATCCAACCATCTCATCCTGTGTCGTCCCCTTCTCCTCTGCCTTCAATCTTTCCCAGCATCAGTGTCTTTTCAAATGAGCCAGTTCTTTGCATCAGGTGGCCAAAGGACTGGAATTTCAGCTTCAGCATCAGTCCTTCCAATGAATATTCAGGACTGATTTCCTTTAGGATGGGCTGCAAATTCTAGACCATCCCCCCCAAAAACTGGTTATATCTTAAATAGTTCTACATCTATCAATTTAACATATTCCAGAGTTTTGTACAAGCCAAAAATTTTTCCACGGACATATAAGATTCTAATGAGAATGTATCTAGCCAAAATATAACTGGCTGTGAGTATCAGTCCCTGATTATCTGGAAAGAATCACAATCACAACTCAAAATCATCAGGTAGCTTTAATGAAGTGTGATCTCATATTCAGATTTTATAAACAAGGCATGGAACTGTTTAAAGACTACAGTTAAGTCTGGATTAATTGCACATAAGATGACAAGATTTAAGTCTATTATGGCAAAATATTTGAAAGTTGAACAGCTAAGAAATCTAGGAAAATAACACAAACTTGTTAATGAAGTACTGATAGAAGCAGCTATAACTCATACTTTATATTAATAATATTTACTCATTTTAACAACATTTCTAAGTTCCAAGCAATGTAATTTTTTGGCTTTGTGTTCAAAACATAGACTTTTCACTCTTAAACCTTCGGAGATGAGTTGCATAAATCAGTTGTTAAAATACTAAATTCAGCACTTCCCTGGCGATCCAGTGGTTAAGAATCTTCCCTTCCACTGAGGAGTGCAGGTTTGATACCTGGTAGGGAAACCAATATCCTATATGTTGCAGGGTGCAGCCAAAGAAAAAGAAAAAAATACTAAATTTATATGCCCTAACAATATTCCCTGCTAATTGAGTCATTTAAAGATTTAGCTTAACTCCTAAAACAAATACACTGCATCTTTCTTTGTGAAATAAGAACTGGCCATATTATTCAAGAGTACTGATATCCAAGTATACATAATTTTATTATAAAATTGCCATTATTCAGAAACCATTGTAAGTCAAGACAATCATGAGTCCTACAGCAGAAGTGTGAATTAATGAGTGTGACCAAGAATTACACAGTCAATGAGTCATGACCATCAAACACTGTGCTCAGTTGTTTTAAAAATCATTCAGCTGGATTTGTGACTGACAGAGGTCTACTACCCATGATTCCACTGACATGACATCAGGCCCAATAGGCATACATAATAACTTTAATTAAACATAATTATTTAACTATTACAAAGTTACTAAATACAGGGACTTCTCTGGTGGCCCAGTGGTTAAGACTCTGCACTTCCACAGCAGGGGGTGTGGTTTCCATCCATGGTTGGGAAACTAAAGATCCCGCATGCCACAGGGTATGACCAAAAAAATAATAATAATACAGTTATTAAACATAATAACTTTTACTGTGTCTGTGTGCAAGAAAGAGTTACCATGGCAGGCCTGACACTGCACTCCTTAGAAAGAAGTGCTTCCGAGGCTGACCCTTAGCTGTGTCAGAACCTGGATTTGGGGAGCACTCTCACTATTCCCTAATTGGTAAGAGCCTCTCCCTGTGCTTCGACCAGCTGGGTAAAGCATGTGGTTTGTGCTCCACACGGGCTTTCCTTCTGGGAGTCTGAAATGTTGGTACATGCTATGCAGAAACTGCCACATCACCAACTCCCTGAGCCTCTACTGAGTCTCCCCAGAGACAGCACTTCACACGTCCCCACAATTTGACCACAGAAGAGTTATGCTCAAGTTGACTGACTTTACTGAGTAAGAACTCAAGGAAGCTCACGCCTGGTCTCCTCTAACCTTCACCCAACGTGCCTTTTCCCTTGGCTGGTTTTGCTGTAATAAACCTTAGCTGTGAGCATGATTGTGCACTGAGGACAATAAGCCTTTGTAGGAAAGTACTAAGCCCAGGGAACCTGACACATCCAGGGAAGGTCCAAAAGAGAGGACTTGTGCCTTAAATCCCTTTATGCTCCTTAGACTACATAACATACTCTTACACATAACAGACATTCATCATATTTGATGATTTTATATCTCGTCCTCCTAATTGATCCAAACCTGCCTAAAGATGTGCTGCATCTCCATTTCAGTGTGAGTCAACATTGGTGAACTAGTTATACGGCAAAAACATTATGTGATGATACAGGTACAATTCAAACAACCAGTAGGAAATGTGGGGCAGGTTCAAGTAACAGAGTTGGAAAGACTGATTACTTTGACCATTCATAGTCTGTAGGCCTCAGATCAGTTTTAATGATGCCTTGGTAGTTCTCTGCCAGGATATCCTAAGCATTCTTAATTTGAAGTTCCTCTTTTGTTAATTCATCTACCTTTGGAATTTAGTAAAATGCAACATATTTCAGTTGTTCAGTTCAGTTCAGTCGCTCAGTCGTGTCCGACTCTTTGCAACCCCATGAATCACAGCACGCCAGGCCTCCGTGTCCATCACAAACTCCCGGAGTTCACTCAGACTCACGTCCATCGAGTCAGTGATGCCATCCAGCCATCTCATCATCTGTTGTTCCCTTCTCCTCCTGCCCCCAATCCCTCCCAGCATCAGAGTCTTTTCCAATGAGTCAACTCTTCGCATGAGGTGGCCAAAGTACTGGAGTTTCAGCTTTAGCATCATTCCTTCCAAAGAAATCCCAGGGCTGATCTCCTTCAGAATGGACTGGCTAGATCTCCTTGCAGTCCAAGGGACTCTCAAGAGTCTTCTCCAACAGCACAGTTCAAAAGCATCAATTCTTCG
>NW_011494743.1:1840529-1854841 GCF_000754665.1 Bison bison bison | reverse complement strand
AGAAAAACCATAGCCTTGACTAGACGGACCTTTGTTGGCAAAGTAATGTCTCTGCTTTTCAATATGCTCTCTAGGTTGGTCATAACTTTCCTTCCAAGGAGTAAGCGTCTCTTAATTTCATGGCTGCAGTCACCATCTGCAGTGATTTTGGAGCCCAAAAAAATAAAGTCTGACACTGTTTGCACTGTTTCCCCATCCATTTCCCATGAAGTGATGGGACCGGATGCCATGATCTTCGTTTCCTGAATGTTGAGCTTTAGGCCAACTTTTTCACTCTCCTCTTTCACTTTCATCAAGAGGCTCTTTAGTTCTTCTTCACTTTCTGCCATAAGGGTGGTATCATCCGCATACCTGAAGTTATTGACATTTCTCCCGGCAATCTTGACTCCAGCTTGTGCTTCTTCCAGTCCAGCGTTTCTCATGATGTGACTGATAAAGAGGACAGGCCTTTTTATCAAGGTTCTGTGTTATTAAACAACAGTTCCGTGATGTGTCAAATAAACAATCCACGCCCTTAAACTTGTTACAATTCCTTTAGAACCAATGCTACCTATTGGCCAACAAATGAAAAAGTGAAAGTGAAGTCACTCAGTCGTGTCCGACTCTGTGCGACCCCATAGACGGCAGCCCACCAAGCTTCCCCGTCCCTGGGATTCTCCAGGCAAGAATACTGGAGTGGGTTGCCATTTCCTTCTCCAGTGCAGGAAAGTGAAAAGTGAAAGTGAAGTCGCTCAGTTGTGTCCAACTCTTAGCAACCCCATGGACTGCAGCCCACCAGGCTCCTCCATCCATGGGATTTTCCAGGCAAGAGTACTGGAGTGGTGTGCCATCGCCTTCTCCAAACAAATGAAAAAGACAGCCACAAAAAACACTGATTCAAAAGAAACACTGAAACACTGTAAAAGAAGGTGCAAGGGATGAAAGGAGTCAGAGAGTAGGAGAACATATCCAGTTTAAAGAAAGTTCCAGGCCACTGCTAATGTCAAAGTCCTTTACTGGCCTTGATCTGTCACACCAAAAACAGAAAAAGTTCTTGCTTCCCAGGTGGCACTAGTAGTAAAAAAAAAAAAAAAAAAACCACCTGCCAATGCAGGAGACATAAGAGACACAGGTTTGACTCCTGGATCAGGAAGATCCTCTGGAGGAAGGCATGGCTACCCACTCCAGTATTCTTGCCTGGAGAATTCTATGGACAGAAGAGCCTGGCAGGCTACAGTCCACAAAATCACAAAGAGTCAGACATGACTGAAGCAACTTAGTACACGCACGCACTACTTTTAAGGCAAACTTCCCTAGTCAACAGAGACATTATAAACTGCTAATTATGCATTTCAAAAAAGCAAAGAAATACAAAGAATTTTTACAAAACATAGCACTTCAGTTACTCTTCCTCTTATGAAGGCTTTATTCTAAAAAATATAACAACAGAATGCATACTTTACCAAGACATATGACAAATAATATTCTTAAAAATATTACTAACATAGAAAATATAAATCATGAAATCAGTGAAGAGTCAAACGTGTGGAAAAAGTCACACAGTGAAAAGTAACCCCCAGAGGTCATCAAACCATCCTCCTGACGTCTGCTGGTATGTCGCAGATTCAAGAAAAAGCAGTGATTCCACCGCCACACTTGGTAGAAGGGGATTTCTGTTTTGGCCTTTGGGAGGTGGGGACACAGTGGGGAGAAAGGCAGAGCCTAGCCATCATTCAAGAGTTTTCCTCCTGTTCATCCCCAGTACACTCAGCCCTCATCGTTACTTTGTTCATTTATTTTAGTGGTTCTGTTCACTGCTACTCATGCTTTGCTATTGGCAAAAGAAGAACATTATAAAGCTGAGTTTTCTATTTAAATGAACTGTACAAATGCCTTTCTTTTGATGTATGCTCTACCAATAGAGTCTATCATCTTGTGAAATGATAATAGTAGGACTGGGACTCTCAATTCTGTATTTAATCATCAAGTCAAGCCATCTTTATTCATCAAATCAAAACTAAGTTCTAAGGGAAAAAGTGATGTACATTCTTTTTCTCTTCAAAAAGAAACAACGAAGTATATCTATTTTACAAAGACAAAAGATTCTCAGGTTGACCCAAGTTTAATACAAACACTGCTTAATTGTTACCCTGAAGCTGAGATTTTCTTGTTTCAGGTTATAATTTTCATTACATGGCAATGGTGAAGTTACCATGACTTTATAAATAATGAACTATAGAATTAGAATCATGTAATTATAGGTAAAAGTCAAATTTTAGAAGCAATAGGGGATGTAACCATGGAACATTCTAAACATTATCCACTACTTAAGACAAATTTTAATTGTGTTTAAACAGAAGGTGAAGTGTGCAACACAGACTGAACCTGTGTAGAGTAAAACCCAGTGGTTGCAGACATAGATAATGAAGGGATCGGGAAAGCGGGTTAAAACTTATAATGAAGACAGAACTAGTAAGAATATAGCAACCTGGCTGAAATTGATATTCATTAGGGTGCTCTTCACATCAATAGGAGCATTTGGACCCTGTGGTCTTTATCAGTGTCCCAGCTGGTAATGGTTGAAGGTTAATGCCTTACCCCATTCTGTTCAATTTTCTATCCTAATTAGCCCTGCAAATCTATAGCTGTGAGCACCAAGTGTCTGTGCTCAAAAGAAACTAATTAATGCTGGCAAATTAGATCAAGTCCAAAGATCCAACAGCCAAACTCTTAGTTAAATGCTCCTTGTTAATAGGAAGTGTAGCTGTCAATAACTGCTGTTGCTGACTATAATGAGGCATCTCTTTTTTTTTCATTGAAAGTGATTTCATTTCTCTTTGTCACTGGAAAAGCTGTTCCATTCCCTTCACAAACCTAAGTTGCTGGCAGCCTGACCCAATTCTTATGATCAGCCGGGTTGAAATGACATAGGGGAAAAAAAAAAAATCAAACAGAAAAGCTTTCTGACATAATCTTGTTTCAGGCATTTAGCACAAAGTCAGATCATTTATTAGAATTCCTATATCTTTATCTGAGAACTATACAATTAGGATGCATAATGCTTTTATATAGAATCCTATGATTATGTAATAAAGCAAAGGCTATAAACAGTAAATAAATCACAATGGAAGTCTCCTGATTCTACATTATGCCTTTTTGTTCAGTTTAAATGGAGTTGTTCTACTCCTGTCTGAGCAATGCCAGTGTATGTGCTCTCCTAATTCACCTGGTTAAACAGCAAGATCATTCTTAATAAAATAATCAATTTTAGATTCTAAAATACCGTTTTGGACCATATGGCCTAAAAGGAAAAAAAAAATCAATATAGGATTATAAAAGTCCAAATACTCAAAGATCATTTGTTATAACATGTTCTATTAGGGATAAATGCATTTAAATAACTCAAATGAACCTCAAATTTCAAGGTGCTTTCAGTCTTCAAAGGATTTTAAATAAAGAAAACCTTAACATTAACACTGTAAGCAACTTAAGTTTTGATAAAGAAGCAAAATTAAATATTTTTTCTGTACCATTACAAAGTAGTAGGTGTGTAACACAAATAAACCTTTTAGAGTTACACTCTAGTTCTTTCATTTCAAAGGCCAAAAACAAAGTTTCATTGTCCAAGAGCAAAGCAAAGGTAGTTCTGAACCCCACACTGGACCGTTTTGCATTTTCATCTGAATCATGACAGTAAACAGTCTGTAACTGAGTTGCCTAGCTTTCTTTCATTCTAAGTATCAGAATAACATGTTACAAAAGAGAATAAAGTGAAAGTCACTCAGTCATGTCTGATTCTTTGCAACCCCATGAAGTGGGACCTGCCAGGCTCCTCTGTCCATGGGTGTTCTCCAGGCAAGAATATGGGAGTGGGTTGCCATGCCCTCTCCAGGGGATCTTCCTGACCCAGGGATCAAACTGGGGTCTCCTGCATTGCAGGCAAATTCTTCTCCAGCTGAAGACCAGGGCAAACTCACAAAACAGAATAAGTAATAACTAATGTTTATAATTTTGAACCAATACATCAGTAATAAGTAAATAATTTCCTGGTAGTGAAAGTTAACCCTATAATTTTATTATCCGTTTTTAAGTTTTCTCCTCCATCACCAGAACCAGGATCTGTATTTTTTAAAGTTCTGTGAGGCGGATGGAAGATCTCTTCCTGAGGCCGTGAGCATGACCACCCACCGCCAGGGATGTACTGAATCGCACTGCAGGTGGCAACGGAGCAAATTCTCCTGAATCTGGGCGTGGGGGGCAGGGAAAGGGCTCCAATCAGACAACTAAGTCATAACGAAAGCAAGACCATCAAATGATACTGATAAATTCCTGATAATTTATAATAAACTTATTTACAGATGGATTTAATTCAAACCTAATTTATAGATGGATTTAAAATGGGAATAGCTCATAATAAGTCATTTAAGAAAAAGAAATGATCATCACACAGTGTTGATTCTGAGGAACTTCTCTTTTATTGTCTTTATCCATCAGTCCCAGAGGTTATTCTCTAAGGAGACAGCATCTAAGGGACAAGAATGTGCCTGACACCAACTGCTCCTGACATAGTCCCCAAACAATAGCTGATACAACCTGGCTTCCTGCTGACAAATGTGTGGGGAACTGCAGTCAGCCAGCCCCGCCTGGCCTAACTACGGTCCGTCAGCAAAGGCCACAGGCAGAGGGAAAACGGGAAGCCGGGGGAAAGTCCACGTCTGCAAGGCTTTGCCACTGCTTCTCTGACGTGGCCAGTCCAAGAGGTAGACTGTTAACACAAGACATTTCTACAGTAATACCGCCATCTGCTTTTCTAATTACCCATCATTTAAGGTCTCATTTTTCACCTTCCATGCCTTTGTTTATATTTTTCACTGTAATATTACATATTAATCAACAATATATCCAGATTTATAGAATACAGGAATACTTCATGTTAAAAACTATTTTCCAAAGAACACAGACATATGTGGGTGCCTAGTACATGCATTTACATAAATACCTTCCACTTAAAATTGTAAAATATAGAAAAATTTTTAAAAAACAGACTCACTGTATTTACCACTGCGATTCCATTCATAATTCAATAATAGCAACATTGCCAAGGAAATCATCTTAGAATTTATTCCTCTATTAATATGTTGACAGAGGACACACAGGTATATGTTACATTTGACGTTTCTTCTTTCCCTATCAAAATCACCAGATTAACTTGTTTCTCCAAAATACAAATGCAAGTTTTTTCTCTATAACTGTACATCTGGGGGAAAAAATGTTCTTTACTGGGAATTTGGGAGAATATTTTTAAATTGTAAATGAATGCTGCTTGTAAGTTCTGAAAGCTGAAATACTGGTATCTTAGTGAAAGGGTGAGAACCAATTCATACATATTAATTCAGTGACTACTTCATTCTGAGGCTAAGGATTAAATTCAGATCATATTATAAAAAACGTATTTGATTTTTATATGAATATTTGAATCTTACCTTGAACTTGTTCAGAACATCTCTCTCGGGCCTTTTCTCTCATTATTTTAGGGATCAAAACATCTTTTTCGACATGTCTGAGATGCTGCTCTGAAAAAAAAAAAATCTTCATTTAATAAAGTCTCAAGTCTCAAGTAAACCACCTGTTTAGGTGAAAAATAAGCACTCTGGTTTACTTAAAATAAAAGCCTATGCAAATATACTAAAAAGTAACTCTTCTATAACCTCATGAAGCTGTAATTAAGTCACTGAAAATCATTAAACATTGTTTTAAATACAACAGAAAAAAACATGAGAGGTATAGGTAACATCTTCCTAAAACTTTCTGCAAACTACATTGTAACACTTATTTGGTGACATATTCCATGTAGTCTTGACAAAATTAACATCATAGACTAAAGCATTATCATTTTTTAATTCGTATAATCCATAAGAAGAGAATTTTTATCAACACCGAGACCCACGGATAGATGAAGAGATCCAAGATTAAGACACATATGTACGTAGTTTCTCCACCTGACAATGAGTAGCTTAAGAAAGAGCTGGCAGAAGAATAAAAAGTGGAACTACCTTGGCAAAGAAAAACAAAGCACAGGAGGTTTCTGTGTGTCTCAAACACAACTAGCATAGTCAGATGAACACGGAGGCCTGGGCTCCTGCTCCAGACTACCCCCAGCATGCTCCTCAAATTCCCAGAGAGCCCTAAAACCCAAAGAGGTGAGTATTCTCCCAGAATCCAAATAATCAGAAATTCCAAAAAGCAAAAGGTGGATGGGATCAGATTAAAGCAGGCAATCTTATGATCCCCAAAGTGGGAAGCATGCCCCACACTCTGAAGCAACAGAAACAGAGAGGAGACTTCCCTGGAGGAAGCCAAAGCATCAGTGGTCGAAATAACCACAGCAGGAGTCAAAGTAGGTCACTCTTTTGCTGCCTTCAGACTGGGTAAAATAAGCAAATACAGGCACTTATCTCCAAAAGATGAGGAAGTTTCTCAGTATGTATCTAGTGACACTTAAGACCAGGAACTCCTGAACTTTTCCTGATCCCCAACATCCTCTGGATGTAGCTATGAAGTGATATAGCATTTGCAGTTAGGGTAAGGGGGCATCGTCTCAAAAAGCAAATAAAATCAGCAACAACCAAACAGCCAAGAATCACCTAAATTTGATAAGGACAACACAGTGAAAGGGAGAAACCCACCACAATGAATCAAGAAGTAAACAACTCCTAAGACAGTTAAAGAGTACAGAAAATAAGACTTTCAAATAAATATAATCAATGTACCAAGACAAATAAAAAGATATGAGCCCTCAGACAGAAACAAACCATAGATCACCTAACTGATGAAAGTATGAAGCTCAAAAATCCTAAAAGCTTCAGAAGGGAAAAAAACATCACCCCACACACAGAGAAACAAGAACCAGATTTACATCATGTTTCATGGGCAAGATGTGGATGCAAGAAAATGATGGTGAAGTAACTTCAAGGCTCTGAGAAGGAATTACTTTATATCCAAGAATTCCAGAGCCAATCAAGAGTGAAATTAAAAATATTCTCAGTGACTTCCCTGGTGGTCCAGTGGTTAAGACTTTGCCTTCCAATGTGAAAGGTGAGAGTTCGATCCCTGGTTGGGGAGCTAAGATCCTACATGCTTTGTGACCAAAAAACCAAAACATGAAACAGACGCAATGCTGTAACAAATTCAACGAAGACTTTAAAAATGGGAGGAAAATATGTATTTTCAGATATGTAGGAACTGAAAAGTTTATCTCTTTCAACCTTACTGAAAAAGAAATGATCTTTGTAACAGTGAGACACGCCAAGCTGCTAATCCAATGTGAATATAGAACAAACACCCTTCTGTGTGCACAGGGAGCCCACAGGAAGGCGTTCAGATAGGTGGAGCAGGACTGATTCTTCTCTGCCTCTGTGTTTGGCGCTCACCTGGGAGACTCCAGCCACAGGCTCTGACTTCAAAACCCACAAAAGCTGGGCCTGGAGGGTTTACTCCAAGACTTCTTTCTTCACATATATATCTTGACACGTGGACTGGGAAGACTGACGGCAAGTTCAATGAGGAAGAGAAACCAAATCACCTCCACAGGGCACAGCAGGGAGGTGATGAGCAGAAGCAAGCAGCCCAAGAAAACCAAGGGAAAGCAGAGCAGCCTTCTCTCTGCGCCTGTTGTGGGGGCCATCAGCCGCATTTCTGCTACCTTCTGTGGGTTTCAAGTCACTGGGCTCAGCTCAGCCTATACCCAGCGGAGAGAGGGCTACATCAAACAGATCTTGACAGATGGAAGATACTGGCGTAACCTTCTTTGTAAAACAAAATTTGCCCCAAGAAGTAACAGAGAACACACTTGGATCAAAAGAAACAAATCCGTTATGTACAAATGTGAAATATACAAACCATGTTAGAAAACACACATTTAAATGTACATGTAAACCTGTAACATCAACAACTAACTTGACCCAAGTAACATTTATAGAGTATTCCACTCAAAGCAGCTGAATATTTAGCAAGATAAACTACAGAATGGGCTATGAAACAGATCTTAATAAGTAAGAGAATTCAAATCATACAAAGTATGTGTCCTGACACCAGTGTGATTAAAGTAGAAATCAGTAACAGAAAGATCTCTTGAAAATCTCCAAGCATCTGGAAAATAAACAACACACTTCTAAACAATCCATGGGTCTAAGCAGAAATGAAAAGGGAAATTAGAAAGTTTTTGTAAATGAAAGAAAATGTAACACATCAAAATTTGTGTAATGCAGCTAAAATAGTACTGATAGAGAAACTTGCAGCACTCAAAGTCCACACTGGAAAAAAGGATGGTCTTTAAGTCAATGACTTCAGCTCCTGCCTTGAGAAATCAGAAAAAGAGGAAAAGAAACACAAGAAAAGAAATAATAAAGATCAAAGCATAAATCAATGAAATGGAAAACAAAATGATCAAACAAGCAAAATGATGGAGAAAAGCAAAGAAACCAAAACTGGTTCTTTGAAAAGATTTTCAAAACTGATAAACAACCTAGCCAGGAAAAGAGAGGTCATAAACATCAGAAATGATACACCTTTTATATAATAATAATGTACTTAATTTGTAAATGTAGGCCAATAAATTTGACAACAAAGATGAAGTAGACGAATTCCTTGAAAAACACAAATAACCAAACCTAACTCATAAGTACATCATATCTATTAAAGAAATTGAATCTGTAATCAAAAGTTTTTTCACAAAAGAATTCCAGATCCAGAGAGCCCTTACTGGTGAATGTGATCAAACATTTAAGGAAGGAATAACATCAATTCCACATAAACTCCTTCAGAAAACTGCTCTGAAGCCAGCATGACCGTGATACCAAAATCAGACAAAGATATTACAAGAAAAAAAAAAAAACAAGAAAAAAAAAAAAAGATATTACAAGAAACCTACCGCCCAATATGCCATTATGAATACTCATGTAAAAATCTTAACAAAGATGAGCAAACTGAATCCAGCAATTAAAAAAAGGATAATACCTCATGACCAGGTGGGCTTTATCCCAGGATTGCAAGATTTATTTAATATTCAAAAAATGAAGAAGTGTAATTCATCATATTAAAAAACATGGTTATCACAACAAACACAGAAAATATATTTGACAAAAATCCAATATCCATTCCTAATTTAAACCTCCATAAAGTAGGAACCAAAGGAAACTTTCTCAACATGATAAACGGCATTTATAGAAAAACCTACTGCTGACATCACACTTAATGCTGGAATGGTTCCCCCTAAAACGGAGTGTGCTAAAGAAGGCTGTTCTTACCACTTCTATTAAGCATTACACTGGGTGTTCTAATCAGTGTAACAAGGCAAGAAAAATAAAAGGCTTCTAGACTGAAAAGAAAGAAAGAAAACCATAGTTAATTGAAGGTCATATGATCATCTATATAGAAAATCCAATGGAATCTATAAAAAGTTACTAGAACTAGTAAATGAGTTTAGCAAGGTTTCCAGACATAACATTAACATACAAAAATCTAATAGAAATGACATATAAGTCAAAGAACCAGAAGATAATTCAATAATAATTTCCCAAGCTATAAAATAGAAAATGGCTTTTTAAAAAATGAACTGAGGCTCAGGAACCTGGAAGACCAAAAAAAAAAAAAAATTTAACATTGATTTTACCACAGTCTCAAAAAGAGGAAAGAAGAATCGCAAGGCTGAAAAAATATTTGAAGAAACAATGACTGAAAGTTTTCCAAATTAGTGAAAAGACAGAACCCTATCAATTCAATGAAACAGTTGAAAACCCAAAGAAATACACACCCAGACAAACCATACTAATACTTCTGAAAATGAGAAAGAAAAATCATCAAAGTATCAGAAATATAGGGGAAGAAAAATTCAAAAGACAAAGGATTTCTCATCAGAAACCACAGAAGCCAGAAGGAAGTGGCATAGTATTTTCAAGTATTAAAAGAAAAGCACTGTCGATCAAGAATTCTATAACCAGTGAAAATATTCTTCAGGAATGAAGATAAAGACAACTCACATGAAGAGAAGCTAAGGTAATTTCCTGCCAGCAGACCTATTCTAAAAGAAGGGCTAGAGGAAGCTATTCATACAGGAAGGAAATATTAACAAAAGGAAACTCAGAACAACAGGAATGAAGAAAGGGCAACAAAAATGGTAAACTCAGTAAACTATTTTTTTCTCGAGTTTTAAAATTTATTTTTGACAGAAGCAAAAAATATAGCATTCTCAGTATACACAGAGGTACTATTAAAGATGACTTCATTGTAAAGGGAATAGGATAAAGCAACTTTGGTAGTAACATATCTACCTTCTATTTGAAAGATAAAATGTTGATTCGACTAGACTGTGATAAGCTATGTATGCATAAGGTAATCTTCAGAACAACCACTAAAAAAAGACAAAGAAATACATTCAAAAACACTATAGAAAAACCAAATGGAATGGAGTCAACCAGACAGTAATAACAGAAAGATAGCAGTAAAATCTCCTGATACCTGGAAATTAAACAATACCCTGCTACTAAATAATTCCTAAGGCAGAAGAGGAATTAAAAGAAGACACTGACCTGAATGAAAATGAAAGCACAACATATCAAAATGTGTAAGACAAAGCTGAAGCAGGGCTTATAAGGAAATTTACACCATAAATGTTCATATTTAAAGTCTCAAACCAACACAGTTGACCCGTGAACATGGGCTTGAACTGTGAAGGTCCACTTACAAGGAGACTTTTCCCAACACACAGGTAATGTGGTATTACACAGTGGCAGTTGGTTGGACCCACTACATTTTATTAGGACAGCATTATTCAGATAGCAAAAGTAAAAACATTTTTTTTTAAAGCATCCTTCAAGATACTGTTCATCTTTCATTAGACTCATTTCTGTTGGTAAAGGTATCTTTTTATAAATAACGTAATTATTTATTGCTGGTACGTAGGCTTCTCAGATGGTGCTAGTGGTAAAGAACCTGCCTGCCAATGCAATGCAGGAGAAGTAAGAGATGCGGATTCGATCCCTGGGTCGGGAAGATCCCCTGGAGAAGGAAATAGCAACCTATTCCAGTATTCCTGCCTGGGAAATCCCACAGACAGAGGAGCCTGCTGGGCTGTAGTCCTTGGGGTCACAACGACACAAGTGAGCACACACACATACAGGCTTGACTGAATCAATGCAACCTTGAAAGTAAAAGTGTCAGTGGCTCAGTCGTGTCTGACTCCTTGCAACCCCATGGACTGTACCCTGCCAGGCTCCTCTGTCCATCAAATTCTCCAGGAAAGAATACTGGAGTGGCCTGCCATTCCCTTCTCCAGGGGATCTTCCTGACTCCAATCAAACCCAGGTCTCCTACATTGTAGGCAGATTCTTTATCATGGGAGCCACCACAGAAACCCAATACAACTTGACTGAACTCTAACTCTAATCCTCTGCCAACAGATTCTGCTCCGATTTCCATGCAGACAAGCATAAGGATAGCTCTGCATTTTCCTTTTTTAACTCTTACTGTCAACACCTTTTAGAAGAACACTGAGCAGCAGCCAGCAGCACCTGCACCTTGGCTACTCCAATTCTGTTTAGACTTTTTGCAGTTGTCTTGATTCTGAGACCTGCCCATGACTTTCCTCTCTTACCTTTGTGTTGTTCTGGTATCAAAGTTACATGACTAAACAATAAATTAGGGACTTTTCTTTGTATTCTCTGAAACACTCTACAAGATAAAGATTATTACCAGTTCTGTGAAAGTCTGACAGAAACCACCTGTGATGGCCAGCTTTATGGTCAATTTGGCTAGGTGCTGCTGCTGCTGCTGCTGCTAAGTCGCTTCAGTCATGTCTGACTCTGTGTGACCCCATAGACGGCAGCCCACCAGGCTCCCCTGTCCCTGGGATTCTCCAGGCAAGAACACTGGAGTGGGTCGCCATTTCCTTCTCCAATGCACGAAAGTGAAGAGTGAAAGTGAAGTCGCTCAGCCGTGTCCGACTCTTCACGACCCCATGGACTGCAGCCTACCAGGCTCCTCTGCCCATGGGATCTTCCAGGCAAGAGTACTGGTGTGGGCTGCCATTGCCCTCTCCAAGCCTAGGTGCTAGTCCCCAGTTACTCAAACAAACACTAATCCAGCTCTTGCTGTGAAGATATTTTGCAGATGTGATTGAAGGCTATAATCAGTTGACTTTAAGAAGAAAGAAAAGAAAGAAAGTAAAGTTGCTCAGTCGCTGAAGTCACTCTTGACATTTCTGAGATCCAGTTAGAGTTAAATCATTGATCAAAGTGAAGTAAAAGTCGCTCAGTCATGTCCAACTCTTTGCAAGTCCAACTGTGGTGTTGGAAAAGACTCTCAAGGCTCCCTTGGACTCCAAGAAAATCAAACTAGTCAATCCTAAAGGAAATCAGTCCTGAATATTCATTGGAAGGACTGATGATGAAGCTGAAATTCCAATACTTTGGCCACCTGATGAGAAGAGGCAACTCACTGGTAAAGACCCTGATGCTGGGAAAGATTGAAGGCAGGAGGAGAAGGGACAACAGAGGATGAGACTGTTGGATGGCATCACTGACTCGAAGGACATGAGCTTGAGTAAGCTCAGGGAGTTGGTGATGGGCAGGGAAGCCTGGTGTGCTGCAGTCCATGGGGCAGCAAAGAGTTGGACAGAACTGAGCAACTGAACTGAACTGAGTTTATGTGTGTGTACCAGGTTTAGTCAGGCTTTGTGACTGACACTTTGCAACCTCATGGACCATAGGCCACCATGCTCCTCTCTCCATGGGACTCTACAGGCAAGAATACTGGAGTAGGTGGCCGTTCACTTCTCCAGGGGATATTCCTGACCCAGGGATCGAACCCAGGTCTCCTTCATTGCAGGCAGATTCTTTACCCTCTACGCCACCAAGGAAAGCCCCAAGGTAATCACAGAAAGACTTTTATCTATTGATCAAATTTTCCGAAGTTTTTTTATTCATTCTTGAGTCAACTGCAGTTTTCAGTAAGTTGGTACTTCTCAAGGAAACTATCCATTTCATCTAAAAGTTCAAAATAATGATATGGAAATGTTCACGTGACTTTTTCCTCTTTACTGCACTTACACCTTTATCCCAGTTTTTACTGCCTGCCAGGGGGTCAACAGACTTTCTGTTAAGAACCAGAGTGTAAATATTTCAAGCTGTGTGGGCTACACACCACCTCTGTCATGCATGCTCCTTGTTGTTGTTTTTTTTCCAAACAACTCTTTGAAAATATTACTAACCATTCACAGCCTACCAGCCTTACCAGATTCTGCCCAGGCCATAGACGGTCAAGGTCTGGCCTACACTACTGATTCATGCCTTCTCGTCTTCCTTACTTTCGCCAGAGCTGCTGTAAGATGAGAAAAAGAACGCTAGCCCACAGAAGGACTGTCAAGTATGGGTGGAGAGAGGAGAGGACTGAGAGGGCGGCCCCAGAGGCGTGGCGGGGCTGCGCGGACAGAGGGGCCAGGATGTGGCAAGGCGGGCTCCCAGGGTCTCATCTCACAGTGAAATAAGGTGACCACTCACCAAGGCAGGGAGACAAAAGAACTGCAGGGGGTACGCCAATTCTGACTCGACAAACTGAATATGAGATTCCTACGAGACACCCTGTGAGTGGAGAGCTGGTAACTACTGGAAGAAAAATAATAAAACTGGAGCCACCTCCACACACTCTTTCTCCTTGTCTATAGTGCAAACCATAGTCATCAGGGTAAAGAATCCACCTGCAATGCAGGAGGCATGGATTTACATGGAAAATTCCCCTGGAGGAGGAAATAGCAACCTGCTCCAGTATTCTTGCCTGGAAAATTCCATGGACAGGGGAGTCTGGTGGGCTACAGTCCGTGCGATCACGAAAGAGTTGGACACGACTGAGCATGCACACACACATGCACAATTAACAGTGCAACTACTGAAGAGATGAGAACAAACACCGTGACGTGCTGATCCAGTTTATACAATCAGCTTCAGCATCTGAGCTCCTCCCTTCACTTACACACCTATAACCTAGACAGACGGCTTATCTACAGTGCGGCCTCATGAATCCACTCTTTCTCTCCACAACTTGCAGTCTTCCTGAAACATTTTTTAAATGTATTATAAGAAGTCCTTCTGATGATTCGTCTAAAACCTCCTAAGGCAAAGAAAATCATATGAATCATGTGAATGTTGATTTCGATTTTCTACACTCTTAGTGTTAAATCTCTGGCAGGGTTAAGACTCTACTGACACTGCAGGAGACACAGGTTCTATCTCTGGTTGGGGAACTATGATCCTGCGTGCTGAGCAGTCAAAAAATAAAAGGCT
>NW_011494743.1:1829557-1840429 GCF_000754665.1 Bison bison bison | reverse complement strand
GCTTAATATATATATATATATATATATATATATAAATAAATTCTGCTAACACTTGGTAGCATACGAATCATTAAAAGTCAATTTTTAATTAATTATGATTCTGTACGTATTTCAAAGTTTCCTTTGATACTACAAATATAGATATGGCACTTTTTATTCACAAAATTACAGGGTGATTCCCTCAGTGTCAATATGCTACATAGATGTTATACATCTGCACCAAAGCTGGCAAAAAAAAAAAAAATCAAAATTTGAGAATTTGCTACTCTACAGTCACATGAATTTATATTGAAATGAAGAATCAGGGTAATACCACCAGGGCAAATTTTCAAAGCTCTAACTCCTCGACATTCTATCACCACCCATATACAAGTCAATTTTTACCTTTTTCCCTGGCTGACTCTGTCAGTGCAGACTCTGCTCTGGGGCTCACATGCTCCTGCAGCAGAGCCGCCTGGGATCACACGAAACCACCGACAGCAGTACATGCCCTGAATCCACAGGGCGGCAGTGACACGACTCAGAGCATCACAGAACCTTCCCCCAGAAACAGGTGGCCTCAGCAGGGCAAGGAACGCCTTTCAGCACTGAAAATGTTCTAACACAACTAACGTAACTGCTATTTAGATAATGCTACTTTTTTGTTTTCTGGAACTTCCTAGCTGCCCCTTTATTTGTTCCTGTAGACATTACCGTGATGTTGTTTACTCTGTAGGAAAAATCAGAAAAATGCTTGTAGGAAATGTGCAAAGGTGTTCTTATTAGCAATGGTTTCTCCTTTGGGTCCGTCTTCTGTACTGAAGGGCCCAGGTAGATGGCATTCAGCAGGACCGGGGCTGGCCAAAGGCCCCTTCACCCTGTGCGCTTCACACCCGAGCCTGCGAGGACTCTGGTCTCAGTGCTCAAGACACTCTTGCCCCAAGCAGACCTCCTGTCCCCTCCAGCTCACTCACACCCTCTTCTACAATGACAGCATAAGATGAGGACGGCGTGGGAGGCAGGGGGACCAAGACCGGGAAGACAAAGACAGGGAAGACCTGTGTCCCATCCTCTTTCCTTTAAGCAACACTTGAATTGACAAAACAAAAAAGCAACTACAGAGCAGGAAAGATTCTCCTTCCAACAGTCCAGCTGCCTCTGGTTATGAAACCTCAAGAGGAAGGCCAGGAATGCCCTTCAGTCTTCTAAAAGCCCCTCAAGTTCAGTACCTGGATTCCATTTTGCACAAAAAAATGTGGAGACTCTAACAGAGAGGAATAACCCAGGGGCAGGTTCCAAAGTTCTTCCATGACCCACGCCCTCCCCTAGGGCGGTGTTCTATTTCAGGGGACTTCAGTAAACTAGGTCCCAGAGCTTGTGAAGCCTGCAGGAACTCTTGGACAAGAAGAATGCTGGTTTCAGAAGCATCGTTTTGAACAAGCTAAATTCAAAACGTCACAGTTCATATTTCTTGATCAGAAAGGAGCTCAACGATTCCAACCATGAAGAAAACTATTTTAGAAAAGGCAAAAGGCCTGATTTGTCAGCTGGCTGAGAAAGTACCTTCGCGGAGAGTAAACATCAAATATTAGGTCAGTCGGTGACCATAGAACTTTTTACAATCTCGAACTCACAAGACCCGGAAAGCACATCAATGAGGTAGAAGTGCCTATTTCTGCTCAGCTTCTGGGTCACACACGCCAGCGTCCCGCCATCACTGTGCCACATCTGAGCTCCTCCGTGCTATCAGCTCCCACTGGTAGTAACCACTGCGTTCACACCACATGTGCCCGGTTCCCAAAAGCACCTATTTCTTGGACCTCAGATTCTGCAGATTGCGAGGTGTGAAAACTTCCTCTTCCACCCACGTTGTTTTAACCAAGATGAGGCCAGAAAGGGACAACTAGTCTCAAAGCATACCGAAGCAGGAAATCGGCTTATGCAAGAAGACCTGCCAATTTTAGAAAAGCGCAGCGATCTCCGCTGTGGCCATAATGCCTTCAGTGAAGAGGTTTCACATTTACTTTATTTGGTAAAACTTCAAGGCTGTCTTTTGCTACGGGCACAATTTCCCATTGACAGCTAATAGGAAATCAGTCATGTCACTATAGGAGACATGTCTACGTAAGTAGACATTTGAGAAAGGAATATACGACAGCACGCCTGGGCCTCCCAGCAACGCATCCCTCACTCACGTGCCTTCCCTCCGATGCCCGTCGGGACACGGGGGGCTACCCCCACACTGACGGGTGCTCCTCAATGGCTTCTGGCTGTCTGAGCTCTCCTGGTCCTTCTCCTCCATCTCTCAACAGTCCGTAAAATTTAACAAAACACATGGACCATTTGATAATTAGAGTAGGGGGTTTGGAACCCGAGGCTCAGAGAGCACAGATGGATCCTGCAGCGCCGGGCAGCGAGCAGCCCGTCGGGTCAGACTCCGCCTCAGTCTGCTGCCTTCATTCTCCATCTCCCACCCTTCATTTTCTTTATCAAGGCTCACTCACTTAACACCATCCAAAATGCTCCCTAACCCCAGCACCTGAAAGTGATTTCTCCTTCCACTAACCCCAACGTGTTTCACGCACAAACACTACGGCTCTAATCACACGTGGACTTAGAACTCAGAGTAGCACACTTCCTACAAAAACTTCCTTCTCTTGATCAATGGTTGCCAAGGACCAAACTGTGTTCCCACTACCGCAGAATTCACGGAAGCCCTAAACTCGAAATGACTCTCGTTGGAGAGGTGATTAAGGTTAAATGAGTTGACACGTATGTACGCTATGTGTATGAAAGTGTGTTAGTCGCTCAGTCGTGTCCAACTCTTTGCGATGCAATGGACTGTAGCCCACCAGGCTCCTCTGTCCATGAGATTCTCCAGGCAAGAATACTGGACTGGGTTGCCATTTCCTCCTCCACAGGATCTTCCTGACCCAGGGACTAAACCCGGGTCTCCTGTATTACCGGCAGATTCTTCATCATCCGAGTCACCAGGAGAGCTCACATGGGTAGAGCCCTAATTAGATGGGTGGCCCTGCTAAGAACAGGAAAAAACAGCAGCTGAATCGGCCAGCACCTTGATCTCAGGCTGCCAGCCTTCCAAACTGCAAGAAAATAAACGTGCACTGTTTAAGCCACCCAGTCTATAGAACGTTATTATGGCAACGCAAGAGGATGCAGATAGAATTTGGTAACAGAAGCTGTCGATTCTGGCTGCAACTAACAACCACACCTGATGTCTCGGCCCCACTCCAGATCAGTCAAATCAGAGACTCTGGGTAACATCCAGGAACTGGTATTTTTAAAAGCTTCCCAAATAATTATATTAGATTCTAGATTAAGAACTACTGCATGAAATATAACTGTAATGAGGTCTGAGACCACGTCTCATTAACCTCCATAATTCCCTCCTACTCCTAGAACATGGTAAAAATTCAATCAACCATGTAATAAATGACAAATATGTGTAAAATTTCCATATTTGATAATCATTATACAAACAAATAGTTAAAAATATATTTATTCATTTGATATTCATTCTGTTAAGAAACATTTATTAGGTGCCCACTATCTACCAATTATCAGGCTAGGGCTTGTTGATACATTGATGTGCCCTATTCTGCAATATAAACATTTAAAATCATCTTTAAATTAGTCATGCTTAGGGCTTCCCTGCTGGCTCAGATGGTAAAAAAGCCTGCAACGCAGGTGACCCAGTTCAGTCCCTAAGTTGGCAAGATACCCTGGAGAAGGAAATGGCTACCCTTTTGCCTGGAGAATTATTCTTGCCTGGAGAATCCCAAGGACAGAGGAGCCTGGTGGGCTACAGTCCATGGGGTCACAAAGAGTCGGACACAACTGAGTGATGAACACACAGTTAATTAAAATATGGAAAATCAGTAAGAGTTCTCCAGCAAAAACACAACACAGGATTGTTCTTAAAAATGTTTTCCCTCAATCTCTTTACCTAAAAATGTAAAAGGAGCTGGCTGATGTGGGGAGAAGGTTAACTTGGGAATCAATGTTTTCATTTGGGCACATTTTGTGTGGCCCACTTATATCAAGTCTAGGAGATTTCTACAAACAAGGTAATAACACCCCTCAATTCAGTTCAGTCGCTCAGTCGTGTCCAACTCTTTGTGACCCGATGGACTGCAGCACGCCAGGCCTCCCTGTCCATCACCAACTCCCAGAGCTTGCTCAAACACATGTGCATCGAGTTGGTGATGCCATCCAACCATCTCATTCTCTGTCGCCCCGTTCTCCTCCTGCCTTCAGTCTTTTCCAGCATCAGGGTCTTTTCCAGTGAGTCAGTTCTTCCCATCAGGTGGCCAAAGTATTGGAACTTCAGCTTGAGCATCAATAACATGCCTAGAGATAAATAACCATACTAATCCAGTCAATGAAACATGTGCTTTCTGTGCTGAGTCTAGAACCCCTTGAGAACACCTGCAAGTATTTAAACACATACAAGTTTAAGGCTTGAAGCAGCCTTAGCATCTGATACATCTTACTCTCCCTCCCCGTCATCCTCAAATATCACAACATGCCATTTAGAATTCCTGAAGGGCCTGAGGTTACTAGCAAAGTCTGAAACACCTCAGTCCTACTCATTCCCAAATTCAATTTGGCGCTGTTTGCAGAGCCTTCTCAGGCTAGTGGAGAATCTCTTACTATCTAGGTGTAATTAACTGGCCTATCCTATCCCTATGCTAACAAAGTTAAAGACACAGAACCATATCAAAGAAACTGTTCACCACAAAAGTAAATATTCCTTCACATCCGATTTTCCTTCATCTCTCAAATTATTTGATACATGCAGCTTTCATTTTATTTCTCAAAGAAAAAATTCTAGATCTAGAATGAAAGAAACTCCACACACTGGTTATTTGATATTTTGGTGGTTTTTAAAATTCCATATATTAAAATAAATTTTTGTTAAAATATTAAAATAAAGACCGGAGGCAGTGACATCAGGGAAGGCCTTCTATGAAACTGATTTCAAAAAGGAATAAGACTTAGATGTGAGGGTGGGACAGAAAGGGAAACACTCCAAAGAGAAGGAACAGCATGTCAAAGGCCTAGAGGCAAAAAGGAAAAAAAGGAGAGAGCGCGCGCACAATTTGGCATCTGTTATCCTACGGGTAGAGGAGCCACTGTCCACGGGGTTGCAAAAGAGTCAGACACAACTTTGCAACTAAACAATAAAGTATATCTTAGGCTGGTGTTACCTACACTTCTTTATCACAACCCCATGATATTCCTGGACACAGTGCACACACGTGTATTTTCATATGTGCGCAGGGGTCCTCCTTCCTACCTGACTTGCCCACCTGATTCAAACTCTCATTGCACATACTAAAATTCCTAACAGTCTCAGATCAGTTATTTACAGGCTGAAACAACAAACTGGTTCCAAATCAGGAAAGGAGTACGTCAAGGCTGTATATTGTCACCCTGCTTCTTTAACTTATATGCAGAGTACATCATGAGAAACGCTGGGCTGGAAGAAGCACAAGCTGGAATCAAGACAGCAGGGAGAAAAATCAAAAACCTCAGATATGCAGATGACACCACCCTTATGGCAGAAAGCAAAGAAGAATCCAAGAGCCTCTCAATGAAAGTGAAAGAGGAGAGTGAAAAAGTTGGCTTAAAACTCAATATTCAGAAAACTAAGATCATGGCATCTGGTCCCAGCACTTCATGGGAAATAGATGGGGAAACAGTGGAAACAGTGTCAGACTTTATTTTGGGGGGCTCCAAAATCACTGAAGATGGTGACTGCAGCCATGAAATTAAAAAACACTTACACCTTGGAAGGAAAGTTATAACCAACCCAGACAGCTTATTAAAAAGCAGAGACATTACTTTGCCAACAAAGGTTCGTCTAGTCAGAGCCATGGCTTTTCCAGTAGTCATGTATAGATGTGAGAGTTGGACTATAAAGAAAGCTGAGCGCCGAAGAATTGATGCTTTTGAACTGTGGTGTTGGAGAAGACTCTTGAGACTCCCTTAGACTGCAAGAAGATCCAACCAGTCCATCCTAAGGGAGATCAGTCCTGAATATTCATTGGAAGGACTGATGCTGAAGCTGAAACTCCAATCCTCTGGCCACCTGATGTGAAGAATTGACTCACTGTGGACTTCCCTGGTGGCTCAGATGATAAAGCGTCTGCCTACAGTGCGGGAGACCTGGGTTCGATCCCTGGGTCAGGAAGATCCTCTGGAGAAGGAAATGGCAACCCACTCCAGTCCTCTTGCCTGGAAAATCCCATGGACAGAGGAGCGTAGTAGGCTGCACTCCATGGGGTCGCAAAGAGTCAGACACAACTGAGCGACTTCACTTCACTTCAAAAGACCCTGATGTTGGGAAAGATTGAAGGTGGGAGGAGAAGGGGGTGACAGAGGATGAGATGGCTGGATGGCATCACCGACTCAAAGGACATGAGTTTGAGTGAACTCCAGGAGTTGGTGATGGACAGGGAGGCCTGGCGTGCTGCAGTCCATGGGGTCACAAAGAGTCGGACATGACTGAGTGACTGAATGGAACTGAACTGCTGGTGTCTCTCCCTGTAGCAGAGACGGAGGAGAATGAGAGCCTGCTCACCCCTCCTGCAACCTTCCCAGCACCCCGCCTGGGCCGTGGGTGGTAGCACCTGGAACTTTTCCTTCTCCAGGCCCCTCTCCCTCCTCCTGCAGTGGGCAAGGGCTGGCAGACAGGGGGTCACAAAGGCCGATTCTTTTGCTTCGGAAGCTAGACAATCCCCCATACCACACCCTTACTCAGCCTCCTCCCTTCAGCTCCTACTCCCTTCTCTCCCCCGAACATTTGCGCTCCAAGATCAATCCCTGCACATGGAAAACTCACGTGGCACCCAGGGGCCCACATATTGTGCTCCAAGACCACCCAAACAAAGGAACCAGGGCTTGTCCGAAACATGAATAATCCTGTGGCTGGGCTGGGAAGGTCCCAGAGGGGCCAGTACTTTCTGTGTGGGAAGTGAAAGAAACGCTCAAAAAAAGATGGGAGCACGTCACAAGGACCCAGAAGCTGGTCTGAAGCAACTCTAGGTGGCCAAATCTGGGAAAATGTGAGCACCGAAATATTTACACTGACGAATGATACACCATTGAGAAAACAAATTCCTGAATCCATGCCAATAATATTAATAAGAAACAAAGTGTTTTCTTGTTTACAGCAAAGTGTCAACAACTGTCTAATGGAGAGATAACCATCTAAGTGGAAAGAATGTTGGAGGTAGAAAATCATTTTGCAACCATCACAGGAAAGACTGAATCCTGCAAAAATCATCAACAGAGGCTCCATCAAAACGAGTTTTCTGATGAGGAATGAACATCCACATAGTTTTCAGTGGTCTCCCCGCACCATGCCTTGCTAAGTCACTTCAATCGTGTCTGGCCCTGCGACCCCATGGACTGTCGCCCACCAGGCTCCTCTGTCCATGGGGATTCTCCAGGCAAGAAGACTGGAGTGGGTTGCCATGCCCTCCTCCAGGGGATCATCCCAATCCTGGGACCGAACCCTTGTCTCCTGTGACTCCCGCACTATAGGCAGATTCTTAACCACTGAGCCACCTGCGAAGCCCACAGAGTGCTTATTAATTATAGGAAAGGAAAAAGACAGCAAAGACACTGGGCAAGACACTGGCTGGGTGGTCAAAGTTAGAGCCACCCACTAGCAGCAGACCTCGCCGCTGCCTCCAGGTCTGACACCTCGATGCAGAGGGTTCAGCTGAGATCTCGATCGCCGTCTGATCAAAAGTCAGAGCAAAGCACAGTGAAGAAGAAGCCTACTGTCACTCCCTTCCCTAAGCACTCGCAGTGTCACCCTGCTCTTCCTGGATAAAATCCAACCCCCACAAATGGGTTTAAGAGCCATTTTGTGACCCACAGCCCAAACCCCAGGGCCTCCACACACGTGCCGCTGTGGCCTCAAAGCTTCTCTCTCCCTTGTGCTCCCTGCTCATGCCAGGGCTTTTCAATTTCAGAGAACAATTTCAGGTTGTGAAATTAATCAATTGAGGCAAACAAAAACAATGTATTTTGCAGTAGTGCAAACATGCTTTGACCTTAAAAATTTATAAAACATGTAAGTCAGACGTTTACCTCTGAACCATGAATGTAATTTGTATCTAACAGGATACTGTAAAAACACAGAAGCAGTTACAAAATAAAAAAATTTCTAATCAGCTACATTATAGTATTTGTTCTTTTTTTTACATATTAATCACACAATGCTCAGGAAAAAAACAGCAACAGATCCTCCCAACCTGTTTAGCTGTCTAACTCCAAGAGTGGCCTTTTCTAGTGACTGAGCGCTGGTATAACTACAGCCCATCTCCCTCCATCTCCATGGGAACCACCAAAAGAACCCGTGCAACCTAAGTATTCCCAGAGTGACAAGATGCCATCCTCCCAGATACACACACTCAAAACCTGTACTCATGGGATGTCATGAAATTCCTGAGCCCACTTCCCACCCTGAGCCTGCTCACTACCCATTCCTCCCAAGTAGGTTTCTGGAAGAAAACACCCACGGAGGGAGCCACAAAAGACCACGCATGCGCTTAAAGAAACGTCTCCCCTGCTGCCCGCTGCAGACTGAGCAACAGATGGGAAGAGAAACCCTCTACTCAGCTCAAAGGCGAAAGAGTAGAAGAACAAATGGGGCAGAAAGAACTCTCTCCTAGTTATTAGGAAAAGTAAGAAGTAAGAAAAGTAAGAAGTAAGAAAAGTAAGAAGCTTCTCAGGTTCCTGTGAGTTGTCACCCAGGACTAATTATGTCAAATGATTTCTCTGAACTCTGGAAGCAGCAAAGGCTTCACGGATGTCCTTTCAGGACAGATTGGGCTGGGCTTCCCGTGACTGGGCTAGTTTACAACTTGTTAGGGGCAGAGGTTAAGTTCTAGAACTCTGTCCAATCGAGACAGAAATAATTTCTAACCAGTGGAAAGACAACCCCCCAAGTAACACTTCATAGCCCTATTGAAATTAATCAGCTTTTACCTAAGCCAATGATCTATGACATTTTCTATGTATCTACCGTTCCAATGTTTTTCAAGTAGTTTTTTACATTTTACTGGTTCCCTCACTACTGAGTTGGAGAAAATCTTGAATAAATATCCACTTTGTATTACCATAAATAATCATTTTATATTTCTGGAAATCCTACTTTAACAAGTACCACATGAGCTACAGTCCACGGGGCTGCAAAGAGTCAGGCATGACTCAGCGCACACATCCTTAGAAAACAGATTGTGCTGTTTGTGTGCATGGTTTGTAATCTACATAAATGGTGTGCTACAGATTTGATTTGGTGATTTCCCTTTTTGCTCAATACAATGTTTATAAGATCTTTAAAAAAAAAAAATAGGTGTCACCTGTAACACTGTTTCTACAGATGATCAATAAACAACCTCTAAAATTTCAGTCTCCTCAGTTTGACTGGATTTTTAAATATATACAGTACATACAATATACATACTATATACTTAAACTGCTTAAGTCCTTTCATAGGAGAATGACCTATACTGTGTATTTCTTGAGTCATTACTGTGTTATCAAAGGTCCCACTTAGGGCTAAGGATTCAGGCAAACTTCCCTGGCTGCTAAGAAAACAAAGCTGAAGGTCAAGTCAGTAAACCCAACCCAGGAGAGTTCAGAGCCCTGGCAATACTCTGCAGGTTAGAACTCCCTGTGGACTATTTTAAATCACCAGAGGCTTGGGCAAAGTAAGTCTGAACATCTGCTAGTGCAAACAGCTACTATTTTTTTTTTTTTTTTTTTCCCCTCTCTCCTCAGTCACCTTCTCTGGGTGTTTTGCATTCTCCAGCTTTTTCTCTCTGCATTCAAATAAGAGTAAATAGTGGACAGAATTACGGCTGATAAACTTCCAAAGAGTGTTGTTATTACCTCAACGTTAACAAAAAGGGAAATTGCTTAAATAAAACTACATTTAAAAGTATGCATTGTTGGGTTGAGAGTTTTTTGAGAAAAATGGACCGTACAAAGTTAGTTTAAAGGCTACTGCCAAATGAAGATCAAACTTGTATAAAGATTTTTAAAAATCTAACATAAACCAATGGGAAAACAGATGCTCCTACATAAGGTTCATTTGGCATACTACTCATTTAGCAAGAAACATACCACTGTGTACTGTAAGAAGCAAAACAAATATCAAAACATTTTATATGCTTCAATCTATGAACCAAACACAAATTAAAAGAGTGGACCTCAGTATATTTGTATTCTGGAGTCTAAACAAAGAAATTTTTCAAAAATAGTCCTACTAGCTGAGTCCGGTCTCTAACTTTCCATTCCAATCTTGCTTCCGAGTCTGCTCGTCTGAGTTTCCAATGGTTAGCGTGTTGTTGGATCTATTATCAGTTATCCAGTTGCAGAGCCTAGGAATTCTCTGTGCCTCCCTTTTGCTCACCACCCTTACTCAATGAAACAGCGAGTCCTGTCAATTTCTCCTCCAAAACATCTTCTGAAGGTTTGTATTTCTCCCCATTTTTTCCCTAATACTATCCCAGGCCAACACATACCAACACATTTGGCCTGAACCGCTGCCAGTGTGTCTTAACATTCCACTCGTGGCCCCTCTACAAGGCTAGCACCGCTACCAGAGCGGTAAAGGTATAAATCGCCATCATGTCACTGCCCTCTTTAAAAGCCTCCATAGGTTTTTGTTAACATCAAGAAAAGCCCAAATGCGCACTTATCAGGGCCTTCCGGAACTGCAACATGTAGGTTCTATCTACTTTCCCAGCATCTCTACTTAGGCATCTCCTCCATACTCGGGACCTCTGACACCGCTTATCTTCCTCATAACGTTTACCACTATCTGTAAAGTGTGTGTGTGTGTGTGGG
>NW_011494743.1:1828867-1829457 GCF_000754665.1 Bison bison bison | reverse complement strand
GGGATGTCTTTTCTTGCACCCTCAGAACACAAGATCTAGACAGAGTGGGGTCTTTCTGTCCTATAGACCAGTTTCCCAAGGCCTAGAAGAGACAGTGAGTTCGCAACAAGTATCTGTTTACTCCATGAGGCCTGGACATGGGGTTCTCTGAGTCCCAGCCGGACTCGGCTCCCCCAGCCACGAGACTCGTCTACTTCTTTCTCCTCGGGCCCACAGAGAGGCTGTCTCCCTTCTGGCTCTCCAAAGGTTGGAAGCCAGTCCTCCCAACGCCTTGAGTTTTCACACGTATAATATTGATACGAAGGGCATGTCCCAAAGCCCCTCAGCGCTCCCGCCGTTCAGCGAGCATCCCAGCGCCGGGTACCGAGGGGAGCCCTGCGGCGGCGTCGCGTAGCGGCGGGCGCGCGGAAGTCACGGCGAGCCACCGGCTCTCTGGGGACGCTTTCCAGCGGAACGGCCCCGTCCCGGTCAGTGCGTTCGAGTCGGACCACAGATACTTAAAGGAGCCTGTGACCCCAAGGGCCCAAAGAGAATGGCGGCGAGGCGGCAGGCGCTAGGAAGGTGAACACCCGCAAGCCCCGTCAGACCGC
>NW_011494743.1:1813120-1828550 GCF_000754665.1 Bison bison bison | reverse complement strand
GAAGCCCCGGGAGAGGGCGTGGCCGCCTGGACCCCGCAGGCGCGCGGGGCGCGAGCCTGTGAGCAGGCTGCCCGCCTGGGTCTTTGAGGTTGCGGGTGGGCATCCACACCCCCGGACGACTCCATTCAATCCCAACCCTCTCTGCATTCCTGCCTTCGAACCTGAGAAGCCAGCCTGCTCCTTTGTTTGCACTTCGTTAACGTTCGTTGATTCAGAAGTGTCTGTGTCAGGCCTGCCAGGTTCCAGCCTCGGTTCTGAATTCTAGGGGGAAACAACTGGATAAAAATGAAATCTCTAATTCTGAAAAAGCACAGTGTTGGTGAGGAGCAGTGCGCTGCGAAATGCGGCGAGCAGTTCTTCGAGGCGGTGCAGCAACTGTACTATATGCAGCATCTTGCTCCCGCCCCCGCCCCCATCGGAAGCCTACGCCTCTCCTGGAGGTTACAAGTAGGAAGTGGGCTCAAGGGGCACTTCTGTCCTGTGAAATGATACCCTTGGATGATGCTACAAATCCCCACTCTGTCGACTGAAGCTGTTAAATGTGTGAGAAAAATGAAGGAAGGTGATAGCCATCGTCCTCAAGAACCCCAACTGCCCCCTTCTCAGTAGAAACTTTCAGGGTAACACTGATGCCCATACCCATTCACCAAGCAGCCTTCAGAAAGGCCCCCTTCTTATGCTTACATGTAGCTAGCTCCAGCCCCCGAAGGGTGGGGTGCGCAGGGGGACAGATGGGACAGATGTTGGAAAAACGAGGAGCAGCTGCTGCTTCCCTGTGAGGGATTTAAGGCTTTCAAAAAAAACGATCCCCTCCCCACCTACCTGCAGGCCCTCCTCCCCTGCTGCTGCTTCCGCCTGGTCAGTTGGCAGAGAAGCTGACGAGGTGGAGCAGGGCTGGGAAAGTGGGTCTCTGCTCAGCAGGTCTTCCGTTTAAGGGCCTATTTGGGCATAACGGCCCTTATCACAGCTGCAGGGTGAGGTGCCAAGCTGGAGAATTACTGTTTTACTCAGCCAGGCAGGAAATCGGGCCCTGTTCCCTGTATGTTTTATAAGTGTGTTTAAAAACACACCAAATTCATTCTGGAGGGGAAGGATTTAATTTAGGAAGTAAATATTTTTGAGGAGATGAGGTGGGGTAAAAAACAATATGAGTCAGTCACACACGTCAGTAGTTGAACGAAAAATTCCTTATACAAAAAAAAGCATCCTGGTAAAGGGGGAACCTTGGAGAGCATTAGTCAGAGACGTAAGTACCTTCACCTGAATCCTGTTTCATGACCTATTCGCTTTCTAGGTTGGCTAAGTCCCAACGTTTCTCCGGACTTTTGTTTCTAATTTGCAAAGTTGTTGTGAGAAATAAATATACCATCTAACACTCTTTCAGTCATTCGTGTCCCACTTCCATAGTTTTTGCCATAACTATCACTTGAACCATTATTAATTTTTATTTAAATAAAGTGAATTTTTAAAAATACTTTAAATGGACACTCCCTACTTTAGCCTTATTCTAAGCAAGAACAGTGTCAGACTTTATTTTTGGGGGCTCCAAAATCACTGCAGATGGTGATTGTAGCCATGATATTAAAAGACACTTACTCCTTGGAAGGAAAGTTATGACCAACCTAGATAGCATATTGAAAAGCAGAGATATTACTTTGCCAACAAAGGTCCGTCTAGTCAAGGCTATTGTTTTTCCAGTGGTCATGTATGGATGTGAGAGTTGGACTGTGAAGAAAGCTGAGTGCCAAAGAAATGATGCTTTTGAACTGTGGTGTTGGAGAAGACTCTTGAGAGTCCCTTGGAAGGACTGATGCTGAAGCTGAAATTCCAATACTTTGGCCACCTCACGTGAAGAGTTGACTCATTGGAAAAGACCGTAGTGCTTGGAGGGATTGGGGGCAAGAGGAGAAGGGGATGACAGAGGATGAGGTGGCTGGATGGCATCACCCACTCGATGGACATGAGTTTGAGTGAACTCCGGGAGTTGGTGATGGACAGGGAGGCCTGGCGTGCTTGTGATTCATGGAGTTGCAAAGAGTCGGACACAACTGAGAGACTGAACTGAACTGAAGCAAGAATATCTGTAAAATCATGGTTTTTGTGTGCCCCATAAAACAGTGTATGGTCAGGCCACACAAAATGACTGTTCTCTTGCTCTCTACATCCCCTGCCCAACCAGCACCAGCTTCACCTGCAGCTACTCTGACCTTGCTATGTACTTGCTCCTGCCCCAGCTTGTAATTGTTCTAATACAAGGAACGGTGAAGGGCGTGCCCCTCTGCTAGTTTCCATGGTAACCAAGAGCCAGCTTGACATCCATTATTTCTAGAACTGACAATATCCCCCTGTCCCTGGGGAGCGAAGACTGCCACCGCATCCTGCCCACTGTCCAGACAGTGGGACGTTGGTCCAGGGCCCTTCTTCAGACGTGTAAGATTCCCCTGTCCATTAAACCATTGATGCCTCTGTTACCAACTCCAGGCTCTTTCTTAGGGCTTAAAGCTGGGCAATATAAGGCTTGTAGTTCTGCAGCAGACAGCTGGACCATTACACTATGAGAAGTACTTGCAAAAACAGCACCTCACTGCCTGGTACCAGACAGTATATTCCATCTCCTCCCTCACATGAAACTAGGTCGTCTGGGGACAGTCTTTACAGTCTGCCTGGGAAAGAGAAGTCATTTTTTTTTTTAAGTTAAATCATAGAAATGTAATTGACAATTCAAAACCGAAGGAACTTTGTAAGCAATCACACTATGAATACACAATTTGGGACTGAGGGGCTCACTGCCCCAGGAGTAGAAGAGGGAGGAGGGCCCATCGTCCTGGGAATGAGCTGCAACTGTCAGCCACCGATCAGTGGGGTTCAGCCACCGGTCAGCCACGGATCACTGATCAGTGGGTTTCAGACATCAGACCCTAATGGCCCCATGGTTGCTGTCACCAAGGTCTGAGTGTCGGGGTGGTTAGGAAAGATGTCAAAGATGAGGATAAATTAAGGTTGACTTTGAAAGATGGGTAACACAGGTAAGCAGAGAAGAAGGCTTGTCATGCTAGGAGAAGAAGGAGCAGACACCTCTGGGGTTCGAGATGTTCTTGAAGGACAGTGTGACGTGGAAAAGACGGGGAAGGGAGAGACACACAGGAGCAAAAGCACAGGGATACTCATGAATGCTCTGCGGGCATCAGGGTGGGCAATGCCTGAAACCACCTCGATGAATGTGGGGAAGTGAGGATGGGTATAAATAAGATGGGAAAAAACAAAACAGATTCCCAAAGCCTTAAGCATTAGACAGAGGGTGCTGAATGTGTTGCTATAAGCAGCTGAAGGCTAACAAGTATAATAGAAAATGGCATTGTGGTCAAAGTGCTGTTTTTCAAAGATTTTCTGTAGGACAGATTTAGAGAGCCAAGAGGTGAGCAGAAGAGTCAGGAAGCTATCGCAACTGTTGAGGCAGAATCAGATAACTGAAACTGGGATATGTGAAATGTACCAAGAAAGGGTGACTCAGAGAGTAATTATAAAGGGAGGATCTAGACTTCCTATTGTATTTAACAGAAAGGAGTCCAGAAGGATTTCTAGGTGTGTACAGACCAATGAGAAAGTCATGGTGATTTATGCTTCAAGTGATCTGCCCTTGACCCTCATTACTAGGGAGCCATAATGAGACAGAGAGGAAGTTAGGAGGAAGATGGAGGACCCCAGGGAGCAAAGACAGGCTGACCCACGACAGAGCATGTGAGATGTGTAGTATGTAGATGGAATACGTGTGTAGGTATGCTATGCATATATTTATTTGGGGTTTTGTGTTTTTTTGGCTGTGCTGAGTCTTTGTTGCTACACACAAGCTTTCTGTAGTTGCAGCGAGTGGGGACTGTTCTCTTGGTTGTGGTGCAGGCTTCTCATTGCAGGGGCTTCTCTTGTTGCAGAGCACAGGCTCTACGGTGGGCGGGCTCAGTAGTTGTGGCACAGGGCCTTGGTTGCTCCACAGTATGTGGAATCCTCCATGTACTAGGGATCGAACCCGTGTCCCCTGTGTTGGCAGGCAGATCCTTAACCACTGGACCACTAGGGAAGTCCCTGTATACTTATTTTTTGGTCTAGTATCCAAAGAATGTGCAAATGTAAACAAATATTTTGTTTATCAAGTCAGTTCTGACTGGATCTAGCATCCCTTTTTGCTCAGAGTTGATATCTCATTATTTTTTGAAATTGAAATGGCTAGTCAGCCCCAGCTTGCTTCTAACTCTGCCTATCATTGAAATTAAAAACTCTACAGTTTTTGTGTGTGTGATTTATTTTTTACTGAAGTATAGTTGATTTACAATGTGGTGTTAATTTCTGCTGTACAGTGAAGTGAATGTTTTCTTTATTTGTATTCTTTTCCATTTTGACTTATCATAGGATATTGAATATATTCCCTGTGCTATACAATGGCTTCCCTGGTGGCTCAGATGGTAAAAAATCTGCCTGCAATGCAGTAGACCCAGGTTCAATCCCTGGGGTGGGAAGATCTCCCGGAAAAGGGAATGGCAACCTACTCCAGTATTCTTGCCTTGAGGATCCATGGATGGATACAGTAGGACCTTGTTGTATATCCACCCTATGTATAATAGTTTTCTTTTGCTAACCCCAGCCTCCCACTCTATTCCTCCCCCAGCCCTCTCCCTCTTGGCAACCACAAGTCTGTTCTTTCTGTGAGTCTGTTCCTGTTTTGTGCATATGTTTGTTTGTGTCATATTTTAGACTCCACATATTAGTGATATCATGTGACATTCTGACTTCACTTAATATGATAATCTATCTCTTGGTCCATCGACGTTGCTGCCAGTGGCATTTTTTTTGAATGGCTGAGTAATATTCCACTGTGTATATGTACCTCATCTTCTTTTTCCATTCATCTATCGATGGACATTTAGGTTGATTCCATGAAAGACCGTACCTTTAATCCACCTGTGGCTCTGCTCTGCCCAGTCTTTGTACCAACAAGAATTAAATTCAGAGGAATGTTAACAGCCCCATCCCTACCAGTAGATGGACTTTGGAACCACTTCTTGGCTAGAAGCCCTGCCTGCGTTCTGAACTGTGATTTAGCCCCTGGTGCCCACGGCTGTGCCTTCTGTGATTTAAATGGCCTGAAGTCCAGGATGACATCTGTGCTTGTTTGCCAGGGTTGCCATTACAAAGTACCACATGTGGGGTGGCTTAAACCACAACACTTGTGTTCTTACAACTGGAGGCAAGCAGTCCAGGATCAGCATCCAAGGTTTTGGCAAGTCTTCCGGGCTGCTTGTCCGAGCATGTTGATGCTGCCTACTCCCCATCTCTCCACATGGTCTTCTCGCAGTGTGTGTGTGTGTCCACGTTTCCTTTTCTCATCAGAAGATCAGTTGTACTGGGCTAGGGCCTACCCTAATGACCTTCTTTTAACTTAATTACCTTCTAAAAGACCCTATCTCCAAATAAAGTCACATTCTGAGGTCCTGGGGGTCAGGACTTCAACATATGAATTGGGGATACACTATTAAGCCCATGACAACATTCTAGCTCTTCCCTGAACCCCAAGTTACTTGCCTGGAGCCTCAACAAGCTGTCAAGCGTCAGCCTCTGCCCAGAGGACTGCACTTTGTCCCTGTCTCCCTGATGGTTACTCGTCACTGTTGGTGTTCAGTCGCTCAGCTGTGTCCAACTCTTTGTGACCCCATGGACTGCAGCATGCCAGGCTTCCCTGACCTTCATCATCTCCTGAAACTTGTTAAAACTCATGTCCATTGAATTGGTAATGCCATCCAACCATTTTATACTCTGTTGTCCCCTTCTCCTGCCTTCAGTCTTTCCCAGCATCACAGTCTTTCCTGTGTTGGCTCTTTGCATGAAGTGGCCAAAGTATTGGAGCTTCAGTTTCAGCAAAAGTTCTTTCAGTGAATATTCAGGTTGATTTCCTTTAGAACTGACTGGTTTGATCTCCTTGCTATCCAAGGGACTCTCAAGAGTCTTTTCCAATACCACAGTTCGAAGGCATCAATTCTTCAGCCTTTTTTATTGTCCGGCTCTCACATCCATACATGACTACTGGAAAAACCATAGCTTTGACCATACAGACCTTTGTCAACCAAGCAATGTCTCTGCTTTTTAATACTCTCTCTAGGTTTCTCATACCTTTTCTTCCAAGGAGCAAGCGTCTTTTGATTTCATGGCTGCAGTCACCATCCACAGTGATTTTGGAGCCCCCCAAAAGTAGTCTGTCACTGTTTCCACCGTTTCCCCATCTATTTGCCATACAGTGATGTGACTGGATGCCATGATCTTCATTTTTTTAATGTTGAGTTTTAAGCCTGGTTTTTCATTCTCTTCTTTCACTTTCATCAAAAGGCTCTTTAGTTCCTCTTCACTTTCTGCCATAAGGGTTGTGTCATCTACATATCTGAGGTTATTGATATTTCTCCCCCACAATCTTGATTCCAGCTTGTGCTTCATCCAGCCCAGTGTTCCTTATGATGTACTCTGCATATAAGTTAAATAAGCAGGATGATAATATACAGCTTTGTATACTTCCTTCCCAATTTGGAACCAGTCCGCTGTTCCATGTCCAGTTCTAACTGTTGGTTCCTAACCTACATACAGGTTTCATGGGAGGTGGTTAAGGTGGTCTGGTATTCCCATCTCTTTGAGAATTTTCCACAGTTTGTTGTGATTCACACAGTCAATGAAGCATAGTCAATGAAGCAGAAGTAGATGTTTTAGTGGAATTCTTTAGCTTTTTCTATGATCCAGTGGATATTGGCAATTTGATCTCTGGTTCCTCTGCCTTTTCTAAATCCAGCTTGTACATCTGGAAGTTCTCAGTTCACGTACTATTGAAGCGTAACTTAAAGGGTTTTGAGCATTACTTTGCTAGCATGTGGAATGAGTGCAATTGTGTGGTAGTTTGGACATTCTTTGGCTTTGCCTTTCTTTGGGATTGGAATGAAAACTGACCTTTTCCAGTCCTGTGGCCACTGCTGAGCTTTCCAAATTTGCTGGCATATTGAGTGAAGCACTATCACAGCATCATCTTTAGGATATGAAATAGCTCAGCTAGAATTCCGTCACCTCCCCTAGTTTTGTTTGTAGTGATGCTTTTTCAGGCCCACTTGACTTCACATTCCAGGATGTCTGGCTCTAGGTGAGTAGAGCCCCCTTTACTTGGAATTAGCCCACCAAGTCATACCAGAGCTCCTGTCCACCCCATCTTTGTGTTGTGTGTTCTGTTCAGTTGTTTCGGTCATGACCAACTCTGCCACTCAAGGGACTGTAGCCCACCAGGCTCCTCTGTCCATGGAATTCTCCAGGCAAGAATACTGGAGTGGGTTGGCATGCCCTTCCTCGATGTTCCCAAGCCACAGATCCAACCCATGTCTCCTGTGTCTCGTGCATTGCAGGAGGATTTTTTACCACTGAGCCATTGGGAAACTTCATTGCCCACATCCAGTCACTCACAATGTCCGCTAAAAGGAAGTTTGTTTCTTCTAAACCACACCGTTGCCATTCGCAGTCCAACGACAGAGACAATGACCATAGCTTTCCAACCCACTCTCTGCTCCCTGACCTTTCCTGCACCCCTCCATCCTTCGTCTCTCATCCATCTCACCAACAATGGCAATATGATCATAAAGCTTGTCATATCAAATTCCTCAGTGGTTCCCCATATAAATAAAACACTTTGCTTGAACAAGGCTCACAAAACTCTTTCTAAACCAGTCCTAGCTGCTGTATTATCCTATCACAACCACTCCTGTACTCTGCAATTTCTGTCACATAAGCTTATTTGCAATAGTTTATTAAAGTATCTGTGAGACTTTTCTGTGCAATATCCCACAGTCTATGTTGAACATAAACTTTTGAAACATTGTGGAAATAGTGTATAGTAGAAAAATAGAGCCTTTGGAACTAAACAGAGCTGAACTCTAATTCCTTTCCCCCTTCTCTTTTTAACGTTTTAAGAGGTACAACTTATATATAGAAAAGGGCACAGATACTTGTGCAGATGAATGACTTTTTAACATGTGTCCATGCTTTTGAACCACCATCCACGTCAAGATATAAAACACTTGTAGTCATCTAGAGGGTTCCCTGATAACCCTTCGTATCCAGACTCACCCCACAAAGGTAACTACTCTCATGACTTCTATGAGGATTTATTAGTTTTGCCTGCTTTTGAACTCTGTTGTTGTTGTTTAGTCACTAAGTCATGTCTGACTCTCGGTGACCCCATGGGCTATAGCCCACCAGGCTCCTCTGTCCATGGGATTTCCCAGGCAAGAATACTGGAGTGGGTTGCCATTTCCTTCTTCAGGGGATCTTCCTGACCCAGGGATCAAACGCACGTCTCCTGCATTACAGGCAGTTTCTTTACCAACTTAGCACCAGGGAAAGCCTTTTGAATTTTAATCAATGACATAATACAATGTGAAGTCTTTCATATCTGGCTCTTGTTCACCTTGAAAGCTGGGAGACTCATTCATATGCTGAAAAGACCTACCTGTCTCCCCTCCTGTATCTAATCTCCATTTAATAAATAATTCTTCTCTTGAGTCTCAGTTTTCTCAATAACACCATCCCCACATGACTGATGTGAGTGTTAGATGACCTGTATCAAATGTCACTGATGCTTTCTGGCACAAAGTAGGCTGTTCCCGAATTCTAGCTATTGTTACTATGAAAAGTAGTTTTTAAAAAACTGTTCTTTTGAACTATTATTGCACTATATTCTGGTTTTTGGTTTTTGTTTGTTTGTTTGTTTTTTGATAGAGTAGCTCAGAACTACTCTGCCTTTGGGACTGAAATCTAGGTAATGGTATGTTTAAATCAAGATTATGTGAAACACCCTTCAAAGGAGATTTAACAGTGTGCCCTATCACTTATCAGGTGAGAAAAAAAAGTGTGAAAAAATCACCTCTCACCTCTGCAGAAGACTTTCTGTATTTTGTGTTTTGTTTTTACTGTGTACTGTTTTTCAGGTGGCCTCCTATGAGACAGACCACAATTTTCTCCGGGGTCAGAGACTCTTCTTCCTAAAAGAAATGATGATAATAAAGATAACACTACAACTTGACTTACACTGGAAATCTCTTACCTCGATCTCCCACAGATGCTATCATCCTCCATAGAGATTTTTACAGGAGTGGACAAACTTGACAAGCAAACAAGAGTAGAGCTTGTTGTTGTCCAGTGAGTCTGAAATGTCAGCAGCATCCTAGTTAGCTGCACTGGACACATCTCTGGGATCCTTTGCTTATTTCCAAGGAATAAGCAGTGAGAACCTTCATGACCTACAACAAATGTCTGTGCTTTTAGCCTTTCAGAGGACAAACTTGCTGAATTCATTATCTGCTTCTCCCCCAAACCGGAGGACCTACTATGTGCCATGTACCGTGCTGGATCCTGGGAAAACGAACAGAAAGAAGATGAAGTCCCTACTCTCAAGGAACTCTGAAGTCCAGAGGGAGAGAGACAAACACATAAGCAAATTATTACAGTCCAACATGAGAGAAGACAATGTGGGAGCCAGGAGGAGGGAGAAATTAATTTTAATTTTGAGGACTTTATGCCCCAGGTGGTAAAGAATCTGCCTGCAATGTGGGAGACCCAGGTTTGATCCCTGGGTTAGGAAGATTCCCTGGAGAAGAAATGGCAACCCACTCCAGTATTCTTGCCTGGAGAATCCCATAGACAGAGGAGCCTGGTGGGCTATAGCCCATGGGGTCGCAAAGAGTTGGACATGACTGAGCGATTAACACTTTCACTTTCATGTCCTGACATGACACCTTTCTTTAAGATGCCTGACCTTAAGTAGGTCAGTGATGCTTTGCCCTGGGACATTTTAGATGTGGGTCTAATGCTATTAGTTTATTTTCTGAGGATGAAACTGTAAGATGCAAAATGTAGAAGTCATTAAAAGACAAGTTTTCTATCATGCAGAGAAAAAGTGATGTCTCTTCAGCCAATGAGATACAGAGATTCGAGAATGGGAAGGTCCAGGTGGACTGGAACTTCTGGTTAGTTTCATTGGATTCAGCTCTATTCCTGCCTTTCTGGGTCCTCGCTCTTCTTTGAGTCACCAAAGTCTCATGTATGGGGCATGTCTGGTATCCCTCTGAGCCCTATCCCCTACATGTGGACACCAGTGCTTTGTAGGTTTCAACCGTCACCACGTAGGAGCAACCTAAGTGCACCAGGTGTGACTCATGTGCTCCTTTGACACCTTGGAGTGGGTACCCGAGGGCTCCCTCAGCTGTCACACACACCACCTGACGTGCAGGAGTTAGTGCTTGGGGGCCGACTTGATCGAGAGCGCTGGGATCTAGTGTGTGATATGTCCTGCTTCCTATTTCCTGGGCAGACAGTTCTGAAGGCCCTGAGGGATCCAGCCCCAGTGACCTGTAGTGTGGGTCCATGTAGTACCCTTCCCAGCCCCATTCTTCCCTCTCACTCCTGCTTCTAGGATTATACTCCAAGACAATCCACTTGCATGTGACCTAGGCTAGGAAAGGGCTTCCCTGATAGCTCAGCTGGTAAAGAATCCGCCTGCAATGCAGGAGATCCTGGTTTGATTCCTGGTCAGGAAAACCCACTGGAAAAGGTATAGGCTACCCACTCCAGTAGTCTGGCCTAGAGAATTCCATGGACTCTGTAGTCCATGGGGTCACAAAGAGTTGGACACGACTGAGCGCCTTTCACTTTCACTTTTTCACTAGGCTACAAAAGCACTTGCTGATTGCTTCCTACTTTTTTTTAAAGCTATTTCAAGTTCATTGTCCTAATTAATACAGAAGCCAGCATTGGTTCCCTCACTGCCCACAGAATAAGATTGTAAAGCAGCAGAACTGAATGGGAACCCATGGAAATCTAACCCAGAGTTTACTAAATATTAAATATTCTTCTTTTAGAAAATATTCTTCATTAAATATTTATTTGGCTGCAGCAGGTCTTAGTCGTGGTACAGGGGATCTTCATCGTGTCACGTGGGGCTGTTCCATGCGGCTCAGGGACTCTCTAGTCGTCTCAGGCAGGCTTAGTTGCTCCAGGCATATGGGATCTTAGTTCCCCGACCAGGGATCAAACCCACATCCTCTGCATCGCAAGGCAGATTCTTAACCATTGGACCACCAGGAAAGGCCCTGAGTTTACATTCTTAACTTCTCTGCTGCTGTGTGAACGTCTGTCACCCTCTCCCAAACCATCAAATTCTCCCTCACTGCAAAATGACACCAGAAATACATAAAAATCCAAGCAGAAAAAACAGACTACTGTCATTAGCCCGCTCTTTGCCTGCTCTTTCCTGTTGTGACCTGAATTTATGTGTGTGTGTGCACGCACGTGTGTGTGTGCACGTGTGTACATGTGCGTGTGTGTGTGTGTATGCACGCGCTCAGTTGTGTCCAACTCTTTGTGACCTCATGGACTATAGCCCACCAGGCTCCTCTGTCCGCGGGATTCTCCAGGCAAGAATACTAGTTTGCCATTTCCTACTCTTGGGGATCTTCCCAACCTAGGGATGGAACCCAGTGTCTCTTGCGTCTCCTGAGTTGGCATGTGAATTTTTTACCACTACATGACTTGAATGTGCATACCGTCCTTTATTTCACTGCTTATCTAGTGTCAAAGTTTTAGGTTGTTGCTCGTTTTTCTTTTAAAATTAACATGGAGGTAAACACTCTAAAAATAAAGCTTTCGTCTCTAGCTCTGCTTATTTCTGAAGGATAATTTCTAGAAAGTAGGGGAATTGTTGTGCCAATTGCTATGGATAAATTATGAACAATAGGTATAGTCATTTTAAATATATTTGCTAAATTGATACAAACAGGTATATTGTTACAACTTATTGACTCTCATTAACAATAATAAATACATGTATGCTTGATAGGCTTTTTACTATGGATTATCCATATTCTTTCACATTTAAAAGTTGGGTGTTACTATTTTTTCTATAGATTTTATCATCTTTCTATATAAAGACTTGTTCTGTTTGGTTTTGGGCACTTGTTTGTTATAATTTTTGTTTTTCTTTTACTCCTCTATATTTCTTCTGTTTTCTGTATGTTAAAAAATGTATATTTATTTTACATCTATTTCTTTTCTCCCTCTTTATTTCATCTTATTGCAGTAGGAATTGAGTATCTAAGTTGACTTCTTTTTCCAAATAACTAACCCATTTTCCCAGAATCTCTCTTTTCCTTTTCAGCTCTTTCCAACCTAGAATCCATTTCTAGGCTATTTATCCTGTCCATCTCTGTCTATTTCTGTGACTGTCATAGTCTTCTTATTTTCAACGGACTCAAGCTCTGGATCAGTAACTTGAAAGGGGCAAATGATGTTTTCATTTCTTCCAATTTCAGGCCATGTCTCAGCACATTTGAACACTGGACTTACTGAAGGCTCAAGACGAGATCTGTGAGTGGTCCATGTCAGGACAGTGAGCAGGGTCATCAGCCATCCATCCTGGTTCTACACCCGCTCTCTCCTAGTGTGTGAGCAGGCAGATGAGCGGTGGAGCTCGTAGCCAGTTTCCAGGTTCAGCTAAAGAGCCCCGGCTTTCAGAGCATGTTTATGTTTATCTCATACAACCTGCTCCTATGGCTGGGGTCCCTGGGAAGCAATTTCTGAGGTGGAGATTAGCACACAGGAGTGCTCTGGTGGTCATTACTTTGGGAGCAGAAGAGAAAGAAACAGATTTAGGCAGAGGGGGAAACTGAGCTGAGGTGTAGGCATAACAAGAACTTAACCAACTCCATGAGGTCTGAGCTGGGATGGCCCTTCTGGATTGTCCTGAATTGGAGGGACAGGGTCCTTTTGCATGGACTAAACTTTGCTAGTGAAGAATCAGCCAGCAATGCAGAAGACACGGGTTCAATCTCTGGGTCAGGAAGACCTCCTGGAGAAGGGAATGGCAACCCACTCCAGTATTCTTGACTGGACAATTCCATGGATAGAGGAGCCTGGCAGGCTACAGTCCATGGGATCGCAAAGAGTCGGACATGACTGAGCGACTCACACTTTCACACACTTTTCACTACCCTGGGACAGGGCATGGCGGGGTGAGGCATCTCTCTTTGGGGAAAAGCAGAAGCACTCATCGTAATTGCAAATCAACACAAATATGTGCAATTCATTCGTTATTGCCCACCCCTCTGTACATCATAAGGTCCAAAATGTGAAGGACCCTGTCTGTTTTTAATATCTATTATAGCCTCTGAGCTTAGCATTTTTTTGTTTAGTACCTGGCATGTGCTCAATAAATAATTGCTGAATAAATAAATGATGAGGGGGCGATTCTCATTATTTGCATTTTAAAATGAAATGTATAGGACTTCCCTGGTAGTCCAGTGGTTGGGAGCCTGTCTGCCAATGCAGAGGACATGTATTCGATCCCTGGTCAGGGAAGATTTCATCTGCTGTGGGGCAACCAAGCCCTAGCGCCACAACTACTGAGCCTGCTCTTCAGATCTCGTGCTCCACAAGAAAAGCCACTGCAACTAGAGAGCAGCCCTTGCTCACTGCAATCAGAAAAAGCCTGCCTGCAGCAACGAAGACCCAGAGCAGCCAAATAAAAATTTAAAAATTTTAAATAAAATGAAAATCGTGCTTGTGGCTGGGGCTCCCTCCATCAGTCTCTGGCTCACACACTTCCTTCTTGAAGTTCAGACTAGGTTGTCCAGCTGTCTCCTTACTTGCTGCCTCTACTTGCTGCCAGAAGAGCTCAGACACTTTCCTTAATCTGGTTTTTGGCTCCTTGAACCCGGCTACAATCCTAGACAAAAGGCGCTTCCAGCTGTGGCGACTGTAATCCTGATTGATCTCCCTCTCCTACTACCCTTTTCCCTAGTGCTCACCAGTCAACGCTTCCCACTGATCTTCAGTCATTATTTAACCATTTCGCAACTCATTCTTCTATTCATTCTTTAACTCAAGAGTTTGCCTGGGACAAAGGCTTTGACATCATCTACTATACTTCTGCTTCAAACTAGTTCTTATTACACTCAGAAATCATAAAAGGGGAAAAACTCTGGGCTGAAAAATTAAAAACAATAGTCAATTACAACCTACTTATGAAATACTGCTAATGATAGTCTCTTCAATTTACCATTAAGAGGGCAACATAAGCTAGATTTTCAGAAGATGTGAATGACCCAACTCTTCATTAATTATACCTGAAGTACATAGAATCCCAATTATAGGAAATATTAATTATGAAAAAGTGCATATCCTGTTTACTTTCAGGATCAAAAACAACTTCTTGAATTTGTAGATTCATTTTGTTTTGTAGGTTGAGTTTAAGTATAAATTATAGTATATTTCTCCCATAAGCTAAATAGGTTTAAAACAGGAAACTGTGAACTTTTGTAAACTAGATGCAAGAGATGACAGCTAAGCCACTATGTCAAATTTCAAATTAAAAGTTTTAACCAGGACAACGGAATTAACAGCACAAAACATTCCTTACTCTCAGAAATTATGGTACTACATAATGAGGTCAGTTTTTATTGCAACTAGATGAAATTTCATATAATTTGTAGTTTCAAATAATTATTGGTAACAAGCAAGAACAATGGGTGATATACGGCCTGATTAGCATTATTCTCTAGTGTTGATGCTTTTCTGACTTTCATTCTTTGATCTTTTGGTCTAAGAGTAGACCATTTTTTAAGTTTCAAAGGAATGGAGATAATGCCTTCCATTTCAAGGAGTATAGAACAACCTTAGGAGGCTCCTCTGAAAAATGAGAAACAATAATTCCCAACAATGTCCAATGTGCAGTATTGTCAATATCACATAAAGAAACCATTATGGAAATACTAGCCAATGTATGGCATGTAATTGGTGGTCAGTAAATGTTAGATGTTCTACAATAGAGATTAGAGATCTCTTCAAGAAAATTAGAGATACCAAGGGCACTTTTCATGCAAAGATGGTCACAATAAAGGACAGAAATGCTATGGACCTAACAGAAGCAGAAGATATTAAGAAGAGGTGGCAAGAATACACAGAAGAATCAAACAAAAAAGATCTTCATGACCCAGATAATCACAATGGTGTGATCACTCACCTAGAGCCAGACATCCTGGAATGTGAAGTCAAGTGGGCCTTAGGAAGCATCCTACGAACAAAGCTAGTGGAGGTGATGGAATTCCAGTTGAGCTTTTTCAAATCCTAAAAGATGCTGCTGTGAAAGTGCTGCACTCAATATGCCAGCAAATTTGGAAAACTCAGCAGTGGCCACAGGACTGGAAAAGGTCAGTTTTCATTTCAATCCCAAAGAAAGGCAATGCCAAAGAATGCTCAAACTACTGCACAATTGCACTCATCTCACACGCTAGCAAAGTAATGCTCAAAATTCTCCAAGCAAGGCTTCAACAGTACATGAACTGTGAACTTCTAGATGTTCAAGCTG
>NW_011494743.1:1799662-1813020 GCF_000754665.1 Bison bison bison | reverse complement strand
TGCCAACAACCACTGGAACATTGAAAAAGCAAGAGAGTTCCAGAAAAACATCTACTTCTGCTTTATTGACTACACCAAAGCCTTTGATTATCTGGATCACAACAAACTGTGGAAAATTCTTCAAGAGATGTGAATACCAGACCACCTTACCTGCCTTCTGGTAAATCTGTATGCAGGTCAAGAACAACAGTTAGAACTGGACATGGAACAACAGACTGGTTCCAAATCGGGAAAGGAGTATGTCAAAGCTGTATATTGTCACCCTGCTTATTTAACTTCTATGCAGAGTACATCATGAGAAATGCTGGACTGGATGAAGCAAAAGCTGGAATCAAGATTTCCGGGAGAAATATCAATAACCTCAGATATGCAGATGACACCACCTTTATGGCAGAAAGTGAAGAAGAACTGAAGAGTCTCTTGATGAAAGTGAAAGAGGAGAGTGAAAAAGTTGGCTTAAAACTCAATATTTAGAAAACTGAGATCATGGCATCTGGTCCCATCACTTCATGTCAAATAGATGGGGAAACAATGAAAACAGTGACAGACTTTATATTTTTGGACTCTAAAATCACTGCAGATGGTGATTGCAGCCATAAAATTAAAAGACACTTGCTGCTTGGAAGAAAAGTTATGACCAACCTAGACAGCTTATTAAAAAGCAGAGATATTACTTTGCCAACAAAAGACCATCTAGTCAATTCTATGGTTTTTCCAGTAGTCATGTATGGATGTGAGAGGTGGACTATAAAGAAAGCTGAGCATCTAAGAATTGACGCTTCTGAACTGTGGTATTGGAGAAGACTCCTGAGAGTCCCTTGGACTTCAGGGAGAACCAACCTTTAGGAGTCCATCCTAAAGGAGATCAGTCTTGGCTGTTCACTGGAAGGACTGATGCTGAACCTGAAACTCCAATCCTTTGGCCACCTGATGTGAAGAACTGACTCACTGGAAAAGACCCTGATGCTGGGAAAGATTGAAGGCAAGTTGAGAAGGGGATGACAGAGGATGAGATGGTTGGATGGCATCACTGACTTGATGGACATGAGTTTGAGTAAACTCCAGGAGTTGGTGATGGACAGGAAGGCCTGGCATGCTGCAGTCTATGGGGTTGCAAAGAGTCACACACAACTGAGCGACTGAACTGAACTGAAGCGTCCTACAATATTACTTTAACACTCTCTGAATCCCAGAAATACCGTGGGCATCAAAGAGTTTACTCTTAGGAAATAGAAATGGCCATAAGTCATCATATTTTCTGGGCAGTGATAGCTTACATTGAACAGTGTCTGATTCGTGATCTCCAAAGAAAAAGATTTTAGCCTTGGGACCAGGGACTAGACTTGACCACTTAAGAGCTTTTGTGTAGTAGAGTTTTTTTTTTTAAGTATGTAAAGGGCCAGAGAAAGCTTCTGACATAGACATGAGAAGGGGGACAGAGAGTGCCCCCACTCACTAGTCTGCTGCTGCTGCTGCTAAGTCGCTTCAGTCGTGTCTGACTCTGTGTGACCCCATAGACGGCAGCCCACCAGGCTCCTCCATCCCTGGGATTCTCCAGGCAAGAACACTGCAGTGGGTGGCCATTTCCTTCTCCAATGCGTGAAAGTGAAGTCGCTCAGTCGTGTCCGACTCCTAGCGACCCATGGAGTGCAGCCCACCAGGCTCCTCCGCCCATGGGATTTTCCCGGCAAGAGTACTGGAGTGGGGTGCCATTGCCTTCTCCGACTCACTACTCTAATCAAGGCCTTATATACTTCTACCAGACCCACTCCCACAGCACATATCTCAAATTTACAAGATTAGAACTAACAACAGAAAGGTCTGACCAGACCTTCTCCCACAATATATGTCTTAAGATAACAAGATTAGTCAGAAGGTTTTGTGAAGGAGAAACATGTCCACGAGCAAGATACACGGTTATATTGACTAAGACAAAGCAATGTAGAAAACGCATTTGTCCTTCTCTTCTTAAGAGCCCCTGACCCCTTTCTCTTTCTCGAGGGCTCCGGACCCCTTTCTCCTCCTCGGGGACCCTGAACTTCTTATCAACCTACCTAGGAATTGACTCTCTCAGCAAAAGAGTGAGTTGCTCTTGTAGTGGTCAGAGAAGAATGTCAAAACTCATAAGTACCCAGTTAGCCACAGCAGGTGTTCTAGAAAGGCTATTCCAGGTGAGCAGGGGGAGTTCTGACCCTGGAGTTCTGACCATGGTGGGTGGAGGTGCATTTTCCACCATGCAGAACAGAATCATGTTCCCTAAGAGGCGGTTCACCATCAAGGGATGAGACAAATAGGAAATGATTAAAGTCTTGCTTCCACAGAAATGTGTGGAGGCAATTTCAACCTCTCTCAAGCATCTAACACTATTGCCCACACTCCAACGCCCATCTGTTCTTTTAGAAAGCTTTTCTCAGAATAAGATTGATACTATCTTCACCTACTTCTCCCATGAATTCTGCTCTTTTTTGGTTCTTTGACTAATCCCCTACCATTTAAAAATCTTTGGCTTTCCCATTATGTTCAATCTGAGAGCTCTAGCCTTCACTGTGGCCTTCCTCTTAGAAAACTGATCCATTCTCAGGATGCAACTGGTGCATTTTTTTGTGAAGTGTCCCAAATATTACTTGAGTTTTAATTTCTCAAGTTTCAGGCTTGCATCCTCAGCTCTCTACAGAACAGTCTTGATGTCTTATAAATACCTCTAACTCAGCACCTTAGAAAAGACTTACCTTCTGTCATTCCTATTTCAACCAATGTTCTCAGAACTCAGCCTGTCCTTTTGAATCAGTGTTCTGCATTTCACTCCCTAAATCCAAATTACATCGTGTAACTGTCTGTAAAACCATGAGTCTTTCTTTCTTCACAGTCAATGTCTTTGTGCAGATCCATACCCCTTCCTACCCACACTATTCTGTATCCTCCCAACTACTTCAGGCCTGCAGGCTTTCTTCTCCATCATTCTGTGCACCTCAACTACAAGATACCTTGTAAAACCATCTTCTATCTCATCACGTCACTGCTTCCTGCAACCTGTTTAATGACCCTAGATTTTCCACAGGATAATTTCCAAATCACTAGGCCTACCTCTGGCCTGATCTGAATTTATAATCCCACTCCTTCCCACTTAACTCTGTCCCTCTGGGGCCCCAGATTATTTTATTTATAGGCGATTTCAAAAAAGCAGTTGCTCTTTAAAGAAAGGGTGAAACATTCGGAGATAATTTGTTTTCTGTCTTAAACCATTCGGAGATACTTTGTTTTCTGTGTAAGACACTTTCTTATGATTAAACCGCCTTCTTTAGAAACCCAATTTGACTCCACAAATTCAAAGTATCACTAGTGTTCTAGAGGTCATCCCTGATTAACACTTTTTGCCACTTCCCCTGTAATATGAACATTGAGAACTGACGATTTTCCCAAGTTTTTTCTTCATTCATACAAAGATCATAAAAAAAAAGATCCTTCAATGTTTGTATTTTCATCACTTTACATTTATTTTTATTATAACATGTTATAAGTAGAAAATACAATATGTAAACCCTTTACAATCACCAGATTTAATAAATTCAGTTCAGTCACTCAGTTGTGTCCGACTCTTTGCAAACCCATGGATTGCAGCACGCCAGGCTTCCCTGTCCATCACCAACTCCCAGAGTTTACTCAAACTCATCTCCATCGAGTTGGTGATGCCATCCAACCATCTCATCCTCTGTCATCCCCTTCTTCTCCTGCCTTCAATCTTTCCCAGCATCAGGGTCTTTTCCAGTGAGTCAGTTCTTCACATGAGGTGGTCAAAGTATTGGAGTTTCAGCTTCAGCATCATTCCTTCCAATGAATATTCAGGACTTATTTCCTTTAGGATTGACTGGTTTGATCTCCTTGCAGTCCAAGGGACTCTCAAGAGTCTTCTCCAACAGCACAGTTCAGAAGCATCAATTCTTCCGTGCTCAGCTTTCTTTATATTATATTTAATAAATGGAAAATGTCAAAAGACATTTATTACAGGTCAGTTTAGAAAATGGTTTTTACTGTGATACATTCTACTAGTGAATGCTTCCTCATTGATATCTATTAATGATTGGATATTATAAGTTTAATCTGTTGATTAAGAAGAAAATAAACTTGCATTTATTTCTATTTATTCCTATTGTCTCAGGGTCATAAGATTTAATGAGTCCTGTGACCCAAACTCAGAGAAGGCAATGGCACCCCACTCCAGCACTCTTGCCTGGAAAATCCCATGGATGGAGGAGCCTGGTAGGCTGCAGTCCATGAGGTCGCTAAGAGTCGGACACGACTGAGTGACTTCACTTTCACTTTTCACTTTCATGCATTGGAGAAGGAAATGGCCACCCACTGCAGTGTTCTTGCCTGGAGAATCCCAGGGACAGCAGAGCCTGGTGGGCTGCCATCTATGGGGTCGCACAGAGTCGGACACGACTGAAGCGACTTAGCAGCAGCAGTAGCAGTAGCAATGACCCAAACTCCCCATTAACCTGAAGCTCTATAAATTAACACTATGGCAATGACTCAGAAGATGCAAAGTATATTGAGATTTGTATAATATTTTTGTTACATTTTGTCTATGGCTTAGTTGAAATGGGAAAAGAGTCTGTTTAGGAAAGAACAAGTCTGTAGGTATTCTTTTATGAGACCAGAGGTAAGTTACCTGGTGAATTTCCCATCATGTCTTAGCTGCCAGGAAACTTGCAGTATTTTAATTGCTAAGTCTGAAAAATTAACTCATTCTCAGGTCCCTGATACATCTGTTATTCTCCTCTCCTTTAACAGCTTTTTGTGCTTTTAATTGTTCATCATCTTATTTACATGTTTTTAAAAAATGAATTTAATCATTTATTGAACATGTGGGGATTTAAAAAAAAACACAACATACTAATGTGACATATTGATGAAAGTCATCAGAGAATTCTAAGATACAGTTTTTCATCACAAATTTAATCACATTTCTCATAGATGTGACATTGATAGTTATTTGTTTTAAAAGAGGATAACAAAGACTAATTTTCATGAAGTCCACAGTGATCTGAAAGCTTCAGTTTCATTTTACTGTCCACCTTCTCTTCAACACCAAACTTTTTACCCGATCTACTAAAAAACAAGCAAAAAACTGATGGAGATCTATCACATTTTCTCATCATTTTGATAAGATAGTCAAGGACTCAAATTCAAAAAATAAAGAAAGGAAAGGAAAAGAATTTCACTGAATTACTTACAAATGGAGAACAGCCCAGTGAAGCCCCTCACTGTACACATGAGGTGTCTCGGTCTCTGTTCATGGCCCATAGATGAGTCTGGCTCCGGTAGTCATTAGAGCAAAGCAGTGGGAAGAAATACAGGACTTCAGAGGGGTAGGTAGATCTTACATGATTGCCCAATGGAGAAAGTCCAGCCCAGAACCGTCCATTTATGACAGGCATTCCTGGTTTGTGTAGCCACACTGTAAGCTGATCATTGGCTAAAGAAATCGTGTTAAAGGTCAGGATTTATTTGAAAATGTAAATTCTCTCAGTTCTGTTGAGTCTCTTGTTAATACCCTGGAGCATCAACAAGGTGTTGATGATCCAGGGTGAATAAAACATTGCGTGTAGCTTTCAAGATGCTTATGTCTGCAGGTGAGTTTTTAATAATCATGATGCTCTTGAGAGGTGGTGGGGCCTTATGGGGACTGGGTTGTATGTGCACAAGAGGGCTGCCTGATCTAGCCTAGCTTGGAGTGAGGCTGGAGGTGGGCAGCCCAGAAAAGTTTCTGAGAGAAATTGACATTTACAATGTGAGATTAGTGTGCAGGAGGGAAGGACTGGGTATTTGTGATTAGCAGACACAAGCTATTAAATATAGGATGGATGACTAACAAGGTCCTATGTACAGCACAGGGAACTATATTCACTATTTTCTCATAATGGGAAAGAATATGAAACAGAATACATGTATGACTAACTGAGTCACTTTGCTGTACAGCAGAAATCAACACAAAATTGTAAGTCAACTGTACTTCAATAAGATAAATTGAAAAAATGAAGTGTTTCTATGAAAATGAAACTTTTATAATACCTTTTGTCTCATCATTTACTATTTAGCATTGATTCTGTAGAAAAGGATGTCTGCTTATCATACAGCACTTGGCTAATTTGGGTGGAGTCATGCAGCCGGATTTTAAGGCATTTCAGGAGGGTTAATGTGTTTTTCAAACACCACGCTATGAATCAGTAAGTGTCATATGCCTCAAATATGCACTTTGGCTTTAAATGTAAATATAGATAGATACTTTTTATATAGACGCTTTTACTATGATGAACATGAAATTCTGGTCTTAAAGCTTCAATTATTAGATCCATATTCCTCCTAAAGTGTTACAGCCTTTTCCCAACTATCATTTCTTAAAGAGAACACAGATACACTTAGAAAATTACCAAAACAATGAAGTCATGAAACCTATCTCTCAATTTGGATTTCTATTCATCTGACTATCAAAAAAGAAATTGCTGAGGTAGACTGGATGTTGCATTGCTTATTCAGAGTAGTCTGTATTTTAAATAGAAATGACTAAGTCCACAGGAGAAAAATAACTGACTCTTCACTCAAATGTGCTTCTCCTTTCTTGGCTCTTCCCTGCTTATGATCCTGAACTATAGCTAATCTTCTTGATCTCTTGTATTTTAAAATGCTTATGGTAGCTCTGCTTTTGATTCTTTCAAGATCCTCCCTGCTGTTTTCCATGTTGGCTGTATCAATTTTACATCCCCACCAACAGTGTACGAGGTTTTCTCCACTTTCACATCAGCATTTGTTACCACTTGCATTTTTGATGACGGTCATTCTTACAGGCATAAGGAAATACATCCTTGTGGCTTTAACTTGCTTTTTTTCTAACGACTAGTGACATTAAACATCTTTTCATGTATTGCCTGATGACCTTTTGTGTATCTTATTTGGAGAAGTGTCTATTCCAGGTTCTTTGTCCATTTTTTAAACTGGGTCATTTGGGTTTTTTGCTGTTGAGTTCTATGTTCTTTATATATTAATATTTTGCATATTAACACTTTATCAGATATATGCTTTGCAGATATTTTTTCCCAGTCTATAGGCTGTCTTTTTACTTTGATAATGGTTTCTTTTGCTACACAGAAGCCTTTTACTTTGGTGTAGTTATACTTGTTTATTTTTTATCTTGTTGCTTGTACTTTAGGTGTCAAATCTAAAAATTCCTAACCAAAACCCATGTCAAGGGGCTTTATCTTTGTTTTCTTCTAAGAGTTTTATGGTTTCACATCTTACACTCAAGTCTTTAATGCATTTCAAGCTAATATTTGTGAGTGGTGTAACGTTTAATCTGTTAAAATAAAATCTTCATTTTATTATTTTACATGTGATTACTCAATTATCTCAGTGTCATTTGCTGAGCATGAAGATCTTCATGACTCAGATAATCACGATGGTGTGATCACTCATCTAGAGCCAGACATCCTGGAATGTGAAGTCAAGTGGCCCTTAGGAAGCATCACTACGAACAAAACTAGGAGAGGTGATGGAATTCCAGTTGAGCTCTTTCAAATCCTGAAAGATGATGCTGTGAAAGTGCTGCACTCAATATGCCAACAAATTTGGAAAACTCAGCAGTGGTGACAGGACTGGAAAAGGTCAGTTTTCATTCCAATCCCAAAGAAAGGCAATGCCAAAGAATGCTCAAACTACCACACAGTTGCACTCATCTCACATGCTAGTAAAGTAATGCTCAAAATTCTCCAAGCCAGGCTTCAGCAATACTTGAACCATGAACTTCCAGATGTTCAAGCTGGATTTTGAAAAGGCAGAGGAACCAGAGATCAAATTGCCAGCATCCACTGGATCATCGAAAAAGCAAGAGAGTTTCAGAAAAACACCTATTTCTGCTTTATTGACTATGCCAAAGTCTTTGACTGTGTGGATCACAATAAACTGTGGAAAATTCTGAAGAGATGGGAATACCAGACCACCTGACCTGCCTCTTGAGAAATCTGTATGCAGGTCAGGAAGCAACAGTTAGAACTGGACATGGAACAACAGACTGGTTCCAAATAGGAAAAGGAATACGTCAAGGCTGTATATTGTCACCCTGCTTATTTAATTTCTATGCAGAGTACATCATGAGAAACGCTGGGCTGGAGGAAGCACAAGCTGGAATCAAGATTGCCGGGAGAAATATCAATAACCTCAGATATGCAGATGACACCACCCTTATGGCAGAAAGTGAAGAACTAAAGAGTCTCTTGATGAAAGTGAAACAGGAGAGTGAAAAAGTTGGTTTAGGGCTCAACATTCAGAAAATGAAGATCATGGCATCCAGTCCCATCACTTCATGGGAAATAGATGGGGAAACAGTGGAAACAGTGTCAGATTTTATTTTTCTGGGCTCCAAAATCACGGCAGATGGTGATTGCAGCCATGAAATTAAAAGACACTTACTCCTTAGAAGGAAAGTTATGACCAGCCTAGATAGCATATTCAAAAGCAGAGACATTACTTTGCCAACAAAGGTCCGTCTAGTCAAGGCTATGGTTTTTCCAGTGGTCATGTATGGATGTGAGAGTTGGACTACAAAGAAAGCTAAGCACCGAAGAATTGATGCTTTTGAATTGTGCTGTTGGAGAAGACTCTCGAGAGTCCCTTGGACTGCAAGGAGATCCAACAAGTCCATCCTAAATGAGATCAGTCCTGAGTGTTTTATTGGAAGGACTGATGTTGAAGCTGAAACTCCAATACTTTGGCCACCTGATGAGAAGAGCTGACTCATTTGAAAAGACCCTGATGCTGGGAGAGGTTGAGGGCAGGAGGAGAAGGGGATGACAGAAGATGAGATGGTTGGATTGCATCACGGACTCGATGGACATGGGTTTGGGTGGATTCTGGAAGTTGGTGATGGACAGGAAGACCTGGCATGCTGTGGTTCATGGGGCTGCAAAGAGTCGGACACAACTGAGAGACTGAACTGAACTGAACCATAGGATCAGCAATTCCACTTTGAAAATATATTCAAAAGGAATGAAAGCAATAACTCAGAAAGATATCTGAATTTCCAAATTCATAGCAACATTATTTACAATAGCCAAGACATGGAAGTCACCCAAGTATTCATCGATGGATTAATGGATAAAGATGTTGTGACATATATTTGCAATGGAATTTTATTCATTTATTAAAAATGAAGAAATGTTACCATTCACAGAAACACAGACAGAACTTGAAGACATCATACGAAGTGAAATAAGTCAGAAAAAGACAAGGAAACAAAATTATAGCAAAGGAATCAGGCTTATGGATTTCATAGGTGGAGGGTGAGAGGAGAGAGAATTGGATAAATGTGGTCAAATATGCAAACCTCCAGTTACAATATAAGTAAGTACTAGGGACATAATATACAATATGATGACTAAGCTACACTGCTGTATGACATATAGGAAAACTCTTTAGAGTAAATCCTAAGAATTCACATCACAAGGAGAATTTTTTTCCCTTTCTTTTATTGTATCTATATGAGAAGATGGATGTTGGATGTTAAGCTGAGCCTATTGTGGTCATCACAATATATGTAAACCATCCTGCTGTACACCTTTAACTTTTCCAGTCGTAATAGTGGTAGTGTTAGTCACTCAGTCGTCTCTGACTCTTTGCGACCCCACAGTCTGTAATCTGCCAGGCTCCTCTGTCCATGGGATTCTCCAGGCAAGAATACTGGAGTGGGTTGCCATTCCCTTCTCCAGGAGATCTTCCTGACCCAGGGGTCAAACCTGCTGCTGCTGCTGCTAAGTTGCTTCAGTCATGTCCAACTCTGTATGACCCCATAGACGGCAGCCCACCAGGCTTCCCCATCCCTGGGATTCTCCAGGCAAGAACACTGGAGTAGGTTGCCATTTCCTTCTCCAATGCATGAAAGTGAAAAGTGAAAGTGAAGTCACCGAGTCATGTCCGACTCTTAGCGACCCTATGGATTGCAGCCTACCAGGCTCCTCTGTCCATGGGATTTTCCAGGTAAGAATACTGGAGTGGGTTGCCATTGCCTTCTCTGAGGAGTCAAACCTAGCTCTCCTCTATTGCAGGCAGAATCTTTACTGTCCGAGCTACAGGGAAATCCCAAACTTATACAGTGATATATGTCGATTATTTCTCTGTAAAACTGGAAAAATGCCTAATTAGGGAAGAATCTGCAACTTTCTTCCTTCTTTTTTGAGGAGTCATGCAATTAAAAAGTTGAGAATCTGTTTATATGTTTGAGGAGCACAGATTATACTGCACAATCCACCCTTCAAAATCAAATAGAAGGTTGCAATCATAAATAGCTCTGCCTTGCAGTCATTTCTGTAATTCTGTCTAACATTCATATTGTCATTTGATTAGTTAATCATCCATTTTCAAAGGTGTGAATGTGTTTTCACACTTCTGCTAAGACAGTGTTAACTATGAAACTATAGATAGCAATAGAGATTAATTATCTATTGCACAAGTTCCCACACCTTGTGCTTACCAGATAGAGGAAGAGAGTGCATGTCTTGAAACAGGTGTGATTTCAAAAAACAGAAAAAAATACTTGGTCAAATGAGTTCAAGGCATACTTTCAATTGACATATCTTTAAAATGTTAACCGCATTTACACTTTTAGTTTTGTTTCATAAAACAATTGATCTTCCGTGTGTAACAAGATTTGTTTCCTAAGTGGATTGATGCATCTATTTCTTTACAAAGGAGTGAATGGAGTAGAGCTTTTTATGCATGAATTAGTCTTTCATGGAATTAGAAAAGGGAACAGAACTGTTTATCAGATTTTAATGATGGTTGTAACTTCAGTAAGACAAAAATGGAAATTTTAGATCTGTCCTCTGAAATTGAGCCTTCTGAGCCCACTGGTTCAGTTCAGTTCAGTCGCTCAGCCATGTCCAACTCTTTGCGACCTCATGGACTGCAGCACACCAGGCCTCCCTGTCCATCACCAACTCCAAGAGTTCACTCAAACTCATGTCCATTGAGTCAGTAATGCCATCCAGCCATCTCATCCTCTATCATCCCCTTTTCCTGCCTTCAATTTTTAACAGCATGAGTCTTTTCCAATGAATCAGTTGTCCACATCAGGTGGCCAAAGTATTAGAGTTTCAGCTTCAACATCAGTCCTTCCAATAAAACACTCAGGACTGATTTCCTTTAGGATGGACTGGTTGGATCCCCTTGCAGTCCAAGGGACTCTCGAGAGTCTTCTCCAACAGCACAGTTCAGAAGCATCAATTCTTTGGTGCTCAGCTTTCTTCATAGTCCAACTCTCACATCTATACATGACCACTGGAAAAACCATAGCCTTGACTAGACATACTTTTGTTGGCAAAGTAATGTCTCTGCTTTTGAATATGCTGTCTAGGTTGGTCATAACTTTCCTTCCAAGGAGTAAGCGTCTTTTAATTTCATGGCTGCAATCACCATCTGCCGTGATTTTGGAGCCCCAAAAAATAAAGTCTGATACTGTTTCCACTCTTTCCCCATCTGTTTGCCATGAAGTGATGGGACCAGATGCCATGGTCTTAGTTTTCTGAATGTTGAGCCCTAAACCAACTTTTTCACTCTCCTGTTTCACTTTCATCAAGAGACTCTTTAGTTCTTCTTCACTTTCTGCCATAAGGGTGGTATCATCTGCATATCTGAAGTTATTGATATTTCTCCCCCAAATCTTGATTCCAGCTTTTGCTTCATCCAGTCCAGCATTTCTCATAATGTACTCTGCATAGAAGTTGAATAAGCAGGGTGACAATATAGAGCCTTGACGTACTCCTTTTCCTATTTGGAACCAGTCTGTTGTTCCATGTCCAGTTCTAACTGTTGCTTTCTGACCTGCATACAGATTTCTCAAGAGGCAGGTCAGGTGGTCTGGTATTCCCATCTCTTTCAGAATTTTCTATGGTTTATTGTGATCCATACAGTCAAAGACTTTGGCATAGTCAGTAAAGCAGAAATAGGTGTTTTTCTGGAACTCTCTTGCTTTTTTGATGATCCAGCAGATGTTGGCAATTTGATCTCTGGTTCCTCTGCCTTTTCTAAAACCAGCTTGAACATCTGGAAGTTCACGGTTCACGTATTGCTGAAGCCTGGCTTGGAGAATTTTGTGCATTACTTTACTAGCGTGTGAGATGAGTGCAATTGTGCGGTAGTTTGAGCATTCTTTGGCATTGCCTTTCTTTGGGATTGGAATTAGAATAACTTAAACTAATAACAATAACCATGGTTATACTTGTCATAGTTGATTTTACTGCTGCTTTCTGACCCTAATCATGAGATCTGTTAACTTAAAGTCTGGCTCTCCGTCTCTCTGGGGTTTTAATTTTTCTCTCCTAGTGAGGTGTTAGTTTTGATCTGTAGATATCGTGGCTGACACAGGGATGAACCTGTGTCCTGTGCACTGGCAGGTAGATTCTTAACCACTGAAACATCGGAGACATTCAACCTCATTCTTTACGAAGTAAATGCATGTTCACATTTTAGGTCATCAAGAGAGGTGATGTTCTTCAGTCCTAGAGCAGGCTTAGCTTTAGCCCCTATGCTAAAGTGGTACAATTGATCATTAATAACCTAAAAACCTTCGGAAAAGGCAGTGGCACCCCACTCCAGTACTTTTGCCTGGAAAATTCCATGGACCGAGGAGCCTGGTAGGCTGCAGTCCATGGGGTCGCTAGAGTCGGACACGACTGAGTGACTTCACTTTCACTCTTCACTTTCATGCATTGGAGAAGGAAATGGCAACCCACTCCAGTGTTCTTGCCTGGAGAATCCCAGGGACAGGGGAGCCTGGTGGGCTGCCGTCTATGGGGTCGCACAGAGTTGGACACGACTGAAGCGACTTAGCAGCATCAGCAGCAACCTAAAAACCTTATAAAAACCCAAGTGCTGAAAATGAACACAAATTTACTTTCCTCATTCAGAAGCTGTCTCTTCCATCCCCTGTGCTTTCTTCTTTCTTCCAAAGAGTGGTTGAAATCATCTTCAGGCCTGTTCTGTGTGGACACTCAGATGAGCCTGCAGACCTCAGATCAGCAACCTTTTTCTAAGTGTCTGTGGGCTTCTCTGGTAGCTCAGTTGGTAAAGAATCTGCCTGCAATGCAGGAGACCCTCGTTTGATTCCTCGGTCTGAAAGATCTGCTGGAGAAGGGATAGGCTACCCACTCCAGTATTTTGGGGCTTCCTTGGTGGCTCAGCTGGTAAAGAATCTGTCTGCAGTGTGGGAGACCTGGATTCAATTCCTGGGTTGGGAAGATCCCCTGGAGAAGGGAAAGGCTACCCACTCCAGTATTCTGGCCTAGAGAATTCTGTGGACTGTATAGTCCCTG
>NW_011494743.1:1796466-1799368 GCF_000754665.1 Bison bison bison | reverse complement strand
TCAATGTTTCTAACCAGCCTACTAGTAGCATACCATGTTGCATCACTACAAGTGGGATGGTTAATTTCATATTTCACTCTTCTTCCCTGATCTAAGTTCCCAACCCCACACCAATGCACTTGCCATTGTGAAAATCAGAATGGCCATCATTTATCACCATGACCCCCTTAGATACAGGACACTCTTGTTCTCAAGCTGATTTTGACCTTCTTGGAGGCCTGAGTTAACCAGGCAACGTCTAACTTCAGCTCTGGCAGCATCACCGGTGATTTGGCAACCTTCCAACAGCAATATTTGGGAGAAAATCAGTTGAAAAGAAGAAAGTGAGATGTGACCAAGGCCAGAAACTTGTTCTTGTAAATGAGATTCCAGCAAAGTCAGCATCATCTTCGCTGGGCCTGCCTTCCGAAGAGGGAGAGCGCTGGGTCCTCGGGGACTTATATCAGCCCTGCTGCAGCCGGTCTGCAGACCTAACTGAGAGAAAACACAAGCGGGTTGAAAGCGGGGGGAGTTTGGGGTATGGGAAACCTCAGATCTTCACGTTTAAGATTTGGAATGTTTTCACCAACTCCAAGTGTGTTCACTAGAGCCATACATTTGCCAGCCTTAATGTCTATAGTCCTTCTAATTTGGGAAAAAAATATATGGTAACTCTGAAGTTTCTCTTAAACTCAGAGTTGGTTCTGAGACAGAATGATGCTCTGGGACATGAAGCAGGTGATCTCTCTCATTCTTTGGAGCAATCTAAGCAAGAGAGGTTCTTGTGGAAGATAATACGCACCTCATCATTCCTAGCTTTGGGGATACGCTCCAGAATCATCTTAAGATATAACAGAGCCACCTAGAGATTTAGGAGTAAAAGTCAGTATTGACATGTGTCAATGCCCTTCCAGTTTTCTGCTTGGCATTTAAAAATTGGATTCATAGGGAGTTCCCTGGCACTCCAATTGTCAGGACAGGGTGTTTTCACTGCTGAGGGCCTGGATTCAATTCCTAGTCAGAGAACTAAGATCCTGCAAGCTGTGTGGCATGGAACAAAAAGGATTCATAGATATCTGAGGTTCAACAATAAAATAAAATCACTTTGGCTAATAGATCATTAGTTTGTGTGTGTGTGTGTGTGTGTTTACTATTTGTTATAAACAATTCCTTTGCAGTTGGATTCTTATAGGAACAGAGACTATTAACATTAACTAATTATATTATTATGCCTAATATTTACTATGTGCTAGACACTCAGCTGAATATTTTACAATGGTTTAGTTGCCGAGTCATGTCCTATTCTTGTGACCCCATAGACTGTAGCCCACCAGACTCCTTTGTCTGTGGATTCTCCAGGCAAGAATACTGGAGCGGGCTGCCATTTCCTTCTCTAGGCAATCTTATTGACCCAGGGATTGAACCTGCATCTCCTGCACTGAAGATGGATTCTTTTACCACGAAGCCACCAGAAAGAAGCCCCAAGCACTTGATAATCTCAATTAAAGCATCACAACAATTTATGAAGTATAACAAATATGGCAGATAAAATACAGAAATGTTGAATAATGACTTAAGACTACAAACACAGAGAAGACACATAATAGCTAAAAAATAGAACATGCTTATTCGCTAGTTGAATAAAGAACAGTGACATTATGACGATTCTCCTTAGTCTTCACGCGACATCCTACTTTTGTTCCATACACGCTGCCAAGCCTCCAAAGATGATCCCACAGTGAACCATACCTCTTGTTTACCTCCCAGGTCCTATCACTCACTCAGGGCTGTGAGAATGTGGCAGAAATGGCACCGTGTGCCATTGACTTCAAGGTCAGGTCAGAAGAAGCTTAGTGTGTAATGGGACACACTTTCTGGGAATGCTGATGTGCTGTCTCAGAAGTGTGATGTCCTGAGATCATGCTGGAGAAATCCTGTGTGGGCCCTGCAGTTAAGCCCAGACTTCCAGCCATCCCACTAGAATGCTTCAGACACCCAGTGACGTTGTCTTGGACCCTCCAAACCAACCCACTTGCCACAACTGAATACCACTGAGTGACCTCAGCCAGTGTCACAGGGAGCAGAAGAGTCATTCTGGAGAGCCCTGCCCAATGCCCCACCAACAAAATGAGTGTACTTACTGACTATTGTTTGAAGCCATTACAATTTGGTGCAAATGGTATCTGGAAAGGGGGTGCTCCATAACCCAACTCTTAAATATGTGACATTGGTTTTGGGATGGGCAGTGGCTGGATGCTGGTAGTGTTTCAAGAATATTATAAATGTGGAACTTCCCTGTGGTCCAGTGCTTAAGAATCTTCCTTGTAATGCAGGGGGCATGGGTTTGATCCCAGGCTGTGGAACTAAAATCCCATATGTTGCACAGCAACTAAGCCCAAGCACCACAACTCCTGAAGCCTGTGTGCTCTGGAGCCCTCTCGACAAAACTAGAGTTTCTCACAACACAACAAAAACCCAGTGCAGCCAAATAAGTAAATAAATATTCAAGAAAAGAGTATTATAAATGTAAATTCAAACTCCTCAAGAGGCCACTGCTGAGGATTCCTATGACCACAAAGGAAGTGCTATTTAAATATGGGGAAGAAGGGAACCTGTTCTGTATTGGCTCACAGTTGGGCAATTTTGTTGCCTATGGAGAGTTGAGACCTTTTAGAACTAACACCCAAAAAAGGTGTTCTTTTCATTATAGGGGACTGAAATGCAAAAGTAGGAAGTCAAGAAACACCTGGAGTAACAGGCAAATTTGGCCTTGGAATACAGAATGAAGCAGGGCAAAGACTAATAGAGTTTTGCCAAGAAAATGCATTGGTCATAACAAACACTCTCTTCCAACAACACAAGAGAGGACTCTCTACGTGGACATGACCCGATGGTCAACACCAAAATTAGATTGATTATATTC
>NW_011494743.1:1794878-1795494 GCF_000754665.1 Bison bison bison | reverse complement strand
CAAAATTCTCCAAGCCAGGCTTCAGCAATATGTGAACCGTGAACTTCCTGATGTTCAAGCTGGTTTTAGAAAAGGCAGGGGAACCAGAGATCAGATTGCCAACATCTGCTGGGTCATTGAAAAAGCAAGAGAGTTCCAGAAAAACATCTATTTCTGCTTTATTGACTATGCCAAAGCCTTTGACTGTGTGGATCACAATCAACTGTGGAAAATTCTGAAAGAGATGGGAATACCAGACCACCTGATCTGCCTCTTGAGAAATTTGTATGCAGGTCAGGAAGCAACAGTTAGACCTGGACATGGAACAACATACTGATTCAAAATAGGAAAAGGAGTTTGTCAAGGCTGTATATTGTCACCCTCTTTATTTAACGTATATGCAGAGTACATCGTGAAAAACACTGGACTGGAAGAAACACAAGCTGGAATCAAGATTGCCAGGAGAAATATCAATAACCTCAGATATGCAGATGATACACCCTTATGGCAGAAAGTGAAGAGGAACTCAAAAGCCTCTTGATGAAAGTGAAAGTGGAGAGTGAAAAAGTTGGCTTAAAGCTCAACATTCAGAAAATGAAGATCATGGCATCCAGTCCCATCACTTCATGGGAAATAG
>NW_011494743.1:1784688-1794778 GCF_000754665.1 Bison bison bison | reverse complement strand
AAGATGCTTACTCCTTAGAAGGAAAGTTATGACCAACCTAGATAGTATATACAAAAGCAGAGACATTACTTTGCCAACAAAGGTTCGTCTAGTTAAGGCTATGGTTTTTCCAGTGGTCATGTATGGATGTGAGAGTTGGACTGTGAAGATGGCTGAGTGCCGAAGAATAGATGCTTTTGAACTGTGGTGTTGGAGAAGACTCTTGAGAGTCCCTTGGACTGCAAGGAGATCCAACCAGTCCATTCTGAAGGAGATCAGCCCTGGGATTTCTTTGGAGGGAATGATGCTAAAGCTGAGACTCCAGTACTTTGGCCACCTCGTGCGAGGAGTTGACTCATTGGAAAAGACTCTGATGCTGGGAGGGATTGGGGGCAAGAGGGGAAGGGGACGACAGGATGAGATGGCTGGATGGCATCACTGACTCGATGGACGTGAGTCTGAGTGAACTCTGTGAGTTGGTGATGGACAGGGAGGCCTGGTGTGCTGCGATTCATGGGGTCACAAAGAGTCGGACATGACTGAGCGACTGATCTGATCTGATGGAGACTTGAAAAATAGAAGGGGTACTTGAAATAGTCATGGGCTTGACTATGGAGATTTCTAGGCAGAATGAAGAAAATGCTAACTGGCTCCTTCTACTGATTATGTAACTACATACTGTATTATTCTATCTCTATATATTAAGTTCATGCCAAGTCACTTCAGCTGTGTCCAACTCTTTGCAACCCTATGGACTGTAGCCCACCAGTCTCCTCTGTCCATGAGATTATCCAGGCAAGAACACTGGAGTGGGTTGCCATGCCCTCCTCCTGGGGATCTTCCTGATCTAGGGATTGAACCTGTGTCTTCTACGTCTACCTGCATTGGCGGGTGGGTTCTTTACCACTAGTGCTACCTGGGAAGCCCATATTAAGTTCAAGAACATGCAAATTAGGCTACGATGATAGGAGTTGTAGGAGAGGCTGGCTTCCTCCAGGGAAAGAGGAATTGACTGGAAAAGGTCATAAGAAAATCTTCTAAGGTGATGGAATATTGTAAACCTTGATCTGGGTAATGGTTACATGGCTGGATACAAATGTAAAAATTGTCCTGTACAATTAAGGTTTGTGCAATTTTACTGTGGCAATTATATTACAATTAAAGCTAAGTATATTGGCTCTGTCCTGGGAGATCTGGGCTTTCCTGGTGGCTCAGATGGTAAAGAATCTGCTTGCAATGAGGGAGACCTAGGTTTGATCTCTGGGTCAGGAAGATGCTCTGGAGGAGGAAATGGCAAACCACCCCAGTATTCTTGCCAGGGAATTCCATGGACAGTGGAGTCTGGCGGGCTACAGTCCATAGAGTCTCAAAGAGTTGGACACGATTGAGTGACTAAGCACAGCTGGGAGACCCAGGGGCAGTAAACACACATGCAAAGAGAACATTCTTTTTGCAGTGCACTGCTGTCTGGGCCAGTCATCAGTAGGGTTTAATAGGGCATCTGTTTTTTCCTTTCCTTCAAATATTAGTGAAGAAGGAACTTCATTTTAGTATCAGTGAATCTTTATACTAATCATGATTTAATCAGTGCTATTGTACTTCTTGTTTTCTGTTAGAATATTGTTTCATTTTTCATCTTTCTCTCTGGAGGTTCTTACATTAATTTTGCTCTTGGCATTTTGCTTTGACTTATCCTGATTTTGGAATTCATCACTTTTCATCATTTTTGTTTTATAGCCTTTCAGTGTCAGTTGTTCCCAAAGTGAAGTGAAGTCAAGTTGCTCAGTCGTGTCCGACTTTTTGGGACACCATGGACTGCAGCCTACCAGGCTCCTCCCATGGGATTTTCCAGGCAAGAGGACTGGAGTGAGTTGCCATTTCCTTCTCCAGAGGATCTTCCCCAACCAGGGATCAAACCCGGGTCTCCTGCATTGTAGGCAGATGCTTTACCATCTGAGCCACCACGGAAGTCTCAAATCCATCTCAAATCACAGTCTAATAATTCATATGCCACCAGAGCCATATTGTTTATGGCTCTCATTGTCATTGTGTAAATTACCTCCCCTTATAGCATAATAGCTTTTATCATTAGGAGAAGTTATATTACCTTGTATATGAAATTATACTTTGTTTTGTGATGGGTAGTCTGGCTTCATTCCTCCCTTTTTTCCTCCTTAGCTTGAGATAAATTCACTGCTTCTTGCATGTTCCAAATTTAAACCTGACGCCTAGAAAGAAAAGTGACAGACAGGAAGTGATTGAAGGAAGAAGCTCTTCCTACCATGTTTGTTGATACCATCAAGGCAGACACTTTTTGTAAAATCTTTTTCTTTTTGTGCACAAAGGTATGGGATGGTAACAGCATCCATTTATACACTTATCCTTCTGTTAATAAAAAATGTCATTGAACAATGAGTACAGTCTCTTCCAGTTCTCATACATAATTTGGTTTGAATCAACAAATGCTTGCCTAAAATTTGGTCCAGATTATTTAGTTCAACATCCTTTGCCCCAAGAATCACAAACCAATGATGATAATAAAACACAATGTGTCCCTTTTGGGACATTTTCCTTAACCGTAGACAAGAGTAATGCATGAAAGGAGGCTGTCCTCTGTTGACTTAATGTGTGAACTTTAAACCAATCTCTTAGATAAAAATGTTTCCACCTTCTAAACAAAAGTGAGATTGGAAATAGGCCATGGTTAAGGTGTGAAATTTAGGATGTTTCATAATCATGTAGGCCAACCCTGGTTAACTTTTTAAATTAGATTTTTAATTGTGAGAAGAATGTACACTCATTACAAACACTGAAACCATGCAGAAACATGTTTCTCCCCTTCCTCACAAAGTAATCACAATCAGTTTGCAGGGGTCTTTCCCTTTCCATGTATTTTCCATGTATGTACACAACATGTTTTCTTTTTCTCTTTACCCAAACAAAGTTGTGCTGGACATACTGACCTAAAATGTATTTCGTTCACTTAAAAGTATAATGTGGGTATCTCATCTTATTAATAATGGTAATTTATCTTTTTTTTTTTTTTGAGTCTTTATTGAATTTGTTACAATATTGCTTCTGTTTTATCTTTTGGATTTTTTGACCCCTAGGCATGTAGTGGGATCTTAACTTCCCAGCTAGGGCTAGAACCCACACCCCCTGCATTGAAAGGTGAAGTCTTAACCACTGGATCACCAAGGAAATCCCACTCATTGTAATTTATCTCTTCAAAAATTTTGGAGTAAAAAATTTTGTGGTTTATTTTAAAAATTGTTTTTACTTTTTACAAAAATGTATTTTCATGATCAAAATTAAAATGTTACAGGTGGGACTGCAGCTCTTTTTATCATGCTTTGATTTCTGTCCCGCCCTCAACACTCTCTGGGTTGCCCCTGTGAGCAGCTCTGAAAATGTGTTTCCAGACCTTAGTCTTTGTGTTTACGTGCCATTACCTACGAATTCATAACAATGTATACTATCGTTTTGTATATTCATTTAACTCAGTCTTCCATGCAGATAAAGTTCTACCTTGTTCTTTTTCACTCTGCAACTTTATCTGGAGACCTGTTCATGTGAATACACGAATCTACCCCCATGCTTTTAATAATGTAAAGGACCTGCCTGCCAGTGCAGGAGACATAATAGATGCGGGTTCAATCCCTGGATCAGGAAGATCCTCTGGAGGTGGGCATGGCAACCCATTACAGAGTTCTTGCCTGGAGAATCCCATAGACAGAGGAGCCTGACAGGCTATAGTCCACGGGGTCACAAAGAGTTGGAAATGTCTGAAGTCACTTTAGCACACATGTGTGCACATTTTGCTTAGCACCTCCGTTATTAATAACTGTTTTGGTTGTTTATATTTTTTCATGCTTTTCAATAATGGTGTATAACTCTTGTAACTTTAAATGTAGTTCCTTATATAATAATTGCACAAAACATATACATTTATTAATATATTAAAAACAATAACTGCCTACCAAAAATTTTAGGTTATGACTGGAGTTCAACTGGTAAGATATTATTTAATAAAAAATTGTATTTAACTGATAGCAAATTTTATTTGTGATAGTATTTAATTTTATTTAACTGATAAAAAATGTAGGAAAACATGTGACTTTGTCAATAATTTTGATGATATCAAAATGATTCCTTTTGGTTTATGAGAGTACTTTTTGTTCCACATTCTTTCCAACCACTGGTATTATTAAATTTGGGGTCAGTTTTATTTCTGGCTTTCTGCTTGGGAAGTAGGGTTATCTTCTTGTGGTTTTAATGTTTATTTTCCAATATGTTTAAAGTATCTTTTCATATGCTTATGGATTATTTATCCTTATTTGTGAAATGCTGTTCAGTTGTCTTCTGCATATTTTTATTGGGTTGCCTTTATTTTTCTTAATGATTTGAAAGATTTACTTGTATATTGTGGATGCAATCTTTGTCGATTATGTGAGTTACAAAACGCTCTTTCACTAAGTGAAAAAGAATGCTTCATTTTGCACGGGAACAAAGGAGGTTAATGAGAAGTGGAATTACTGGGTCACAGAGGCACGTGTTTTTTTTTTGTTTCAATATACTCTGCTGAGTTGGCCTCAGAATGTCTGTAGAGATTTCAGTTCCCCTCCTTCACATTATCGCTGACACTTGATATTGTCAGGTTTTAAAATTTTATCAATCTGATAGGTGAAGAATGCTCTTTAATTGATTGTAATTTGAAATTCTCTGATTACTAGTGAGCTTTAGCATCTTTTAAAATAAGGATAAACAAATAATCCATAAGCATTTGAAAAGATACTTTAAACATATTGGAAAATAAACATTAAAACCACAAGAAGATAACCCAACAGGACTTTCCTGGTGGCTCAGATGGTAAAGGGTCTGCCTACAATGCGGGAGATATGGATTCGATCTGTGGGTTGGGAAGATCCCGTGGATAAGGAAATGGCAACCCATTCCAGTACTCTTGCCTGGAAAATCCCATGGACGGCGGAGCCTGGTGGGCTAGAGTCCATGGGGTCACCAAGAGTCTGACACGACTGAGCGACTCCACTTTTTCACTTAGCGTCTTTTCTTAGTCATTCGTGTTTTCACTTCTGTAAAAGGCTTGCTTATATTTCTTTTCTATTATCTTCTTATGTGGTTTATCTTTACTGATTTGTAGAAATCCTCTATATAATTTGGATATTGATCCATGTTGTATTTACATATGTGTCTATATATGTTTTCTCCAAATCTGTCACTTCTCTTTGAACTTTGTTCATGGTATTTTGTAATAGAGATTTATTTAAAGTTCAATATTGTCAATTTTATTGGCAAGGTCACGGGCTGTTGAGGTCCTTTAATAGACTGGAACCTGGTCATCCAGAGTCAACGATAAGAATGTAAAAGAGAGAGAGAAAGGCTGATATTCCTTGGTTTAAGCAGAAAACCAATAAAGCCCTTGACACAGGGCCTGCACTGCTTCACTTTGGCACAAGGCACCCTCTCACAAGGGTCTTGCAAGCCCCGGCAAGAAAGTGAGCTCAGTGGGCTTCTGCGCTCCAAAGAATTAGCCTGGGAGAGAGAGAAAGAAAGAGAGAGAAAAAGAAAGACACGGGGACCCAAGCTCTGATGGAACAAGGGTGTTTTATTCAACATAGTGTGGATGTATTCAGCAAAACTAAAGATCAAAAGTCCAGACTTACAAATTACCAAGGAAACATAAGGCAATCCATATCAAAGAGAGAGGGTTGTAAATAATCACTTTTACTGTATGGTTCATAAAAGAAAGAGGGTCGTAAATAGTTACTTATCACCATATGGAAAAACTAACAAAGGAAATGCATGCATTCCTCGGCCCTGGGAATGGTTTGCCACTCCTCTTAATTCCTGAATATTCAGGAATTAATAAGGAACAGAGGATTTATGACAAGTCCAAAACAGCACACAGGAAGCCTCCTGTTAAATGCTTCCTGACAATTCCCCCTATTTTATTATATTTGTAAAAAAGGTCCTGCTCAATTGAGTTTCTTTAGTATTAATCAACCTTATAGAAAGGCAATGATAAACAACAAATATACTTACCAAGACAATCACCAAAGTTCCAGTTCCAGACCCCATGCTGTGTGTAATGCTTTGAAACCATCCTCGTGGGTCTAGCCCAGATTGACCAGCTAGTTGTTGAGCTACAGTTTCCAAGTTAGTAGAAGAGGGCAGACGTTTCGAAAAGGTTTCAAAGATTTCCTTTTTCAGTAATTGTACATTCAGAGAGGCATTATCATGTATGTTTTGTAAATGAAATTTGATTTGTTCCCAGTTGTAGGCACTATGATTAAAATGAACAGGAGTAACACAAAATTGAGTAGAATTCCAATCACATTTTAGTATCACTTGTTTTTGCAAATCTATTAATTGATCTCCGACCCATTTGATGGCTGTTTTTAGTTCCTGTATTTCCTGTTGAATATCTTCATCTACCTGAGCCTGAGTAGCCCACATATCATGAGCATCTCCAATCCAATTTTGGATAAAATTACGTGCTTGAATCGAGGTATGTAAAGCAGGGCTGGCAACAGCAGCAGTGGTGCAAGTAGCTATTAACCCCAAAATGCCAAGAATCGGCCATCCGACGAATCATTTAGGTCATTGGAGCAGTTTAGTAAATAATCTGGAAGCAAGTCCAGCCACGGGACCTGCTTCCCAGGGTAGTTGGGAACCACAACGACTTATTGGTAACCACAACGACTTATTGGTAACCACAAATTACATCAAGATCAAAGAATCAAAAGGGAATCATTTCTTAAATAAACAGAGGAGTTAAGACAAGTATATAGTTTGCAATTAATACAGGTTACAGAACATAAAGTCTTATTAAATTGTAAATTTCCTATGGCTATAACAAAAGGAAGTGGGACACAAGCCTGTATAAAATATGATTGATTATAGCGAAAGAAATAGTTACTATGACTACAACTGGTCCCTATGAAGTATCCGGTACAATTCCCAGGTTCTTTGGTGCTGGCAGCAAGTTTCCAAATGTCCCATTGTTCAGGACCACTCTTTTATCGAGGACTATCCTAGGACGAGGTGGGGGCTAATCCACTGTCAAGACACCCAAGAAGTCCTTTGCATGGTAATGCTCTATCATAGTGTCATTAATCTTCCATGCCACTTGAGTAGCATAGTCACACACAGTGCTGTTAACATCATCTGAGCAGTTAGATAACCACATACCATGGGGTCCCCAATCGACAATTGCTTGATTAGCCACAAACATTAATTTTCCTGATTTGGCTTGCCATTTTGTCCCAAAGAACAGGAGTATATGTAAAGTTCTTATAAGTAAACCCTTTGCATAATGTTCTTTGTTCTTTCCCTAAAGTCTCAGTAGTATAAACATGGTTCACAGACAAAGAAAGGGCAGTAAATAATCCAATCAACATCTGAAAATCCTTTTTGGGAGGCAGGGTGAAAGCCCAAGTTTGTTGGCTAACATTTATGCATAATTCTGCTGGGCCCATGCACAAAGGAAGGACTTCATAACCTAGAGAAATATTAATTAGTTTTCCTTCTTCTTCAGGATGTGAGGGCCCTTTAATGCTCCAGGGAGAAGGCATATGTATAGAGTCATTAGTTGAAACGGTTGGTCCTCTCTCCTTCCATTCGACCACCTGTAGTAGAGGGGGTTGGGTATGTAAGCCCAGGAAGTATGATTAGTCAGAGCTCGAACGGGGGAGGCACAGGCAAGCAGACTGAGCATTGCCAGGAAAATGTATTCAGGACTCCGAGGCATTCCCTGCTGAAAGACCAAATTTTCAGCTCAATTAGTAAGGGTTTTTATTTGTCCTCAAGTGGGGAGATCATAAGGTTGATGCCACCGAGGGTGGTGCTTCCTGGAGATCTTTAGAGTCACCATGGCCCATATTGGAATTTCTTCCTCCTGGGGTCTTTGTTGTTTCCTCTCTATTTTGAAGGCTGGGGGCCCCCTTGAGTCGAATCTTCCGAAGAGGAAGCGATGTGAGTTCGTTGAATCCATTTGGGGAAATACAAACATATCCCTTTCCCTGTAAGATTAGTTTCCCAGATTTCCATTGTTTCGTTAACCCGTCTTGGTACCAAATGGGCAGAGAAAGAGAAGTGTCCTTCAATTCCTCGAAATGCTTTTCTGCTCTTATTAAGATATCTCCCTGTGGTAAGTTAAAAAAAAATGTAAAACAAATAAAGCTGTATTAACAATAGTTATAGGTTTAGAAAATATCTTATGTTGGAATCTAGTAAAGTCTGCTTTAGATAAGGAAGACAGTAGTGTTCCTGTGTATTCCCCCTTTTTAAATTTTTTAATTTGCAACTTTAGTGTGTGATGTCCTCGTTCGACTATGCCTTGTGCCTGTGGATTATAAGGAATACCTGTACTATGTTTAATAGAAAAACATTGTAAAAATTGTTTAAAGTGCCTAGAAATACAGGCAGGGCCATTGTTTGTTTTTATAGAACTAGGAGTCCCCATTACAGCAAAACAAGCTAATAAGTGAGTTATAACGTGTGGTGTAGCCTCATCACGAAAAGGTGTGGCCCAAATAAAAGAAGAATTAGTGTCGATACAGACATGCAAGAAAGAAAATGGAGAAAGTTCAGGGCAATGAGTTACATCCATTTGCCATAGTTCATTAGGTTGCAAACCACGAGGATTAATACCTTGTGCAATGGGTCGAAGATGTAGAGGTCTACAAGTAGAGCAATTACTAATACGTTCTTTAGCCTGGCGGTATGGGATTTTCCATAGCTGGTGTAGGGAGCCAGCATTGTTATGCAACAGAGAATGCTGTTCCTCCCGAGTAGCAAAGGAAACCAGTTTATCAGCCTGCTCATTACCATGAGTCATGGGGCCGGGAAGGCAAGAATGTGCTCGAATATATGTAATATAAATGGGAGAATTGCAGTTTCTAACAACAGGTTGTAGTTCGAAAAAAGAGTTGTTGAATAATAGGTTGATTGGAATTTATGGTGGAGGTTTCTATATATTTTTAATACAAAAACTGAATATATAGAGTCAGAGACTATATTAATGGGGTAAGGATATAGGCAAATAACTTGAATAAGAGCATATAATTCATTTTGTTGCGCAGAATGAAATTTAGTATAAAAGACTTTATATTCATTAAGAGACCAGAATGAAGCTTTGGCATTTTCAGTCCCATCTATACTAAAAACCTCAGCTTGTGGTATAGTCTGTGAGCTGATAATGCGAGAAATAATAAATTTAGTATTTTTGAAGAAATTCCACAGCTTACCAGAAGGATAATGAAATGAAATTTCTCCAAAATATTCAAGAAAACTATTTGGAAATCGGTAGAAGTTTGTAATGTGCTCTCAAATTGAGGTTTATTGATAGGTATTACAATTTTATGAGGATAAGAGCCAATTACAGTTTTAATCCTATTTCTTCCATTGATAATGATTAGAGCAATTAAATCGAAGTAGGGTGTAAGTGACTTTATTCCTCCAAAATGGGTATAGATCCATTCTACTGGGTTTTCTTGTTGAGCAAGAAGTCCATGGGAGAATGAAGAGAGGGGAGTATAAATAATTCTAGAGGTAAATCTAGTTTGATGCAAGTAAGAAATTGTTTTTGTAATTTATTTTGCACTAAATAGAATTCCTCTCGTGCCTCTTGAGAAAGTGAACGAGGGCTATTTAAATCAGGATCTCTTTTAAAGTATTAAATAGGTTATCCAGTTGGCTTAAAACTCAACATTCAGAAAACGAAGATCATGGCATCTGGTCCCATCACTTCATGGGAAATAGATGGGTAAACAGTGGAAACAGTGTCAGACTTTATTTTTCTGGGCTCCAAAATCACTGCAGATGGTGACTGTAGCCATGAAATTAAAAGACGCTTACTCCTTGGAAGAAAAGTTGTGACCAACCTAGATAGCATATTCGAAAGCAGAGACATTACTTTGCCAACCAAGGTCCATCTAGTCAAGGCTATGGTTTTTCCAGTGGTCGTGTATGGATGTGAGAGTTGGACTGTGAAGAAAGCTGAGCACTGAAGAATTGATGCTTTTGAACTGTGGTGTTAGAGAAGACTCTTGAGAGTCCCTTGGACTGCAAGGAGATCCAACTAGTCCAT
>NW_011494743.1:1779551-1784588 GCF_000754665.1 Bison bison bison | reverse complement strand
AGAAGGGGACAACAGAGGATGAGATGGCTGGATGGCATCACTGACTCGATGGACGTGAGTCTGAGTGAACTCTGGGAGTTGGTGATGGACAGGGAGGCCTGGCGTGCTGCGATTCATGGGGTCACAAAGAGTTGGACACGACTGCACGACTGAACTGAACTGAACTGAAAGAAGATCTAAACCAATTTATATCACCTAAATGCTTTTGAAAATCATTTAAGGTTGATAATTTATCAGTATGGAACTGAGTTAGTTGGGGAGTAATATGTTGTCTGTTAACAACAAACCCCAAGTAATGGTAAGGTGTAGAGATTTGAATTTTTTCAGGGGCAATGATTAATCCAGAGTTTTTAAAGCATAGTTGAGCTATATCAAACATGTTGAGTTTCTAAGATAGATGGAGCTGAAAACAATGTATCATCCATATAGTGAATAACAAGAAAGTTAGGAAATAACAAGAAAGTTAGGCCCAAAGGCTTTAGCTACATAGTACTGACACATGGCGGGAGAATTCATCATCCTTTGTGGCAGTACAGTCCATTGGTACTGTTTATGAGGTTCGATATGATTAGGATAAGGGAGAGAGAAAGCGAATCTCTCTCAGTCTAAAGGGTGTAAAGGTATATTAAAAAAGCAATCTTGTAAATCAATAATAATAATGTGCCAATTTTGAGGAATAGTGGTAGGTGATGGGATTCCTGGTTGTAATGCACCCATAGGTTTCATAGATGCATTAACTTTTCTAAGGTCTGTTAGGAGATGCCATTTGTTAGATTTCTTTTTTATAACAAAAATAGGAGAGTTCCAGGGAGAACAAGCTTTCTCAATATGCTTTAATTCTAGTTGCTTTAATCCTAGAATGCTTTAATTCTCAATATAGTTTAATTCTATCTATAAGTTCCTTAGCCGCCTGTAATTTCTCTTTCATGAGGGGCCACTGCTCTGTCCAAAGGCTCGTCATTCTTCCAAATTATTTTAATAATTGTATTGTTTGTTAAATGAGCAGTGGCCCCTAGGAAAAATGTGGAATGTATATCTGAGTTTGCCATTGCATAAGTAAGTCCCTTCCTATTAGATTAAAGGGTGCATCTTTCACATAAGGTCTTAATGCTGCAGGTTGGCCTTCTGGTCCCTCACATGGATAAATTTGAGTACTCTGATAAACCTCTTGTACTTTCATTTGAGAAATCCCTGCATCTTGGTAATAAATTTTTTGTGCAGGCCAGGATTTGGGCCATGAATGTTTGGAAATAATAGTAATATCAGATCCAGTGTTGAGGAGACCAGAAAATCTTTTACCATTAATTTTGATATTTATAGTCAGTCAGGCAAATCCAGATACTAATGATGTCCAAAAGGACTGTTTTTGATCTGTACTGCCAAATCCGCCTGTCCGTACATCATTAGAGGAGTTAATAGAAATGTAAGGTACAAGAAGTAATTGAGCGATTTTATCCGCCTTTTTGAATTGCCATAAATTCTGAGATGACATCATAATTTGAATAATATGAATCAATTACTCCAGGGTGAACAGTAATTCCTTTAGAAGTCAAACTAGATTGGCCAAGTAAAAGACTGAAGGTTTGTGGGGGCAGGGGTCCAAAAAGTCCGGTAGGTATTCTAGAGGGGACTGCTTGAGGGTAAAGGCGAAGGTCATCTAGGGCTGGTATATCGACAGCAGAACTGCTGGATGTTGAGGGTTTGAGGGAGAAGATGGAATTTGCCCCTGGTTTTTGTTGAAGGGGACCTGGGGGGTCCCCTGCTTGGAGTTTCCCAGAATAGGTTTCCCTTCAACGTCAAATTTAGATTTACAATCTTTGGCCCAATGCATTCTTCTATGGCAGGGAGAGCAGATTTTTGGAGGTTTTTTTATTAGCTTTCTTAGAGCAGTCCTTTTTAAATGGTTCTTATCTCCACATGTAAAACATCCTTCATTTACCTTTCTTAAGGCAGCAACCATTGTTTCAGCTAGCATTTGCATCTTTTGAGTTTCTGATCCTAGATTGCAACAAGACTTCAAATAATCAATAATAGTCCCTGTCTCACGAATTGGAGCTATAGCCTTTTGAGATTCTTGATTTGCATTTTCATAAGCAAGTAATTTCTCTAGTTGCCTTTTGGGTTCTCCAATTACAGTATGGGAAATAGCAGTTTCTAATCTAGCTAAAAAATCAGCATACGTTTCATTAGGTCCTTGTAATATTTTAGTTTAGGCTCCCCTTGAGGAGTGATTCAATCCCAAGCTTCAAGGGCCACTGTTTTTAATTGTTCATGTAACAAAGGAGGGCACTATATTTGAGCTTCTATAGCATCAAATTGTCCTGTACCAGTTAGCATCTCAAAAGTAATTTGATTTTGGGGAGCACCAGCTTGAGCATTTCTGTTAGCATGATCTCTGGCTATATCACGAAACCACATTATCCATTGAAGATATTCTCCTGTTTTAAGAAGAGCTTTTATTAAAGTTCACCAATCATGGGGAATAAAATTTCCAATGGAGGATGTTACAGAATTTAGAAGTACTTTAGTAAAAGGTGAATGTGGGCCATACATAGTTAAAGCCTTTTTAATTTGTTGCATGTGATAAAAGTTAATACCCTCATATTGAGGTATTACGTGCCCTTGAGCATCAGGATTTCTAAAAACTGGTAAGGCGGAGAAACCATCAGCTTCAGAGACTTGTGATTCCAAAGCTAGCAGTTCAGAGAGCCTCTGTCATGAAGGAGAGTAAGTAGGTAGCAAATTCTTACAATTAAGAGTAGGTGGTAAAAACTTATTATTGTTATTCAGAAAGGTGTTGTCAGTTTTAATGTCAAAAGGTGTCTTAGGGGAGTCATTGCCAGAATCATTAGGTTCTAGCAAGGGAGAGACTTTGGGATTTGTGCCCGCTGGTAGGGGAGGAGTGCTTGGAGCAACTGGGGCAGGGCTTGTAGGAAAATTCTAAAATATTTTATGTTGTTCTAATTGGGCCTTTTGTAAGGTTTCATCATCTAATTCATATTCATGTAAAAAATGTTTTGCCTGTTGCCGAATATCAGGAGTGCTAGAGTTACCTTGAAATGGCAGAATCACAGCTTTAATGAGAGCCCAAGGGGCCAGAAATCTATCAGAATATTTTTTCCATGTCTGGCAGCTTGTTCAACATTCTTTTTGACCCGGTGCCAAATTTCTAAATCAAAACTGCCTTCATCAGGGAACCAAGGGTTACATTCAACCACTGTCTGAAGGCAAGCTTCTATTCACTGGTGTGAAACTGAAAGTCCCTGAACTTTAAATAAGTGAAGTAAAGTAGAAAAGTCTTGGGGCTTTCTAGCCGTTTGACCCATGTCTTAGTACTTACCGACCTCAAAATGTCCTTGAGTCACTCCGTCTGAATCTGCCACATGTACCAGGCCCCTGCTCTGGGTGCCACTTGTTGAGGTCCTTTAATGGACCAGAATCTGGTGGTCCGGAGTTGATGATAAGAAAGTAAAAGAGAGAGAGAGAGAGGCTGATATTCCTTGGTTTATGCAGAAAACCAATAAAGCCCTTGACAGGGGGCTTGCACTGCTTCACATAGGCACAGGGCGCCCTCTCACGATGGTCTTGCAAGCCCCGGCAAGAAAGTGAGCTCAGCGGGCTTCTGTGCTCCAAAGAATTAGCCTGAGAGAGAGAGAGAAAGAGAAAAAGAAAGAAAGACACGGGGACCCAAGCTCTGATGGAACAAGGGTATTTTATTCAACATAGTGTGGGTATATTCAGCAAAGATAAAGATTAAAAGTCCAGATTTACAAATTATCAAGGAAACATAAGGCAATCCATATCAAAGAGTTCAGTTCAGTTCAGTTGCTCAGTCATGTCCGACTCTTTGTGACCCCATGAATCGCAGCACGCCAGGCCTCCCTGTCCATCACCAACTCCCGGAGTTCACTCAGACTCACGTCCATCGAGTCAGTGATGCCATCCAGCCATCTCATCCTCTGTCATCCCCTTCTCCTCCTGGCCGCAATCCCTCCCGGCATCAGAGTCTTTTCCAATGAGTCAACTCTTTGCATGAGGTGGCCAAAGAGAGAGGGTTGTAAATAATCACTTTTACTGTATGGTTCATAAAAAGGAAGAGGATTATAAATAGTTGCTTATCACCGTATGTAACTAAGGAAGGAAATGCATGCATTCCTCAGCCCTGGGAGTGGTTTGCCACTCCTCTTAATTCCTGAATATTCAGGAATTAATAAGGAACAGAGGATTCATGACATATCCAAAACAGCACAGAGAAAGCCTCCTGTTAAATGCTTCCTGACAATGGGCATAGTCTTTTAAATTTTCTTTACTATCACTTAAATAAAGTATCAAATTTACTAGCTTTGGTGGTTAATTTTGTATCATCTTGACTGGACCCATTAAATGCCTAGAGAGCCCAGATAGCTGGTTAAACAGTGTTTCTGGGTGTGTCTGTGAGAGTGTTTTTAGAAGAGATTAACAGCTGATGGTGATCTAGGTAAAGCAGAAAACTCTCCCCAAAGTAAGTTGGTATCATCCAGTCAAATGTGAAAATCTGGAAGAAGTTTGAGTTAACTGGGTTGGCTTGCTTGGGCTGCAACACTGATCTTCTCTTGCCCTTGATTTCAGATGTTCAGGCCCAAATTGAAGTCTACACCACCAGCTCTCTGACTCTCAAATCTTTGAACTACATCAACAGCTTTCCTGAACCTCCAGCTTGTAGATGGCCAATAGTGGGACTTCTCAGTGTCCATAGTGGCATGAGCCAATATCTTATAATAAATCTCTCTCTCTTTATATATATATATATATACACACACACAAGAGAAAGTTATAATATATAAATCAAAATTTTAATCTATATAATTTTATGTTACTACTACTAATACTAAGTCGTTGCAGTCGTGTCCAACTCTGTGAGACCCCACAGACGGCAGCCCACCAGGCTCCACCATCCTTGGGATTCTCCAGGCAATAACGCTGGAGTGGGTTGCCATTTCCTTCTTCAATGTATGAAAGTGAAAAGTGAAAATGAAGTCGCTCAGTTGTGTCCGACTC
>NW_011494743.1:1767290-1779451 GCF_000754665.1 Bison bison bison | reverse complement strand
CTGCAGCCTACTAGGCTCCTCTGTCCATGGGATTTTCCGGGCAAGAGTACTGGAGTGGGTTGCCATTGCCTTCTCTGAATTTTTTTTTATGTTACACATATATAATAGTATATATATATATTATATATATATAATATATATATAATATATATATCTTTGAAGATTTATCAGGGAAGAGATTCTTTATTTGAAGAACAAATGAAAAGGTTTACATATACAAATTATCTATTTTGTAGAGAGACAACAGTTTTTAACATATTGATAAAGTTAACATATTTTGATATAACTATTCTATATCAAGACTGTGCTGAATGTTGCAAGGTTTACATAGGGGCAGGCATAATGTCATAAGAATATAAGAGAGATTTGATCTCTCTGCTGTTGGTGGTGGGAGTGGTGTATTTGAAGGAGACCAAGGTTATAGAGGGTCTAGTGGTATTTAAGATAATTCTTGATTTTTATGGAAGATTATAAGTGGCCACACATTTTTGACACTGTTCCCACTGAATGTGGATGGGACTGTGACTGCTTTGATAAGCAGAGGTTGCTGCTAGTGACACCCTGCCAGCTGTGGGCCTTTCGGGGGACTGGCTTTGGTTTCTGAACATCCTGGGTCGTCATGATGACCTTGATGCAGAGCAAGAGAGGAGCCAAGGTGAGCCCAGCCTTTCCACTGCTCCTAAGGCACCAAGATAAGTGGAGCCATCTTGAAGCTTCCGGGTAAGCTTAGCAACCTTGAATAGCACCCAGAAACACTCCTGATCCCATGTGCCTGAATTTCTGACCCAGGAAATTGTGATGCATAGTAAGCCAGCTTATGTTTTCAGTTACTGAGTTTTAGGGTGAGTTATCCACTGGAGGAGGGCATGGCAACCCACTCCAGTATTCTTGCCTGGAGAATCCCCATGGACAGAGGAGCCTGGTTGGGCTACAGTCCATGGGGTCACAAAGAGTCAGACATGACTGAAGTGACTTAGCATAGCACAGCACATGCAGCAATAAATGATGGAACAAAAGCCAATATAAGAGTACAATCTAAAAAGAAAGTGAATTCTCCAGCTGTAGTTTAAGTCTCAACATAGAGCTTGCAATGTGAATTCCTTGCAAGGTAAAATTTTCACTTATTTTATGGTAACAGAGCACCATTCTTTCATACATACAGTTATTTATTTATATTGAAGTATAGTTGCTTTACAATGCTTTGCCAGTTTCTGTTATATAGCAAAGTGAATCAGCTACCTGTTCACACATATCTCCTGTTTTGGATTTTCTTCCCATTTAGGTCACCACAGAGCACTGAATAGAGTTCCCTGTGCTATACGGTAGGTTCGTGTTAGTTTTTTTTAACTCTTCATCTTTTTAATTGTTTGTTTATTTCTGACTGTGCTGGGTCTTCGCTGATGTGGGCAGGCTTACTCTGGTTGTGCAGACTGTGGGCTTTTCACTGCAGCGGCTTCTCTTGTTGCAGAGCATTGGCTCCAGGATAAGCACAGGCTTAAGTACTTGCAGCACGTGGCCTTAGCAGTGTGGTGCACAGGCTTAGTTGCTCAGCAGCATGCAGGATCTTTCCAGACCCGGGATAGCACCCATATCCCCTGCATTAGTAGACAGATTCTTTACCAATGGACCATCAGGGTAGCCTGTCATTAGTTATCCTTTTTATACACAGTAGAGTATATATGTCAATCCCAATCTCCCAATTCATCTCACCCCCTCACCTCACCTTGGTGTCCCTATGTTTATTCTCTATGTTTGGGTCTCTTTCTGCCTTGCGAACATCTGTACCATTTTCCTAGATTCCACATATATGCATTAATATACAATATTTGTTTTTCTCTTTCTGACTTACTTTACTCTGTTTGATAGACTCTAGGTCCATCCACATCTTTACAAGTGGCTCAATTTCTTTCCTTTTCATGACTGAGTAGTATTCTATCATACATATGTAGCACATCTTATTTATCCATTCCTTAGCTGATAGACATTTAGCTTGCTTCCACAACCTGGCTATTGTAAATAGTGCTGCAATGAACATTGGGGTACATGTGTTTTTTTAACTTTTTGTTTTCTCGGTATATGTCAAGTAGTGGGATTGCTTGGTCATATGGTAGATTTATTCCTAGTTTTTTAAGGAATCACCATACTGCTCTCTGGGCTTCCCTAGTGGTAAAGAATCTATCTGCAATGCAGGAGCAGCAGGAGATGGGGGTTCAATCCATGGGTTAGGAAGATCCCCTGGAGGAGGGCATGGCAAGTGACTACAGTATTCTTGCCAAAAGAATCCCATGCACAGAGGAGCCTGGCAAACTGGAAGTCCATGGGGTCGCAAAGAGTCAGACATGACTGAAGCAACTTAGCATGCGGAGAAGGCAATGGCAACCCACTTCAGTACTCTTGCCTGGAAAATCCCATGGTTAGAGGAGCCTGGTAGGCTGCAGTCCGCGGAGGGTCGCAAAGAGTTGGACACAACTGAGCGACTTCACTTTCACTTTTCACTTTCATGCATTGGAGAAGGAAATGGCAACCCACTCCAGTGTTCTTGCCTGGAGAATCCCAGGGACGGGGGATCCTGGTGGGCTGCTGTCTATGGGGTCACACAGAGTTGGACACTACTGAAGTGACTTAGCAGCAGCAGCAGCAGCAGCAGCAGAATGCAAGCATACTGCTCTCATAGTGGCTGTTTTAATTTACATTCCCACCAACAGCACAAGAGGGTTCCTTTTTCTCCACACCCTCTCTAGCATTTATTGTTTGTAGATTTTTTTGATGGTGGCCATTCTGACCAGTATTAAGTGATACCTCACTGTAGTTTTGATTTGCATTTCTCTAATAATTAGTGATGTTGAGCATCTTTTTATGTGCCTCTTGGCCATTAATATGTCTTCTTTGGAGAAACATCTGTTTAGATATTCCACCCATTTTTTGATTGGATTTTTTCTTTTTTTTATCTTGAGCTGTATGAGCTGTTTGTGTATTTTGGAGATGAATCGTTTTTTTTGCAAGTATTTTCTCCTTCTGAGGGTTGTCTTTTTGTCTTGTTTATGGCTTCCTTTGCTGTGCAAAAGCTTTTGAGTTTCATTAAGTCTCATTTCTGTGAGTATGGTTTCAGTGTGTCTGCCCTCTGATGCCCTCTTGCAACACCTACCATCTTACTTGGGTTTCTCTTACCTTGGGTGTGGCGTATCTCTTCACGGCTGCTCCAGCAAAGCACAGCCGTTGCTCCTTACCTTGGACGAGGGGTATCTCCTCACTGCCACCCTTCCTGACCTTCAACGTGGGATAGCTCCTCTAGGCCCTCCTGCGCCCACGCAGCCACCGCTCCTTGAATGTGGGATTGGTTCTCCTGGCCGCCGCCCCTGGCCTCAGGCGAACCAGAGATCAAATTGCCAACATATGCTGGATCATGGAAAAAGCAAGAGAGTTCCAGAAAAACATCTATTTCTGCTTTATTGACTATGCCAAAGCCTTTGACTGTGTGGATCACAATAAACTGTGGGAAATTCTGAAAGAGATGGGAATACCAGACCACCTGACCTGCCTCTTGAGGAATCTGTATGCAGGTCAGGAAGCAACAGTTAGAACTGGACATGGGCCAACAGACTGGTTCCAAATAGGAAAAGGAGTACGTCAAGGCTGTATTTTGTTACCCTGCTTATTTAACTTATATGCAGAGTACATCATGAGAAACGCTGGACTGGAAGAAGCACAGCTGGAATCAAGTTTTTGGGGAAAAATATCAATAACCTCAGATATGTAGATGACACCACCCTTATGGCAGAAAGTGAAGAGGAACTCAAAAGCCTCTTGATGAAAGTGAAAGTGGAGAGTGAAAAATTTGGCTTAAAGCTCAATATTCAGAAAATGAAGATCATGGCATCTGGTCCCATCACTTCATGGGAAATAGATGGGGAAACAGTGGAAACAGTGTCAGACTTTATTTTTGGGTGCCAAAATCACTGCAGATGGTGATTGCAGCCATGAGATTAAAAGACGCTTACTCCTTGGAAGGAAAGTTATGACCAACCTAGATAGCATATTCAAAAGCAGAGACATTACTTTGCCAACAAAGGTCCGTCTAGTCAAGGCTATGGTTTTTCCAGTGGTCATGTATGGATGTGAGAGTTGGACTGTGAAGAAGACTGAGCACTGAAGAATTGATGTTTTGAACTGTGGTGTTGGAGAAGAGTCTTGAGAGTCCCTTGGACTGCAAGGAGATCCAACCAGTCCATTCTGAAGGAGATCAGCCCTGGGATTTCTTTGGAAGGAATGATGCTAAAGCTGAAACTCCAGTACTTTGGCCATCTCATGCAAAGAGTTGACTCATTGGAAAAGACTGTGATGCTGGCAGGGATTGGGGGCAGGAGGAGAAGGGGACGACAGAGGATGAGATGGGTGGATGGCATCGTTGACTCCATGGACGTGAGTCTGAGTGAACTCCGGGAGTTGGTGATGGACAGGGAGGCCTGGTGTGCTGCGATTCATGGGGTCGCAAAGAGTCAGACACAACTGAGCGACTGAACTGCACTGAAGTCTCATTTGTTTATTTTTATTTCCATTATTCTAGGGGGTGGGTTAAAAAAGATTTTGCTGTGATTTATGTGAAAGAGTGCTCTTCCTATGGTTTTCTCCAGGAATTTTATGGTGTCTGGTCTTACATTTAGGTCTTTAGTCCATTCTGAGTTTATTTTTGTGTAACTGAGAGAGACTGAGTGACTTGGCTAAGGACTCATAAGGGATTGGTGGCAGAACCTAGGAGACCTTTGGTTTCCTGACTCACTGGAGCCTTTTGCAATTGCCTGTACAGCGTCATTAGCCCTGAGCATGAGCATGGCGGTTGTGCACAGACCCACTGGGCCAAAAAGATGATTTAGCTTTAAAATTATATAACTCATTAGTTTAAAAACCATGTTACAGTCTGATTTCTGGGCTAAACAATCATTTTAATCGCCAGTGTGTACAGTGATGTGCTGGTAAATGTGTAACAACTGCTTCTTTGAAAAACAAAACTGTCCTAAGTTGTAGCATTTGCTAACTGCTGTGGTGTGGCTGAACCCACTGTGGTCAGATTCAAGCTCCCATTGTGATGTCACTGGGTGTGAACTTGGGAGTTGGGTAGAAAACCATGGGGGCAAGATGGCCCAGCACACCCAGGAGGACACCCCCTCAGGAAAAGTCAAGATAACCGCACCTGCCTTCATTTGAAAGGGACCCATTTAAAGCAATTATTCACAAAAACTCTTTATAAAATGAGTCACTGTATTGCTTGCTTCGTTGAAGGGCCAAAACTTTTAAGTACACTTAAATATGACTTGGGGATCAATATTTTATTTATAGTGTATAAATAATGAATCTTTGCCAAAAACATTGATAGCCTTGCCCCTTACATCTCCCAGACTCCTTTGCTGCTGGGTCAGGCCCACACGACAAGTATAGATCAGTGGCTTATGAATGGAAGTGATGTGTGCCACCTTGGACCAAGTTAGTGCAGATTTGTGAGTTCTCCCTGCTTCTGCACAAAGCTCGGAGGTCCAGGCAGAAGCAGCGGTATCACATGATGAAGGGAGCCTAAATTCTTGAATCATTAAATGGAAGATGACTGCAAGAATGAGAAATAATTTGATCTGTATTGAAAGCAACTGAAATTCAGGGGTTTGCCCCTACACCACAGTGAGGATTATATTGACTAATACAGTAATAAAAGCAACTTGAGAGCCAGCTTCCTTTTCAAGATAGTATTCATATATCTCAACTGGTGGAAATAAGAAAAAGACATGACTTAGAAGTAGGAATGAAAATCAGATAAAAATGAGCCTCCAGGTTTTTATTAACCAGCAACTGTTTCTGATGCTTTTTAAAATGAGAATAAAACTCATAGAGTATTAGGTTGCCTTATAAATATATAACATTGATTTTTTTATTTGGAGGTCTAACAAGTTCATAATAATACCTACATGTCTCTTTTAGAGCTATCAAATCATTTTCATGTCCCATATGAATTAGTTTCTTCATTTATTCATTCATTAAACAATTATTTTTTTGAATGTTGGTGGTATTCTGGTGTGAGATGCTGGGAACATTATGGTGGGAATAAAACAGCATCGACTCTGCCTCCATGGAAGTTGGAATCTAGGGGGTTACACAGCTGTTAATCCAATAACCTAACAGGGCCGAGGGTTATGAAGGAAAAGCATGGGATACGGTGAAAATGCAACAGAGGCATTTCTTTGATGAGTTTGTGGTTGAAGTGGTAATGCAAATGACATTCCCTTTCCTGAGGAAGAAACATTGAATGAAAATCTGAAGGATCAGCAAGACTTAGAGGAGTATGTGGAAGACAGCATTAGTTTCTTCTTGCTGCTGTAACACATCACCACAAGCAGTGGCATAAATGAACACTATTCATTATCTTATAGCTCTGGGGTTCAGAAGCCTGAAATGGGTCAGCAAGGCTTCATTCCTGCTGGAGGCTCTGGGACAGAACCTGTTTAAGGGAAAGGTGGCATCTTCCAGATTCTAGCCTCCACCACAGGCCTTGGCTCCTGGACTTCTCCGGGCAGTGGTATTAATGACATTGCTCTGAGCTCTGCTTCTGAGGTCAGCTCTCTTTCCCTCTGACTCGGAACCCCCTGCATTCTTGTTACAAAGACACTTGTGATCACATTGGATCACCCAGATAATCCAGATATGCTTCCTGTCTCAGCATCCTTAGTCACACTTATAAAGTCCCTTTGTGACATCATGTAACATATTGACAGGCTTTGGGGATCACGACATGGACATCTTTGGGGGCCACATTTTGTCTACCAGGGAGTGTGAGAAATGAGAGAGCAGAATTTATGGAAACCCAGACACAGAGGGAGCTTGTCTCATGGCAGAAGTGCTGTGACCAGAGTGCCACAGTTGGGGGGCGGGGACCTGCTTTGAGATTGGACCGGAGACACAGGCCACTCTGGGCCCTGCAGACACCTGTGACCTTAGCCAGCTCAGGATGCTTGTAACAAAATACCAGAGACTGGGTAGCTTGAACCACAGATGTTTATTTCTCAGAGTCCTGGATGCCGGGGAGGCAAGGTCAAGGTGTCAGCCAGTCTGGCTCCTGGGAGGCCTCTCCCTGGCTTTCAGATGATCATCTTCTTGCTGTGTCCTCACGTGGTGAAGGCAGAACAAGACGAGTTCTCTGGTCTCTTCCTATAGGACCTTATGTCTCACCCAAACCTAATCACCTCCAAACACCATCACCCCCACAGATTAGGGCTTCAACATATGACTCTGGGGGTGGGGAGCAGCATCTGTAAACTACTTCACAGGTATGGGTCTATGATTATCCTGGAACTCTTGAAAACATCTCTATTTGCCAAGAAAAGATCACCTAAATGATCTTCCAAGATTGTTTCTAGCCCTCAAATACTGTGGAATTCAAATGTACCAACTAAAAATCTTAATAATTTAATCTGGTAAAATGGAGATAATATTAGTATCTGCAACACACAGTTGATGGAAAGAAAGAAAAAACTTATATAAAGCATTTATAACAATTTGGGGCACATAAGAAGCAATATGTAAATATTAGCAGTTATTCTCTAACTATAAAAATAAAATATTATGGATCTGTAAGGATTTATACTATAATAACTTGTTTCTGGGGGATTTAAAAAAATTGTTATTGGTGTATGGTTGCTTTACACTGTTGTGTTACTTTCTGCTGAACAGCAAAGTGAGTCAGCTATATGTACACATACATCCCCTCTTTTCTGGATTTCCTTCCCATGCAGGCCACCTCAGAGCACTGAGCAGAGTTCCCCGAGCTGTGCAGAAGGTTCTCATTGTGCTGGTTTAGTCACTCAGTCATGTCTGACTCTTGCAACCCCACGGCCTTTAGCCTGCCAGGCTCTGTCCATAGGATTCTCCAGGCAAGAATACTGCAGTGGTTGTCATTTCCTTCTCCAGGGGATCCTCCTGACCCGGGGACTGAACTCTGGCCTCCTGCATTGCAGGGAGATTCTTTACTGACTGAGCTACCAGGGAAGCTCTGTGCGCATTAGTTACCTGTTTTATACATAATAGTATGTATGTGTCAATCCCAACTTCCCAGTTCTTTCCCACCCCATCTTCCCTTCTTGGTGTCCATATGTTTGTTCTCTATTTCTTCTTTGCAATTAAGATACTCTATAACATTTTCCTATATTCCACATATATGTGTAAATATACAGTATTCGTTTTTCTCTTTCTAATTTACTGCACTCTGTGGGATTTTTACATTAAAGATGAGTTTGAGTTGGGGCGGGTGGGGGATGAGGAAGCACCAGAAGCAACAAAAAAGCAAACAAAGTGGCTATCTAATCATGTCCCTGGTGAATCCAGTTCAAAGGGACAAGACAGACTGAGTACATCACAGAACAAATGAAGCACAATTTGAAAATCTCTGGGAATTCTGAGACATCTTAGGCTTCCCTTGATGAAGTTGAAAATTGTGGTGAGCAGAATGCTGGACCCATGGAGTATTGTCAAAGGACAGGGGCCACTTATCCAAGCTAGACATCTTGTGCTGTCACACCGATGTGACAGAGAGTGGCACTCAAGCACGGACACGGGCCATTTGAGTCAAGATAAAGACTCCTCTGGGCTGCAGTATTCTCTCAGTTGAAATCTGCTCAGGCACAGAGACATTGTGTGAAGTTACTTCAGGATGACAACTTTTCTCTACAGCTTGTAAGAAGCACTGTACTACTGACTAGTAAGTGGGGCTTATTGTTGTCTGGTTGCTAAGTCAGGTCTGACTCTTTGCGACCTCATGGACTGCAGCACACCAGGCTTCCCAGTCCTTCACTATCTCCTGGAATTCGCTCAAACTTGTCCACTGAGCCAGTGATGCCACCCCACCATCTCATCCTCTGTTGCTCCCTTCTCTTCCTGCTCTCAGTCTTTCCCACCATCACGTGTCTAACGCTGATTGAATTTACACTGCTCTCGGTTGAGTTTCTCCAGAATAGACACTGGAACAAGGATTTGGGTGTAAGTAGCTTATCTGGGAAGCGAGTCCAGGAAGTGAAGTGAGGCGGGGAGAGCAATCAGCCAGTATAGCAGGAGGTAAAGAGCAGACTTCTGCTTGGGGGACTGGGCCCATCCCCCCTGGAGCTCTTGGATGGCACAGAACCTCCTCAGGACTGTCCTCTCCCAGAGGGAGAAGGATCCAGGGTACTGACATCCTAGTTCCATCCACTGTTGCCTGAGGGTACTTGAGGGAGGGAAGGCCAAAATTTGGAGGGGGGCAAATCTTCTCTTCTAGTCAGAGAAAAGCCTCCTGCTTTGAGGAAGAAGCTGTAAGCACCCACTGGACAGAAATTACCTGGAGAATATGGCCCCTGCCGTGTGGATCTCAAACTTAACACTCTCAGCATCTACGAAATATGCTGAAACACACACAGCATGACTCAGACTTCTCTCACCTACCCAAAGGTATCACTCTAACAATTTTTTCCACTCTCCTCTGCGTCATCGGAGCTTCCCTCTGAATTTGATGTTTTTTCATCATTATAAAAACATGCCCTGCCATTTTCCCATCATGACTCCACTTCTCCCTCTAGTTGATGCCTGATTCTGCTCTGTCCATGTACATAAAGCTCATTGAAAAAAAAATTGTACTGTATGTCTATAATTATTTTCCTTTACTTCTGGAATCAATTAGAAACATGTTTGCTCCAATCAAACAGATATGTCAAAAGATCACCTGTGAAAATCAACAAAAAGTAAATAGCCTTATGTTTGGTTTGTTTAGTTTTAGTTGTTTTAACAGATAAAGGAATGGTGCTGGTAATAGACAGAAGACCAGTCTCTTGTTGTTAAGTTAGTAATGTATTTAGCAACTTACAGATAGATAATGTCAAGGTCATCAGTACCTTTCATGACAGCAAATCAAATGATCAATTCTCAATCCTGTTTTAGTAGGTCTGTTGGATTCAGTTGTACATACTGTCTTTTTTAATTTTATTTTTTAAATTGGAGGATAATTGCTTGACAATGTTGTGTTGGTTTCTGCCCATATTACAGAATGTGACTCAGTCGTAAGTGTACATATGTTCCCTCCCTTGAGAACCTCCCTCCCACTCCCCCGCCCGTCTAGGTCATCACCGAGCGCCAAGCTGAGCTCCCTGTGCTACACGGCAGCTTCCCACTAGCTATCTATTTTACACGTGGTAGTGACTATATGCCAATCCCAGTCTCCCAATTCAGCCCCTCTCCCCTTCCCCCACCCAGGTCCACATGTCTGTTCTCTACCTCTGTGTCCATATTCTTGCCCTGCAAATAGGCCCATTAGTACCAGTTTTCTAGATTCCATATATATGTGTTAATATACAATATTTGTTTTCTCTGACTTACTTCACTCTGTATACCAGGCTCTAGGTTTGTCCACCTCAGTTCAACTGACTCAGATTCATCCCTTCGTATGGCTGAATAATATTCCATCATACCACAACTTCTTTATCCATTCATCTGTAAATAGACATCTAGGTTCCTTCTATGTCCTGGCTATTGTAAATAGTGCCGCAATGAACACTGAAAGACATGTGTCTCTTTGAATTCTCTTTTTCTGATAACCTTTTTCCCACTTGGACATCACATTCTCTTGGTTCCTCACACCTGACTTATTGGTTTCTTTTGCTAAATCTTTGCTGGTTTCTCCTTATCTCTCTGACTGCAAAATTCTGGTGCATTTCTACCCCCAGCCACAGCCACTGGACATCTTCTCTTTACATCTACACTTTGGTGGTATCTATTGGTTCAATGACTTTAAACACCATTTTAATGCTAATGACTCCCAAAGTTATCAGCTCTGGGTTGTCTTCATAACCCATTTCCATTTCAGTGGTTCTTACCTCAGGACACTTATGTCCCCCACCCCCACCTGTAGGATGCTTAGGAATAACTACAGAATTTTTTGGTTGTCACCACTGGGAGGGCGGGGCACGGGTGCCACTTCTATTGAGCGGGTAGAGGCCAAGGGTGCTGCTAAACATCTAACGATGCACAGGGTGCTCCACGACAAAAAGTAATCCATCCTTGGACATCCACAGTGCTGATACGGAGGACCTCCACCGTTCTCACACGACAGCCACTCAACAGATCCATGGGATGCCTGACCAGCATCTCAAACTTAGGAGCTCTGAGACTCAGCTCTGATCAGTGCATCCTTCCCCAGTTTGGTTTAGGGCATCTCTACCCTTAGAACTGCTCAAGCAGAAAATGTTAGAGGCATCCTTGGCAACTCCCCCATCACACAGACAGTCCATCAGCAAGCTCTGTGGCTCAGTCTTGAAATCTCCTTAACTTTATGCTGTTATTCAGGTTCAGACTGACACCATGTGCTACCTGAATTATGGTCTCCACTTCCGAAGATTCCCACCACCCCCTCCCTGGTCCCCTGTAGTCTATGTGCACCCTGAAAGCCAGTGGTCCACTTAAAATACAGATGGAGCCGGGTCACACTTCTACTCAACACCTTCCACTGACCTCTGTTGTCACTTAGAGAAAAAGTCAATGTCCCTGCAAAATAATTAAAGGTATGTTAGCCCCACTCCAGTACTCTTGCCTGGAAAATCCCATGGATGGAGGAGCCTGGTGGGCTGCAGTCCATGGGGTCGCTAAGAGTCAGGCACGACTGAGTGACTTCACTTTCACTTTTCACTTTCATGCGTTGGAGAAGGAAATGGCAACCCCCTCCAGTGTTCTTGCCTGGAGAATCCCAGGGATGGGGGAGCCTGGTGGGCTGCCGTCTATGGGGTCACACAGAGTCAGAAAAGACTGAGACGACTTAGCAGCAGCAGCAGTAGCAGCAGCAGCAGCCGCAGACTCATCAACAAAATATGGAGCAAGAAGAAGCCTTGCATACAGCTTGTAAGAGCATCCAGTGACAGAACCACCTTGGAGAAGCATGGGGAATTATCTGGAGAAGGTGCAAATTAACACACCCTGCAATCCAGCAATTTCACTCCTAACTATACACCTGGAGTTGAGAAATTCCAGCTCCTGTGTATAGCAAATTGTTCACAACAAAAACTGAAGATAAGTTAAATATACATGGATAGAAGAATGGATAACCAAGTTTCAGTTCAGTTCAGTTCAGTTCAGTAGCTCAGTCGTGTCCGACTCTTCACGACCCCATG
>NW_011494743.1:1752872-1767087 GCF_000754665.1 Bison bison bison | reverse complement strand
CGTCCCCTTCTCCTCCTGCCCCCAATCCCTCCCAGCATCAGAGTTTTTTCCAATGAGTCAACTCTTTGCATGAGGTGGCCAAAGTACTGGAATTTCAGCTTTAGCATCATTCCTTCCAAAGAAATCCCAGGGCTGATCTCCTTCAGAATGGACAGGTTGGATCTCCTTGCAGTCCAAGGGACTCCCAGAGTCTTCTCCAACACCACAGTTCAAAAGCATCAATTCTTCGGTGCTCAGCTTTCTTCATAGTTCAACCCTCACATCCATACATGGCCACAGGAAAAACCATAGCCTTGACTAGACAGACCTTTGTTGGCAAAGTAATGTCTCTGCTTTTGAATATGCTATCTAGGTTGGTCATAACTTTCCTTCCAAGGAGTAAGCATCTTTTAATTTCATGGTTAGGTACAATAAAGAGAAGGCAATGGCACCCCACTCCAGTACTCTTGTCTGGAAAATCCCATGGATGGAGGAGCCTGGTGGGCTGCAGTCCATGGGGTCGCTAAGAGTCAGACACGATTTAGTGACTTCACTTTCACTTTTCACTTTCACGCATTGGAGAAGGAAATGGCAACCCACTCCAGTGTTCTTGCCTGGAGAATCCCAGGGATGGGGGAGCCTGGTGGGCTGCCGTTTATGGGGTCACACAGAGTCGGACACGACTGAAGCGACTTAGCAGCAGCAGCAGCAGCAGATACAATAAAACATGAATGAATTACAGCTACCTGCAACATGGATGAATCTCAAAATAATATTGAGAAACAAAAGTAAGTTGCAGATGAACAGTGGAGTGGCTTGCTATGCCCTCCTCCAAGGGATCTTCCCAACCCAGTGATGGAATCCATATCTTCTGAGTCTCCTGCATTCCTCTTTACCATTGAGCCACTGAGGAAGCCATACATATGTATACTTATGTGTACATATGAATGTATGTATGTGTTGTCCCCATTTCCAAAGATCTCCCCCCATCCCTTGTCCTCTGTAGTCTATCTGCAAACTGAAAGCAGGTAGTCCTCTTAAAATACGGGTGGAGTCAGGTCACACTTCTGCTCAACACCTTCCAATGACCTCTGGTGTCACTTAAAGAAAAAGTCAATGTCCTCTCAAAATAATTAAGTAATGTGTACATATACACATACATATATTCATATACACATTTATGTATATATGTATGGAACATGTAAGAACTGACTCATTTGAAAACACCCTGATGCTGGGAAAGATTGAAGGTGGGAGGATAAGGGAACGACAGAGGATGAGATGGTTGGATGGCATCACCGACTCAATGGACATGAGTTTGAGTAACCTCTGGGAGTTGGTGATGGACAGGGAGGCCTGGCCTACTGCAGTCCATGGGGTTGCAAAGAGTCAGACACGACTGAGTGACTGAACTGATATAAGTATGGCTTCCTCAGTGGCTTAACAGTAAAGAATCTGCCCGCAATGCAGGAGACTCAGGAGATATGGGTTCAATCCCTGGGTCGGGAAGACCTAATCCCAGGGCCTGTAGGAGGGCATGGCAACCCACTCCAATATTCTTGCCTGAAGAATTCCATGGACAGAGAAGCCTGGCAGGCTATCAAAGAGTTGCAAAGAGTCAGACACTACTGAAGCAACTGAGCTCACACACATGCACTTATATGTATGAGTGATGCACAAAGGCATTTAAAAAAGTGATATATATCAACATATATAGTTGATAACTGTCAACAAAGGGTAAGAGAGTGATTAGCACAAATACTGGATACTGGTTACTTGGTTGGGGAGGCAAGAAAATATGCTTTTAGATGAACACCCAGATAGTTAACATCAAAGGTTTTTGTAATACAAGTTTTTTGACCTGGGTGGTGGGTCATGTATGATACTATAATTTTTTAAACCATATGTACACTGTATATTGTGCCACATGCAAGTATTCTGTGTACATTGTACTAATATAACTTTCTACGGAATTAAAAGCATGAGTCTTGCATGTATAAACCTTATATACTACATCCTACTGACCCAGAGAAAAGTCAGCTGGTGCTGAGTTTTAAAAAACAAAACCCCCAAGTGCGTACTATACTCTTCTGCACGTATTACTTGTTACTTCCCTTGTAGCTGTCATGTGACATGAAAATGAATACCAGGAAGGCGACTAAACATTGGACAGCAGTGATAAAAAATTTTTTTAGTTAGTGTGTAGATGGTTTATGAGCCAGGGATTTGGGAGGAAAATGGCACCGATTTAGTTACCTATTACTGTGTAACAAATTACCAAACACTTGGCAGCTTAACACAACATGCCTGTGTTATTTAAGTTTCTGTGGATCAGGAATCTTACCAAACCTTAGATCCTCTGCTTAGGGTCTCAGAGGACTGGAATCAAGGTGTGGCCTGGGCTGTGCTTCCATCTGGGAGCTCAAATGGGGGAGAATCCCTTTGAAGCTCAGAGTTCATTTCCCCATGGCTGTAGGGTGGGGTTTAGCTCTTGCTGGCTGTTAGCTGGAGGCTATATACACACGCAGAGGCTGCCTGTAGTCCTAGTTACATGATCACTTTTCCCACGTGCCCACTTCCTCCATCAAGGAGAGACTCTAGGATACACTTGTCAGCAGGAAGTGTCATGTATAACATCAGGCACCCACGGGACTGATGCCCCAACACTTTCGCCACATTCTTAAGGGGAGGGAATTGCACACAGGCATGAACACCAGGAAGGGGGGTTGGGGGGGCCACTTTAGAATCTGCCCACCATGTGCACACGTGAAAAAAAAGAAGACTGATGAGAGACTAATGAAAGGTCTATTTACAAAGAAAGGTATGGGCAAGATTAAGAGTCGCCAAGAGGGCATGTGAAGCACCAACACCAGGGAGGTTCCATCACTCCCAGACTCAGGGAAGGGCTGAGAGGAAAATACTATGGGTACAGAGGGCTGGCTACCCAACGGGAGGTGCAACCAGGCGGCACAACCGCTGCCAACTTGCCTTCTAGAAGGGAGAGAGTCAGGAGGATAAATAGTTCAGACAGCAGTTTCCAAAGCTGTGTGGGGACCCTCCGGTATCCTAAGAACTTTCATAGCTACTTGTGTTGTTTTCTCTAATTTTGTCTGGAGTATACAGTGAATTTTTCAGGGACTGCATGATGTGATGTGGTAACAGATTGAACGTAGAAGCAGATATGAGAATCCAGCTGTTAAACCAGATACTAAGGAGATTTGCAAAAATGTAAACCCTATAAGTTTATCACTAATTATTATTTGTTTGGGCTTCCCAGGTGGTACTAATGGTAGAGAATCTGCCTGCAATGCAGGGGATGTGGGTTGGATCCCTGGGCTGGGAAGATCCCCTGGAGGAGGGCATGGCAACTCATGCCAGTATTCTTGCCTGGGAAATTCCATGGACAGAGGAGCCTGGTGGGCTACAGTTCATGGGGTCACAAAGAGTCAGACACAACTGAGTGACTGAGCATAGATTGTTTGTTTGGAAAAATATATTTTTTGTAAAGCATTTTAATTATTTTACTGTATCTTGGAATTATTATTTTCAACTACATTAGTAAGTTAATGTAAAAATTCCCAATAGATGTAATTTTCTCTGTATCATTGTCTATATCAATATCAATCTATTTTATCATGTATCTATGTTAACAGATATAATTTTTTCAGTTTTAACTTGTAATATGGTAAAATCAATGGGCACAACTTTTGTGTTAATTATTTATATCAACAGACACAATAATTTTTATCTTTTAAGAGTGTAAATGAGTCCTCAGACCAAAATGTTTGAGGTCTGTTGCCAAAATCCCATCCTTCTTCCACTTTCTGCTGTCCTGAGGGTGGTTCCCATCAGCGAAACAGAAGTGGAAGCCAGGGGAGAAGCCGTCAGCCTGGTGGACGTAGCCCCAAAGTCAGACTTCCTGTGACTGTTTTGGTCTTGTCTTCATCCTTGTTTCATACCACTCAGCTCTGGGTCAGCTCTGATCCACTCCAGTGCTTGTCTGAGTCAGAACTGTAGATCCTGAAAAAGACATCTTACTCAGATCCCACAGCTCCATCTGCCTGGCATGAGCACTTGGATGAAGTGGAATACAGTCAGAACACCAGGCTTTACCCCTGCCTGTATTACAAACCTTTTAAGACTCTTCTACTTTGGTTATTTTAAAAACTGAAGTATGGTTGATTTACAGTGTTAATTTCTGCTGTACATCAAAGTGATTCAGTTATACACATAAATATATTCCTTCTTAATATCCTTTTCTGTTATGCTTTATCATAGGATATTGAATATAGTATTTGGTTATTTTTAGTCCATAGTCTTCAAGGAAACTCCTGATGGCTTTTAAAAGTCTCTTGAGACTGGTTACAGGGTTAAAGGTTACAGGGATTTTGACTACATGTAAATATTGACCTATTGATACATACTTTTGTATCCACTTAGTTGATTTAAATCAGTGTACAGGGCCTGACTGGTTCTGAGAAAAATAGTGAGGCTGAATTTCTGTTGTCCCGTGGGTCCCAGGGCTCTCGGCATGCACCTGCCAACCTTCCCCCTCTCTTGTGAAGATTTGCACACGCATGGGGGGTTATCTTAGTTTGTCCCTTGCTGTCTTAATTCTCCCTTTTTTCTAACTTGTTGGCTTCAGTGACGTGATGTTCTGTCCTCTGCATCTTAGAAGAGAAGGGTGTTCAGGTTGACTGCTTTGTCATGAACCGAAGAGTGTGGGCCACAGGTGCTGTGTTAGGATGAATCCAAGTCAAGTCTCATGATACAGTATCGGACTTCTGCTTTCAGAATTAGGGAGCAACTAGAACCCTGTGGAGCGGACATAAGGCAGAGACTGTAGAGGGATTGGCCCTCTGTGATGGAGCAATGGAGGCTCAGGTGGTGGAAAATAGTGCTTGGTAGATCTTGTAGGGCTGACTGGGATGAGGCTCAAGCCTTTCCACACAGCTCTCTTCCAGTGAGAACTGGCTGACACCAAGCCAGCACTGACTAGACAGTGCTTTCCTTGATATGTGTCAGCTTCTGTGGTTCCGAGTCTCTCAGATTTCCTCATGGTCTTCATGCTCTCTCTTGGTCATTTTTATTTTATATATTCCATTCTATGAATTTTAGTATCTGAATCTGACCTTGCTCTTCCTCTTCTATTTTTTGACTTCTTTTGGTCATCTTGTATTGATCTCTTATTTAGATCTTGGTATTAATAACTGAGTGCAATGGACATTGAGCTTGGGCAAACATCGGGAGACGGTGAGGGGCAGAGACGTCTGGTGCGCTGCTGTCCATGGAGTCACAAAGAGTCAGACATGACCGGGCAACTGAACAACAACAATTAATAACTCACAGTGAGCTGGCTCCAGTATAAGGCAACAGAAGAGCAGTTTCTACAAACTTATAATGACATATTCTAGCTCAGGATTCTAGCATCTAGCCTGTCATAGGCATTCCACAAATATTTGTTGAATGAATGAATAAATAAATGAATCAAAAATAGTCTTTAAGCTTCCATAACATGCACAAAACCACATATTTTTAGCAATAATCACACATTTTTATAACATAATTATCAGTCATATTACCTTGAAAAGAGAGTATAAATGTATGGATATTTTTGATATGTTTGAAAGCAAAGCAGAGCATATACAAAACATAATAATAGTAGGTAACTCAGACATCTATAGGTCAGTGCCGAAAGAAGGGTGTTACAGGTTAAATGTATAAATGATAAACATGTTAAGTAAATCTCAATGGCTCATAAATAATAAAGCATAATGTACTTTACATACAGCAAACTGTATAAGTAATATTGCACTTCACTTTTTTTTTATTTTATTTTTTAACTTTACAATATTGTATCAGTTTTGCCATATATCAACATGAATCCACCACAGGTATACATGTGTTCCCCATCCTGAACCCCCCTTCCTCCTCCCTCCCGGTACCATCCCTCTGGGTCGTCCCAGTGCACCAGCCCCAAGCATCCAGTATCGTGCATTGAACCTGGACTGGCGACTCGTTTCATATATGATATTATTCGTTCCAATGCCATTCTCCCAAATCATCCCACCCTCTCCCTCTCCCACAGAATCAAGAGATGTTTGGATCAATTTATAAGCTTGACACTCAGAAATGAGTGATTCCTTCAGGATTCTGTTTTTCTGGCACAAATTCCAAGAGAAACAAGTATAGTTTTACACTTTGTCTCTGTTCTTCTTTAGTTATAAAATAATTTCTTCCTGAGGGATAAAGGGATGTCAAGACTTCCCTACTTCCAAGTTTTCCTGACACTAAGCTATAGCAAATGGGTATCTGGCTAACATCCTTCCCATGCCTGGGAAAATACCACAATACTTTTTCTCCATATGAGCACAGACTTATCAATACTGAATTCCAGGTAACTCTTTTACTGATCTTACCTGACATCTTCAACTTAGGTTGTTTCTTACTTGAGGAAAAATATCATTTGACAAATACTAGTCTCCATCTCATTGGCATTTTTTTTTTTTTATAATAGTGATTTTTCTTTTCTAAAGGGCCATTTTACCGAACACTGCCCAGTTCACAGGGTTCCAGTGAGGATTCAGAGGGGTTTTCTTTCTTTGGGGGACACTTAGTTACTGATACTGCCTGAGGCCTAGAGTCATTCTCAGCTCCTTGGAAGCCCAGAGTTGAGATGTCTATGTTTTGGGGAAGAGAGCAGCAGAAAGAGCATCCAAGTGCCTCCATGGCATTTTAGTCAGGCCCTACATGGGGCTACCTTCTTCTTGCTCCAAAATGCACTGCTGGACTCCAACTTGCTAGTGATCCTCTTGGGTGCAACTTCCCAAGGGCTATGGCTATGTCAGTCCTGCTCACTACTAAGCGCTCAGTTCCTAGAAGTGCCTGGAATAGAGTGTGTGCTCACAGATGGTGGAGGGAAAGAAGGAAGGAAGAAAGTGGGGAAGGGAAGAAAGGGGGGAGGGAGGGAAGGAGAGAGGAAGATCAGCTTATTACCCATTCTTACTGCCCTGTTTCTCAGGCCTGCACATTCTGGTGCTGTTCGCCACTCTTATTCAGTGATTTGAGTCCATCCCCTGTACCATTCTACTGAATCATTTGTCTTGATGTCTGTCTGTCCCCTTCTGTCTCTTGATTCCTGTTCTAGTCAGTCAGTTCAGTTGTTCAGTCATGTCCGACTCTTTGTGACCCCACGGAATGCAGCATGCCAGGCTTCGCTGTCCATCACCAACTCCTGTATTTTGCTCAAACTCATGTCCATCATCGGTGATGACATCCAACCATGTCATCCTCTGTCGTTCCCTCCTCCTCCTGCCTTCAATCTTTCCCAGCATCAGGGTCTTTTCCAATGAGTCAGTTCTTCCCATCATGTGGCCACAGTATTGGAGCTTCAGCTTCAGCATCAGTCCTTCCAATGAATATTCAGGACTTATTTCCTTTAGGATTGACTGGTTTGATCTCCTTGCAGTCCAGGGGACTCTCAAGAGTCTTCTCCAACACCACAGTTCAAAAGCATCAATTCTTCGGTGCTCAGCTTTCTTCATAGTCCAACTCTCACATCCATACATGACTACTGGAAAAAGCATAGTTTTGACCAGATGGACCTTTGTTGGCAAAATGATGTCTTTGCTTTTTAGCATCCTGTCTAGGTTGGTCATAGCTTTTCTTCCAAGGAGGAAGCATCTTTTAATTTCATGGCTGAAGCCCCCATCTGCAGTGGTTTTGGAGCCCCCCCAAAATAAAGTCTGTCATTGTTTCCATTGTTTCACCATCTATTTGCCATGAACTGATGGGACCAGATGCCATGATCTTGGTTTTCTGAATGTTGAGTTTTAAGCCAACTTTTTCACTCTCCTCTTTCACTTTCATCAAGAGGCTCTTTAGTTCTTCACTTTCTGCCATAAGGGTGGTATCATCTACATATCTGAGGTTATTGCTATTTCTCCCGGCAATCTTGATTCCAGCTTGTGCTTCATCCAGCCAGGCATTTCGCATGATATTCTGCATAGAAGTTAAATAAGCAGTGTGACAATATACAACCTTGATGTTCTCCTCTCCCAAATTGGAACCAGTCTGTTCTTCCATGTCTGGTTTTAACTTCTGCTTCTTGACCTGCGTACAGATTTCTCAGTAGGCAGGTAAGGTGGTCTGGTATTCTCATATCTTTAAGAATTTTCCACAGTTTGTTGTGATTCACACAGTCAAAGGCTTTGGCATAGTCAATAAAGCAGTAGATACTTTTCTGGAACTTTCTTGTCTTTTTGATGATCCGGTTGATGTTGGCAATTTGATCTCTGGTTTCTCTGCCTTTTCTAAATCCAGCTTAAACATCTGGAAGTTCATGGTTCATGTACTGTTGAAGATTGGCTTGGAGAATTTTGAGCATTACTTTGCTAGCGTGTGAGATGAGTGTAATCATGTGGTAGTTTGAATGTTCTTTGGCACTGCCTTTCTTTGGGATTGGAATGAAAACTGACCTTTTCCAGTCCTGTGGCCACTGCTGAGTTTTCCAAATTTGCTGGCATATTGAGTTCAGCATTCTCACAGCATCATCTTTTAGGATTTGAAATAGCTCCACTGGAATTCCATCACCTCCACTAGCTTTGTTTGTAGTGATGCTTCCTAAGGCTCACTTGACTTCTCATTCCAGGATGTCTGGCTCTAGGTAAGTGATCACACCATCATGATTATCTAGGTCATGAAGATTATTTTTGTATAGTTCTTCTGTGTATTCTTGCCACCTGTTCTTAATATCTTCTGTTTCCATTAGGTCCATCCCATTTCTGTCCTTTATTGTACCCATCTTTGCACAAAATATTCCCTTGGTATCTCTAATTTTCTTGAAGCCATCTCTAGTCTTTACCATCCTATTTCCCTGTATTTCTTTGCATTTATCACTGAAGAAGGCTTTCTTACCTCTCCTTGCTATTCTTGGAACTCTGCATTCAAATGGGTATATCTTTCCTTTCCTCCTTTGCCTTTAGCTTCTCTTCTTTTCTCAGCTTTTTGTAAGCCCTCCTCAGACAACTATTTTGTTTCTTGCATTTTTTTTTCCCTTGGGGATGGTCTTGATCCCTGCCTCCTGTACAATGTCACAAACCTCTGTCTATAGTTCTTCAGGCACTCTATCAGATCTAATGCCTTGAATCTATTTGTCACTGGCACTGTATAATCATAAGGGATTAGATTTAGGTCATACATGAATGGTCTAGTGGTTTTCCTTACTTTCTTCAATTTGAGTCTGAATTTGGCAATAAGGAGTTCATGATCTGAGCCACAGTCGGCTCCTAACCTTGTTTTTTGCTGACTGTATAGAGCTTCTCCATCTTTGGCTGCAAAGAATATCATCAGTCTGATTTTGGTATTGACCATCTGGTGATTTCCATGTGTAGATTCTTCTGTGTTGTTGGAAGAGGGTGTTTGAATGACCAGTGCATTCTCTTGACAAAACTCTGTTAGCCTTTATCCTGCTCCATTTTCTGCTCAAGGCCAAATTTGCCTGTTACTCCAGGTACCTCTTGACTTCCTATTTTTGCATTCCAGTCCCCTATGATGAAAAGGACATCTTTTTCAGGTGTTAGTTCTAGAAGGTTTTTGTAGATCTTCATAGAACCATTTAACTTCAGCTTCTTCAGTGTTACTGGTTGGGGTATAGACTTGGATTACTGTGATATTGAATGGTTTGCCTTGGTAAAGAACAGAGACCATTCTGTCGTTTTTGAGATTGCATCCAAGTACTGCATTTCAGACTTTTATGATGGCTACTCCATTTCTTCTAAGGGATTCTTGCCCACAATAGTAGATATAATGGTCATCTGAGTTAAACTCAATCATTCCAGTTTATTTTAGTTCAACGATTCTTAAAATGTTGATGCTCACTCTTGCCATCTCCTGTTTGATCACTTTCAGTTTACCTTGATTCCTGGACCTAACATTCCAGGTTTCTATGCAATATTTTTCTTTTACCTCCATCACCAGTCACATCCACAATTGGGCACTGTTTTCACTTTGGCTCCATCTCTTCATTGTTTCTGGAGTTATTTGTCCACTCTTCTCCAGTACCATATTGGGCACCTACCTACCTTGGGCATTCATCTTTCAGTGTCATACCTTTTTGCCTTTTCATATTCTAGCAGACACATATAATTTCTTGACGCTCTAAGGGTTGTGGCTTTTGTATTCTCTAGTCATTAAAATATACTAAGTAGATTGCTTTTTGCCTGGGGTAACAATAAACCCTGACTAAATTAGTTTAAATGGCAGGAATTATTAATATTTCCCAGAATAAGAACTCCAGAGGCAGAGCAGCTCTGGATGTGATCTGATAAGGGCTCTGCCTCCTCTGTGTTCACTCTTCCCCCTGACCTCCCCCTAACTTCCCCACCACCACCCCAGTGTCTTCACTAAACCACCTGTTTATGTAGAACCAGAGCCCTGCACTGGGTCTACACCAACCAGAGTCCCTTCCTTGGGGCTTGGGAGAGACAGACTCCCTTGAAGTCTTTGAACTTGAACTTAAAGCTGGGGAACTCCAGGAAAATTGACCTCTCATTAACAAGGAAGAAGGGAGTAAGTGTTAGGAAAACAATGGTCTTAGTTAAGTTACTCCAGCAGCAGATCCTAAAGCACTGTATAAGTTAGGAGAAGGAACCAGGAAACACTGGGGAAGAAGGGAAGTGAGAAAAAGAAGGGGAGGTCGCTAATAAAGGGCACATCGTAGGTCAAGTTACAAGAATGGGCGGTGAAGTTAACCAGGCTAGGGATGCTGGGGTGGATTTGGTTCTTCTCAGAGTTACCCCACCAGGTTGTGCTGGGGGTTCCTCCAAGGGGTGCTCACCCCCGCCTCCGCCCCCCACTTCCAGCCTACACTGGGGGAGGCCCTCTGGCTGGGAGCTGTGGATGCTTCCGGTGCCCACCGGATGTGGGAGGGGCGCTGACAGCATCTGCTCCAGGGCAGGGCAGGCTGTGCCGCAAACACTTGCTGTTTAAATTTGTAATTTCATTCTTAGACTTTTGGAACCACAGGGCCAGACCCCAGTCTAATCTAAAATAAATGTAATCTTCATCAAACCATGTGCCTTATAAACAGGAACAGTTGTTCCTACTGAGCCACAGAGATTTTTGGAAGGAGTTCCGTGTTCCTGATTACCCTTGAGACTCAGATGTCAACTTGGAGAACAAGTGGTGGCAGGGGTGGGCCTGTGGGGAGGCCTGCATCAGATGCTTTTCCATTTTTAATTCTTTTGTATAGTGCTGTATATATTTTTTTAACAAGGCATAATGTTTTCAAAGGAAATATCTTTTTAAACGGGAATGACAAGTAGCTATAAGAACTTTTTCAAAGACTCAGTTTTTAAAAATTAAGACAATACTTTTAGAGCAGTTTAAGGTTCACAGCAAATTTTAGGGGAAGGTAGAGATTTCCTGTATACCTCTGACCCCACACAAACATAACCTCCCCCATTATCAAGTTCCGCCCCCTCCCCACCCCTGCCACTATGGGGCGGAAGGGGAGGGTGGTACATTATAGTCACCCCAAGTCCACAGTTTACCTTACCACTCACTCTTAGTGTTATACATTCTACAGGTTCGGACCGTGATGTAGTCATTATGGTACCCAAAGTATTTTTACTGCTCTGTTCATCTCTTTATCCTCAACCAATCTCTGGCAACCACCAATCTTTTCACTATATTCATAGTTTTGCCTTTTCCAGAACACTATACAGGTGAAATCATGCAATATATATCCTTTTAAAATTTCTTTCACTTAGTAATATGCATTTATGGTTTCTCCATGGCCTTTCATGGTTTCTCCATGGCCTTTCATGGTTTGATAGCTCATTTCTTTTTATTCCTGAATAATGTTCCATTGTATGGATGAACCACAGTTTGTTTATCCATTCACCTCCTGAAGGACATCTTGTTTCCAGTTTTTAACAATTATGCTATAAATATCCATGTGCAGGTTTTAATTTCAACTCCTTTGGGTAAATACTAAGGCACATAATTGCTTAATTGTTTCAGAGTATACTTATTCTTGTAAGAAACTGTACGAATGTCTTCAAGAACGGCTTTCCCAGTTTTCATCCCCCAGCTATGAATAAGAGCTCCTGTTGCTCCATATCCTCACCAGCATTTGGTGTTGTCAGTATTCTGGATTTTGCTGTTTTAATAAGTGTATAGTAGTAGCTCATACTTTTAACTTGCATTTCCATGATAACATATGATACGGAGCATCTTTTCATATGCTAACTTGCCATCTATATACCTTCTTTGGTGAAGAATCTGTTAAGGTCTATGGGTCTAGTTTTAAAATCAGGCTTTTTGCTTCTTACTGTTGAGGCTTAAGAGTTGTTTGCATATTTTGGGTAACAGTTGGGTTTTGCAAATACTTTCTCCCAGTCTGTAGCTTGTGTTTCTGTTCTCTTGACAACATGTTTCACAGAGCAAATCTTTTAGTTGTAATGAAGTCTAACTTACCAATTATTTCTTTGCTGCTATCTGAAAAGTCATTTTCATACCCAAGGTCATCTAGATTTTCTCTTATATAATCTTCTAGAAGTTTTATAGCTTTGCATTTCACATTTAGGTCTATGATCTGATTTGAATTAATTTTTGTGAAGGGGTAAGGTCTGTTTCTAATTTCACTTTTTTATGTTTATTTTTATGTTTATGGGAGGTCCAGTTGTTCCCCCACTATTTGTTGAAAGACTATCTTTACTGTATATTGTCTTTGCTCTCCTATCAAAGATTCAGTTCAGTCACTCAGTCGTGTCCAACTCTTTGCAACCCCATGGACTGCAGCACGCCAGGTTTTCCTGTCCATTACCAACTCCCGGGGCCTACTCAACACATGTCCATCGAGTTGGTGATGCCATCCTATCATCTCATCCTCTGTTATTCCCTTCTCCTCCTGCCCTCAAGCTTTCGCAGCATCAAGGTCTTCTTCAATGATTTAGTTCTTCGCATCAAGTGGCCAAAGTATTGGAGCTTCAGCATCGGTCCTTCCAATGAATATTCAGGACTGATTTCCTTTAGAATGGACTGGTTGGATCTCCTTGCAGTCCAAGGGACTCTCAAGAGTCTTCTCCTACACCACAGTTGAAAAGCATCAATTCTTAGATGCTCAGCTCTCTTTATAGTCCAACTCTCACATCCATACATGAGTACTGGAAAAACCATAGCTTTGATTAGATGGACCTTTGTTAGCAAAGTAAAGTCTTTGCTTTTTAGTATGCTGTGTAGGTTGGCCATAGCTTTTCTTCCAAGCAATGTCTTTTAATTTCATGGCTGCAGTCACCATATGCAGTGATTTTGGAGCCCCCCAAAATAAAGTCTGTCACTGTTTCCATTGTTTCCCCATCTATTTGCCCTGAAGTGTCAACAATTACTTGATTATATTTATGTGGGTCTATTTCTGAGCTCTCTATTCTGTTTCATTGATCTAGCTGTCCATTCTTTCATCAATACCACACTGTCTTGATCATTGTAGCTTTAAAGTAAGACCTGAAGATGGGTGGATTTGATACTCCAACATTTTTGTGTTTCTTTCTTATCTTCCTTTGGGTCATGATTCACCTTTTTAAAATTTTCTCCTTTCCACAATATTTTGTCTTTCAATATTATATTGGTTATTCTGAATGTTTTGCCTCTCCATATAAATTTTGTAACCAATTTGTCAATATTCAGAAAATAGCAAGCTGGGATTTTGATCAGGATTGCACTGATCGTATAGATCAAGTTGGAAAGAACTGATATCTTAATAATAAGTCTTCTTATCCACGAACTTGAAATATCTTTCCATTTATTCAGTTTTCCTTTGATTTTGTTCATCAGAGTTTTATAGTTTTTCTCATATATCTCATGTACATATTTTGTTAGATTTATACCAAAGTATTTCATTTTGGGGGGTGTTAATGTAATGGTGCTGTGTTTTTAATTTCCAATTCCACCTGTTTGTTGCTGGTATATAGGAAAGTGATTGGTTTTGCATATTAATCTTGTATTCTTCAACCTGACTATTATCACTTATTGGTTTCTATAGGTTTTTGTTGACTCTTTTGGATTTTTACACTGTCAGTCATATCATCTTCAAACAAAAAAGAGTTTTATTTTTCATTCTCTCTCTCTCTCTCTCTCTCTCTATATATATATATATATATATATCCTTTATATACACATACATATATACCGTTTTATGCCTTATTGCATTGGTTAGAATTTTCAGTATAATGTT
>NW_011494743.1:1744247-1752772 GCF_000754665.1 Bison bison bison | reverse complement strand
CACCAGGAAGTATATTTTTGCACTGGCCATTAGCTATAGATTTTTTAATAGATATTCTTTATCAAGTTGAGGAAGTTACTCTTTCACATTTTTCTAAACTAGGAAAGTTCAAATGGAATCTCTTTCTGGAGAGGGCATAAATAACTGTGAAATAAGAAGATTCATTTCGGTGTTGTGATGGGTTGAATTGTGTCACTCCCATGTTTATAGGTTGGTGTCCTAACCCCAGCACCTCAGAATGTAACCTTATTTGGAAATACGGTTGTTGTGGTGTGACTTGTTAGGGTAAAATGAGGTCATCCTGGAGCGGGTGAGCCCCTACTCCAATAGAACTGGTGTTCTTATAAAAATAAGTGGTGAAGGGACAGACCCACAGCAAGAAGGCCATGTAAACGTGAAGACAAAGGTGCAGGAGATAAGCCTGCATCTGGAAGCCAAGCAACGCCAGAGAAGTGCCGGCGCCAGGAGGCAGGCTGGGAGCAAGTTCTCCCTTAGAAAGAACCACCCCTACTCGGACCTGATCCTGAACTCCTAGCCTCCAGAACTGTGAGATCATACACTTTCAATAACTTTCAATGATTTTCTTCAGTAATTTTCTTTTGTGAAGCTGTGTAACCCCTCCCTTGCTGTGACTGATGACCAGATATGACCTGTTTGTTTAGTGAGGCTGGTTAGACCAATGTTGAGAAGGCGAGTGAGCCTCAGAGGGGAGATTAGGTCACCTTGCCAGGAAATTTGGGATACCAGGGCTGGGGGTGGGGGTGGGGGAGAAGATGAACTACAGTTCTGTGATTCAGCTCAATTTCTGTTTTAAAAGTAGTCTTTGGGACTTCCTGGTGGTCCACTGGTTAAGAATCTCTTTTCCAATATAGGGAACTTGGCTTTGATCCCTAGTGAGGGACTAAGACCCCCACATGCCATGGAGCAACTAAGCCCAGTACGCTCTGGAGCCTGAGCCCCCAACTAGAGAGCCTGAAAGTCAAACTAAGACCTGACACAACCAAATAATAAATATTTAAAAGAAGAAGTGACTTAAAAAAAAAAAGGAATCCTTCAACAGCTTCTCAAAAATTATTCAGCGCCCCCATTCAATAAATGTTTCTGCAAAAGTTCATGTGCATATCAAGTGTGCTACTCTGGGGGGAGAATGTATTGTTTTCAGCAGACGTTCAGTGCAAAGTAGAAAAAGTGACGTTGACAATGCTTTGAAAATCTCTTTGTCAGATAGTATTGGTTTTTTGAAATGGTGTTAAAGAAACTGTATTGGGGCTTCCCAGGTGGCGCTAGTGGTAAAGAACCTACCTGCCAACGCAGGAGATGTATGAGATATGGGTTCAATCCCTGGGTTGGGAAGATCCCCTGGAGCAGGGCATGGCAACCCACTTCAGCATTCTTCCTGGAGAATCCCATGGACAGAGGGGCCTGGAGAGCTACAGTCCATAGGGTCGCAAAGAGTTGGACACTACTGAGCAACTTAGCATGCATGCATTGTTTATGTTTATGATATTGAAATACTCTGCACCAAGCAATTCTTTGCATTCCTTGCTCATAATGCTTTAAAGGCACCCAGGTGGTTATTATTGTTTCTGCTTTGCAGATGATAAATCAGAGGCTTAGAGAGGCTAAGTAATTTACCTGAGTTCATGAAGCACATAGAGGGTCAGGACTCGTATCTGCCTCTGTCTTGCTCTGAAGTCATGTTCTTCTTAATCTCAGTCTCCTGCCTCCTAATTTGATAGTAGTCTTTTTTGTTTTTCCTGGCTGCACCCTGCGGCATGTGGGATCTTAGTTCCCCCACCAGGGATTGAACCCTCACCCCCTGCACTGGAAGTGTAGAGTCTTAACCCCTGGACAGCCAGGGAAGTCCCTTGATAGTAGTCTTTTGTTTGAGTTTCATTAAAGCCAGCTGTAAGTGCCAACTATGGTAGGAGGCATTTACATGGTAAGGGACTATAAACAAAGTCATCTGAATGGTGTTCAGGCCTCCCTACCCTACTCCATAAGCGTTAGAGAGGGAGGGAGGGTGTTATTACTGGTACATTGGGCTCCAGAGTGATAACTGGGTTTACTTGGGGCCAACCTGGACATCTGGTCCTTTTCCTTCAAGTTTCCCTTGGTCTTCCTCACCTCTCCCACATCATATCCCTTAAACCTCCCTCCAACCTTCCTCTTGGCCACATGGGCCTCATTTCTGGGTGGTGAACACATGCCTGCTGGTTTCGGTCTCAAGGAGTTGGCTGTCCTGCTTGGAATGCTTCTCCCGACCTTCACAGGCCTCCCTTCTCACTGCTGAGTGTTTGTGTGTGCTCAGTCACGTCTGCCTCTGTGGCCCCATGGACTGTAGCCCACAAGGCACCTCTGTCCGTGGGATTTCCCAGGACAATACTGGGAGAATACTGGAGTGGGTTGCCATTTCTTACTCCAGGGGATCTTCCCAACCCAGGGACTGATACTGCATCTCTTACATCTCCTGCACTGGCAGGTGGGCTGTTTACCACCAGTGCCTCCTGGGAAGCCTGCCACTGCTGAGACTTCAATTCAGATATTCCCCCACAACAGCTGCCATGGTGGATGTCCAGGGCTCTGCATCCCCATCCTTCACTCACTCACTTCCATCACAGCCTCCTTTATCTCCTCCCCAGCAGCTGGCATGTTTCTTCTTCTGTAGGTCCACTGTCTGAGTTCCTCCACCAATGACAAGCTTCTGGGGAGGGGGATACTTTATCTTATTCACTGCATGACTGGTAGCAGTTTCTCAAAACACACATGTTGCTTAGCTGGCTGCCTTTTAGAAATAGCAGCTATGCAAAAAGCTCTCCTGTCTGGAAGAACAGAGATGCTTTTGTATGGAGCATAAGGATCTGGGCCCGTCTGCCTCTTCATCCTCACTAACCATCCAGCTCCTGCCAGCTCTAGTCCTTCTTATAGTCCCTCCTGGTGGAACTTTCCTTCCTCTTTCATTATCACACCTTTCCTTCTTGTCCTGGGCTGGCACCTCCACTGGAATTTTTTCATTTCTCTAAGCCACACCCTCATCATGTCCTGCATTTCTATGACGCCAGCACCCACCACACTTTGTAATCTTTGTCTGGCTAATTGTACCTAGATGCTACCTGGGGCATTGCCCTTGCTCAGTGAATGAATGAATACACAAGCATGCAGATCTCTTAACATATCTGCTTCACTCCACACTCTCTTGGATTTTTACATCTTTGCCTTTATCCTGAAAATATAACAGTTCTACACACCAGGCATCAGCGCCGGATTTATCACCACCTCCTGATTCATCTTCAATTTCTAGATGTTACGAGATCCTGCTGCCCACAGCATTAGTGCTAAGCTAAAAACCTGCAGCCTCTTATTAGCTCTCCACATCTAATGAGTCACCACATGCGGTACTTGTTTGAAACTGTCTTGCTTTTTTTCCAGTGCCTGCTGCCAGGTATCTGCTCTCTTGTCCCTTTAACAGAAAGTCTCCTTATTGCCATCATTATGGTCAAAATTGGTGACTACACCTGCTGTCGTATTTTAGTGGCTCTCATGGAGTGCAATCAGCTGTTGCTTGAGCTGTCTCATTTCAGCATTAGAATATTGGTAGATCACATCCTGCCTGGCACAGGGCAGCAGATACACTGTCCCAGAAGCAAGCTAGATGTCCTAAATATCTCTGAATTAGTCTGATGCTGAAGTCAAGATTATGGGCGTACATGTACCCCCTGACCTCTGCCAGCTGTACACCAGATGATCGTGGAGGATGGGTGTGAAATAGTGGAAACTTTTACTTCTCATTTTCTTATTTGTAGTCAGGCTAGGGCTTCTAATTCTTTAAGGATGTTTGTATATACAGAGACCATTCATCATCGTTCCTGTGGAGAAGCCATGTATTAGGAGCCCTGGACCAGAACTGTATGAGTCAGACCTCAGCCCCTACATGCTTATTATCAGGGCTTCCCTGATAGCTCAGTTGGTAAAGAATCTGCCTGTACTTCAGGAGACCCCAGTTCAATTCCTGGGTTGGGAAGATGTGCTGGAGAAGGGATAGGCCACCCACTCCAGTATTCTGGGGCTTCCCTTGTAGCTCGGCTGGTAAAGAAACTGCCTGCAATGTGGGAGACCTGGGTTCAGTCCCTGGATTGGGGGAAATCCCCTGGAGAAGGGCAAGGCTACCCACTCCAGCATTCTGGCCTAGAGAATTCCATGGACTCGCGGAGTTGGACACGACTGAGTGACTTTCACTTTCATGTGCTGCTTACCTGACCCAGGGTAAGGGTCAGTTTCCTTGCTTGCAAAGTATAAATTTTAGAAGTAGACAATCTGGAGGACTCCCGAACACGTGATGTGTTTCCCATGTATGATGGACTACATCCTCCTCCTCTTCCTGCTCATCATTTCATTCTGGTTGCTACTCAGTCAACAAAAGCAGAGACACATCCATCTGGTAGATCATGTGTGTGTGTGTGTGTGTGAAAACAGATTAAATTTTAATTACTACCAACATCACACTTGCATTTGGCCTAGGACAAATCACATTCAGTGGAGGAAGAAATGATGAAAGTATCTCATCACATTTTAAAGCTATTTAAAAAGTCATTACAATTCATATCCCTGTTCTATTTCTGCTTACCTGTCCCCCTTCCTCAGCATGCTGTTTTGGCAAATCGCAGTCAACAGGTGGTTTATTGCAGCTGCTCACAGGTCTGTACAGTGAACTAAAGGAAATTTCTGAATACTTTTTCTTTTTAAGAAAACTACAGAAGTAACACATGCTAGCTGTAACAAATTTAAAGAATACAAAACAGAAAATAAAAATTGTAGCCCAAACCAAGCAATTAAAAAGAAACCCTTTCCATTCCAGTCCTGGAAGGCTTGCATGTTAAGTCATTTCGGTTGTGTCTGACTCTTTGTGACCCCATGGACTGTAGCCCACCAGGCTCCTCTGTCCATGGGATTCTCCAGGCAGGAATACTGGAGTGGATTGCCATGCTCTTCTCCAGGGGATCTTCCTGACCCAGGGATTGAACCTGAGCCTCTTATGTCTCCTGCATTGGCAGGCAGGTTCTTTACCAATAGTGCCATCTGGGAAGCTCAATTCCAATCCCAACTCCAAGGAATTACCATGGATAACATTTAGAAGTGTATTGGAGTATATGCTTTTATATGTCTCTGTTTGTCTCTCTATGTGCTCGTCCCTAAAAACCAACAAGTCTCATTTTATCTGTGACTCAGGGCCCAATTCAAATGGCATCTTAATGTCCTTGATTGTTCAGATAATTACTTCTGTAAGTAAACCTGGGTTCCCTGAAGTCTTTATCTTTTAAAAATATTATTTCTAACTTTATATTTAGTGTTTTATTTACACACCGATCTTCCCTGTTACACACAAACTTCTTGAGGCTAATTTATGAGTCAAGACTCATCCTGTTGTAAGAGAGACAGCCACAGCTTAAGCAAAACAAGGCAAGTATTACCTCAGGACTCCGAGTCCAGAAGGCTTCAGGCATGGCAGTCCAGGGCCTCCACCTCCTTCTCTCCTGAGCTCTGCTTTTCTCAGCAGGACCTCTTCCTTCTCATAGGCTTTTGTTCACATCCTTTTCACTGAAAAATTCCTTTCAAAAGAGCATCTCTTTCTTGATAAATCTGGCAGAACAGTCCCAAACAAGACTCTTACTGGTCTATCTTCAGAAGCTGATCTGTCCTGAGCCTGTTACACAGAGTAGAAGACAAGAATGTGCTGATAGAAGGCCTGGGTCGTGGTTACCAACTTGTGCCTGAGTACATGCTGGAGGAGAAAGCAGAAATGGATGCCAGGGATCCAGAGATGCACTGGTGATGGGTCCTCATCTGACTTTGCGTCATTTATGGTTCTCATGGGGTGGTCTGTTGTGCACTTGCTTAGTACTGAATAAATATTTGCTGAGTGAAATGACCACATTCATTAATTACTTTCTACTCAGCAGCAGGTAAAGAAGGTACAGTGATCTTTCTTCAGGTATGGAAGAGAAGTATAGAACTCTTTGAGGTCTATTAATAGAATTAAGAGGACCACGTTTGCTGTTTAGAATTGTTTCTTTAAAAGAGTTCCATGAAGGACTTCTCTGGCAGTCCAGTGATTAAGACACTGCCTTCCAATGCAAGGAGTGCTGGTTCTATCCCTGGTTGGGGCACTGAGATATCACATGCCTCACAGGCAAAAAACCAAAAGATAAAACAGAAGCAATATTGTAACAAATTCAATAAAGACTTTTAAAAAATGGTTCACGTTTTAAAAAAAATTCCATGTAACTGATTTCTTGTAGAAGGAAAAGAAAGTTGAGGGGGAAGGGGTACCTATCTCTTGTAGCAAAAAATGGAGAGAGAAAGGTACTTATCTGAGATTGCTTCCCTGTGCCCTCCTGTCTCACTGTCCCCTGGCTCTGCAGCAAGATGGCACTGGCAGCTTCCTCCCCACTCTGGTTTCCCACTGGCGTGGCTTACGGGCAGCCCCTGTGGAAAATCAGGGGCAGGAAGTGGGCAGGGGAGGGTGTGGGCTCCTCTCACCTTTGCATTGCCAGGTCATTCTGGGCTGGCTGCAAAGCTCTTCAAAAAGCCAGAGTGTTTCATCAGATCAGATCAGTTGCTCACTCGTGTCTGACTCTTTGCGACCCCACGAATCGCAGCACGCCAGGCCTCCCTGTCCATCACCAATTCCCAGAGTTCACTCAGACTCACGTCCATTGAGTCAGTGATGCCATCCAGCCATCTCATCCTCTGTCATCCCCTTCCCCTCTTGCCCCCAATCCCTCCCAGCATCAGAGTCTTTTCCAATGAGTCAACTCTTTGCATGAGGTGGCAAAAGTACTCGAGTTTCAGCTTTAGCATCATTCCTTCCAAAGAAATCCCAGGGCTGATCTCCTTCAGAATGGACTGGTTGGATCTCCTTGCAGTCCAAGGGACTCTCAAGAGTCTTCTCCAACACCACAGTTCAAAAGCATCAATTCTTCAGTGCTCAGCCTTCTTCACAGTCCAACTCTCACATCCACACATGACCACAGGAAAAACCATAGCCTTGACTAGATGAACCTTTGTTGGCAAAGTAATGTCTCTGCTTTTCAATATGCTCTCTAGGTTGGTCATAACTTTACTTCCAAGGAGTAAGCGTCTTTTAATTTCATGGCTGCAATCACCATCTGCAGTAATTTTGGAGCCCAGAAAAATAAAGTCTGACACTGTTTCCACTGTTTCCCCATCTATTTCCCATGAAGTGATGGGACCGGATGCCATGATCTTCGTTTTCTGAATGTTGAGCTTTAAGCCAACTTTTTCACTCTCCACTGTTACCTTCATCAAGAGGCTTTTTAGTTTCTCTTCACTTTCTGCCATAAGGGTGATGTCATATGCATATCTGAGGTTATTGATATTTCTCCCCCAAATCTTGATTCCAGCTTGTGTTTCTTCCAGTCCAGCGTTTCTCATGGTGCACTCTGCATATGAGTTAAATAAGCAGGGTGACAATATACAGCTTTGACGTACTTCTTTTCCTATTTGGAACCAGTCTGTTGTTCCACGTCCAGTTCTAACTGTTGCTTTCTGACCTGCATACAAATTTCTCAAGAGGCAGATCAGGTGGTCTGGTATTCCCATATCTTTCAGAATTTTCCACAGTTTATTGTGATCCACACAGTCAAAGGCTTTGGCATAGTCAATAAAGCAGAAATAGATGTTTTTCTGGAACTCTCTTGCTTTTTCCATGATCCAGCGGATGTTGGCAATCTGAGCTCTGGTTCCTCTGCCTTTTCTAAAACCAGCTTGAACACCAGGAAGTTCACGGTTCACATATTGGTGAAGCCTGGCTTGGAGAATTTTGAGCATTACTTTAGTAGTGTGTGAGATGAGTGCAATTGTGTGGTAGTTTGAGCATTCTTTGGCATTGCCTTTCTTTGGGATTGGAATGAAAACTGACTTTTTCAGTTCTATGGCCACTGCTGAGGTTTCCAAATTTGCTGGCATATTGAGTCCAGCACTTTCACAGCATCATCTTTCAGGATTTGGAATAGCTCAACTGGAATTCCATCACCTCCACTAGCTTTGTTCGTAGTGATGCTTTCTAAGGCCCACTTGACTTCACATTCCAGGATGTCTGGCTCTAGGTCAGTGATCACACCATCGTGATTATCTGGGTCATGAAGATCTTTTTTGTACAGTTCTTCTGTGTATTCTTGCCATCTCTTCTTAATATCTTCTGCTTCTGTTAGGTCCATAGCATTTATGTCCTTTATCGAGCCCATCTTTGCATGAAATGTTCCTTTGGTATCTCTGATTTTCTTGAAGAGATCTCTAGTCTTTCCCATTCTGTTGTTTTCCTCTATTTCTTTGCACTGATTGCTGAAGAAGGCTTTCTTATCTCTTCTTGCTATTCTTTGGAACTCTGCATTCAGATGTTTATATCTTTCCTTTTCTGCTTTGCTTTTCACTTCTCTTCTTTTCACAGCTATTTGTAAGGCCTCCCCAGACAGCCATTTTGCTTTTTTGCATTTCTTTTCTATGGG
>NW_011494743.1:1696583-1744147 GCF_000754665.1 Bison bison bison | reverse complement strand
ATGGTCTTGATCCCTGTCTCGTGTACAATGTCACGAACCTCATTCCATAGCTCATCAGGCACTCTATCTATCAGATCTAGGCCCTTAAATCTATTTCTCACTTCCACTGTATAATCATAAGGGATTTGATTTAGGTCATACCTGAGTGGTCTAGTGGTTTTTCCTACTTTCTTCAATTTCAGTCTGAATTTGGCAATAAGGAGTTCATGGTCTGAGCCAGTCAGCTCTTGGTCTTGTTTTTGCTGACTGTATAGAGCTTCTCCATCTTTGGCTGCAAAGAATATAATCAATCTGATTTTGGTGTTGACCATTTGGTGATGTCCATGTATAGAGTCTTCTCTTGTGTTGTTGGAAGAGGGTGTTTGTTATGACCAGTGCATTTTCTTGGCAAAACTCTATTAGTCTTTGCCCTGCTTCATTCCATATTCCAAGGCCAAATTTGCCTGTTACTCCAGGTGTTTCTTGATTTCCTACTTTTGCATTCCAGTTCCCTATAATGAAAAGGACATCTTTTTTGACTGTTAGTTCTAAAAGGTCTAGTAGGTCTTCATATAACCGTTCAACTTCAGCTTCTTCAGCATTACTGTTTGGGGCATAGACTTGGATTACTGTGATATTGAATGGTTTGCCTTGGAAACGAACAGAGATCATTCTGTCATTTTTGAGATTGCATCCAAGTACTGCATTTCGGACTCTTGTTGACCATGATGGCTACTCCATTTCTTCTGAGGGATTCCTGCCCGCAGTAGTAGATATAATGGTCATCTGAGTTAAATTCACTCATTCCAGTCCATATCAGTTCGCTGATTCCTAGAATGTCGACATTCACTCTTGCCATCTCTTGTTTGACCACTTCCAATCTGCCTTGATTCATGGACCTGACATTCCAGGTTCCTATGCAATATTGCTCTTTACAGCATCAGACCTTGCTTCTATCACCAGTCACATCCACAGCTGGGTATTGTTTTTGCTTTGACTCCATCCCTTCATTCTTTCTGGAGTTATTTCTCCACTGATCTCCAGTAGCATATTGGGCACCTACTGACCTGGGGAGTTTCTCTTTCAGTATCCTATCATTTTGCCTTTTCATACTGTTCATGCGGTTCTCAAGGCAAGAATACTGAAGTGGTTGGCCTTTCCCTTCTCCAGTGGACCACATTCTGTCAGATTTCTCCACCATGACCCGCCCATCTTGGGTTGGGTGTTTCATAGGTTTGGATAATAGTTCTTTCTGTTTGCTGTTTCAGTCCCAAGGATGACAGTGGTTACCAATACTGCGTGTGGATGGTTTTCGTAAACCCCCCTCGCACCTTTATAAACACAGCTGATCCTTGAATAACACAATTTGAGCTGCATGGGCCCATTTACATACAGATTGTTTTCAGTACTAAATACTACAATCTATACGGTCTGCAGTGGGTTGACTCCAAGGATACCAGGGAACCGAGGATAGTGAGTTATACTGAGGTTTTGACTATGTGGAGGGTTGGCACCCCCAGCTCCTGTGATGGGGGGTCAACTGTACTGTACTCCCCTAACTCTCCTTAAATTTTCAGGTAGATTCATATATATGCATTTAATATACTATATTTTTTTCCTCTTTCTGACTTACTTCACCCTGTATGACATGGCCTAGCTTCAACTACATCACTACAATGGACTCAATTCCATCCCTTTTTATGCCCGAGTAATATTCCATTGGGTATGTGTCCCACTTCTTTATCCATTCATCTGTTGATGGACTTCTAAGTTGTTTCTATGTTCTGGGCTATTGCAAACAGTGCTGATATGAACATCAGGGTACACGTGGAATCTAGAAAATGGTACTGATGAACCTACTGTGGGGCAGGGAGAGAGACGCAGGCCACGGGGGATGGGCTTGTGGACACAGGGTGGGAAGGAGAGGGTGGGAGGAACTGAGAGAACAGCAGTGACATATACACTGTCACTGTACAATAGATAGCCAGGCGAAAGCTGCTGTACAGCACAGAGAGCTCAGCTCAGTGCTCAGTGATGACATAGATGGGTGGAATGAAAGGGTGGGAGGGAGGTGCAAGACAAGGGAAATATACATATACATATGGCTGATCCATGTTGCTGTACAGCAGAAACTAACACGACATTGTAAGGCAATTATATTCCAATAAATAAAAACCGTCAGATAGAGTGTTCTCTGCATTCCTGCTGGTACTTGCCCAACGAAAATGGAAAACAAACAAAAAATCAAAGCCTATATGCTGATAAACTTAAGGTGTTTATTTTAGAGGGTGGAGTGGGGAGGATGACAAGTTGGTTTCTTGAGAGCTGCATCTTTGGAACCCTGAGTCTTCATACACTGTAACATTCGCCTCATTAAAACTGCCTTTGATAGTCTTTTTTTCTGAAATCTATTGGTACAAAAAACTTTTTAAGAAATAACATTATTCCAGGCCCAATAGCCTGTGGCATTTATGAATTTTAATATTTTGAAAGCTAGAGTTTTACTTCTAGAGACAGAGAAAGCATAAATCCATTGGTTCTCTTAACTAACGATATAAGAAAAGAGGAGGTAGAGAAAATGTTTCATTGATCACCACTGCATTGAAATTGTTTTTATGAACCTATTTTCAAGGAACTAGCGAACAAGTCCATTTTTGTGGGGCTCGAATGAGAAAAGATGCCAGGAGTTTTAAAAAAGAAAAGTGTTTCTCTCCTTTCAAGTAAAGAAAATTAATATTAAGGGATTTCAAATGACTGTCTGCAAGCATTGTGACCAGGTACGTAGTTTCATCACGTTCTTTGGTTTTAAAGTGAGTTACTTCTGCAGCGAAGGTAAGGATGTATTATTCTCCTTCACCGTGACATTTACTCCCAGGCTGTTTATGCCAATGTGGCTGCTGAGAAAGTCAGTGCTTTTTCTTGTTCTTTCTTTTTTCATTCTCTTTCCATTTTAAAGGCATACATGTGAGTCATCTGACCCAGGTTGCTCACGAACTATACAGCATATGGTTGGGGTAAAGAACGTCGTCTTTTGTTCAACAGTTTTTTTATTTCTTTCCAGTCTTTTGCTTCTCTGGTCCTCAAATAAGGCTAATTACAAAGGGGGAAAAAAAAGTGGGACTGTTGGAGAGGGAGGCTTTAAAACCATTCCTTTTGCAGCAAGGAACAAAAGAGAGTACCAAGGGCATGGCTAGGCCTTAACAAAAAAGAAAAGAGAAAAATCACCTAATGAGGATGTCGAGATAAGTGCTTGTGAAGAAAACTGGCAAAAAAGAGCTTTTAGTCTAAAATCCATAAATAAGTGTGCATCAGATGGGTACTAGAACATTTTTAACAAGACAGGCCATGAAAACTGTATCCCTCTATGCAAGAGCTGCACGCCTGACAAAAATCTCCTTTCTTTACAAGACATTTTTTCTTTCAAATATTAATTTAAAAAGAAATACTTGAAAATTAAGATGTTTTATTCATGTCTCTGAATCCATTATAGAGTGGGTACCACATAAAGAATTGTTTTTGAGATATAATTATCAATGCTGCTGGCTTCTTAGAGGTCAAAGGTTTTGCATGAATATATGAAGAAAAGCTGAACGGAGGATATGTTGACCTTGGAGACTTTCGTAGCATTTTCACTGTTCAAATGGAAGAAGAAGTAGACAGCGTTGAAGTTGTTAACTCTATACAGCTCTTCTGTCTTTTCTGATATGTTTGAGCGTTGCCTCCTCTCCTGAAATTGGGAGACTCGTTTTGCTGTATTGGAAGCAATGATGATTCAGACATACAGAATATGACCTGCCCGCCTTTGGTTGTTCCCTCAGCCAGTGCAAGAATCTTTTCTAAATCAGTGGTTTACCTAGGCAGAAGCACCTCGGCTCTGAGATCAAGCAGATTTGTATTCAAACGATGCTGTTACTGTCCTCCCTCTGTATCTGCAGGACCCCTGTGGATACCCAAATTAGTAAACATTCAGGTCCCTCATATAAAATGGCTCACTGAACTCTGCCTTCTGTGCCCATAGGTTCTACACCCCCAGATCCTGCATTTGCAGGTATGGAGTGCCAACTACATTTACTATCAGTATTGGCCAGATTACTTTTGTAGGCTCACTTATCTCATTTATAAAACTGGAGATAAAAAATATGCCTATCAAATATTTATTGTGAAAATCAAATGAGAAGATATTTGCAAAGTGATTAGCATACTGCTTTGGTGCATGGAAACAACCCAGTTGCTCAGTAGTATCTGACTCTTTGTGACCCCATGGACTATACAGTCCATGGAATTCTCCAGGCCAGAATACTGGAGTGGGCAGCTATTCGCTTCTCCAGGATATCTTCCCAACCCACGAATTGAACCCAGGTCTCCCACATTGCAGGCAGATTCTTTCCCAGCTGAGCCATGAGGGAAGCCCAAGAATACTGGAGTGGATAGCCTATCCCTTCCCCAGGGGATCTTCCCAACCCAGGAATCGAACCAGAGTCTCCAGCACTGCAGGCGATTATTTACCAACTGAGTGATCAGGGAAGCCCTAATAAATGCTATCATCATAATTACAATCTCATTGCAATCCTGAGAACCTGCACTGTCCTAAACAGTGGTTCACAACCCTTCCAGACTCAGTGCCACAAAGATGAATATCAGGCTCCTGATACTCATAAGTTACAAAAAACAAACAAACAAACAAATAAGAAACCCTACCTGTAAATAAAGGAGAGAGAAAAAGAAAGTAGTTTATAATGCAAGAGCCACATGTTTACTTAAATTAGAATCCATACCAGTTTGAGAACTACAAAACTGACTGTCTGGTATTGAAACACCAGAACCAACTTTGCAGTTAGGAGCATGATATTTCAAAATGGAGAACATGTCTTTGTAAAATTATGAACAAAACTAAGGGCAGTCTTCCACGGATTTATATGATAGATACATTTCTGGAAAGGTCAGTGAATCTAAGAGTTGTGCTAAATATACTTTGTGTTACTATGAAAAGCAAAGTTAAGTTTTCATCATTTTAGCTTTCATCATTAAGGCTGACAAGTGACATAACTGAGTGGAATGCAAACTAAGAGGGGATATCCAAAAATAACTACATACTTGTGTTACCGAAAGTGGGTCTGGCTGCTTACCACTCAGAAGTCAATAAAGAGGCAAGGATGGTGGAAAGGAACGTTAGATTTATTTCAGAGGCTGGTGGACTTCTGTCCAAAGGCTGAATCCCCAACCACTGACGATCAGTGAGCAAGAGCTTTTATAGGCAGTGGGAGGGGCTACATGCAGAGCATGGTCAGCTCTGAAATGTGCTTTAAGCCATAAACATAAAACCAGCAGTGATACACATTGTAAGCAGTTATACTCTGATAACTTCATTAGATAATTTCTTTATCCTAAACACTGGAGTCAAAAGGAAAACGATAAAATCTTTTCATTAGAGTTAAAAAAAATTTTTTTTTCCAATTTTTTTTTTCTGAGATGACTCAGGGGCCCTCTGGACAACTCAAAGTTAGCTAGAGAAACAAACTTACAATCTTATCAAAAGCAGCTCAATATTCCAGGAGAACTTTTGTTCTCTTAACAGACAGAGAAAACAAAATTGTCTTGCATCATTTCTCTGTTAATAACAAAATTCATTTACTTACCTAATTAAATTCAATCTAATCTTAATTCTGACAGTGCAAAGAATTTTTTCTTAAAGTTCCTTTTTCACAAATATTTTATCACTTTGGATCCATATTAATTTATCCCTTATTTTCCTATACATAAGCAACCAGCCCCAGGACAAAATTATTATTTTTTTCTCAACAAAAATCTCTTGTCTTTATAACTTCTCTTGCTGGCAGCACATATCCTACTTCCTGTATACAGTGAAATGCGTCCCTTGTCATTTTTACATGTTACAATTTTTAACCCTTGAAAACCTTAACAAAACCAAGAAACAAGTAATTGAATGGTTATACCAGAACTTTCTGACTGGCAAACTTAAGAACATATTTCATAAACTCTAAGAAATATATTTTTTCATAATACAATGTCTCTTTTATGGTACAAGATGTGTGTTTAATAAACCTAGCCTTCTTTCCTCTCTTTTGTTTCCTTGGCTTGTAGTTTTACTTATTAACCCAAAGCTGAAGTCTCCACAAAGTGGGTTGTTTGCATCTTAAGGACATGATAAGAGTTAACTTCAAGCTTTCTCTTAGTCATGTTTCTGTTCTCTCAGGGTCAGAATTCTGAAAGCAACATTTTATCAACCTAACTTTCTTTAATTGCATATGCAGAGAGAATCAGTTTTGGAGTTTTGAAAGTTTCATCTTAGACAATTTTCTCCAGAGCCTAAATAATACATGGGCAAAAAGTCATCCTTTTTTTTTTTTAGTCATGGTTTCATAGCTTAATTTTTTCTGAGTTGAACCTGAATTCCTCATTTTACAAAAAGCAGCAAGAATACCAATCCCACAAACGGAATACACACTCACACACCAGAAGACAGAACTATCACAAACCCTCCAGAGGAGGACCCATATGGAGTCCCAGACAAACACTTGTCAACACAAATGAGCCTCAATCGCAGACACACGTCAGAACCAACTGGCAAAAATGCCCAAACAGCACACTTGGTGCTCAGAAGAGAAGTTGGCCGGATGCACACTGGTGGATGTACTGTCCGCTCGTCCAGAGGCGTCTTTCCACTCTACCGAGGAAAGACTACCTTGGCCACCAGGGCTGAGCAGGGGAGAAACAGGGAGGAACCCAGAAACAAAGCTTTGGCAGCTGCTAGGAATGGCCCTCAAGTCCACTCCTGCGGCCAGGAAGCCAGGAGCAATAGGCTTCTCAGGGGCTTCCCAGGTGTCATCATGGCGGTGGCTCCACTTGGGAAAGCCTCCGGAACGAGATACCGCGAGAAACGCAGCTTCCTGTTGGTGCCAAACTCTGTTATTGAAAGTGGTTCCAGGTGACCACAGCTCAAAAGCCAACAAAGAGGCAAGGCTGGTGGAAAGGAAAGTTTGCTTGTTTTCAAAGGTTGGTAACCAAGGGGTGGGAGGACACCTGTCCAAAGGCCAACTCCTTCCTCCCTGCTGACAAGCAGTGGGCAAGAGCTTCTGTGGGTGGAGGGAGGGGTGGCACGCAGACAGCGCAGTGAGCTCGGCAGTCATGGTGAAACTGGTCATCAGTTGTCTGACCAGTGCCATTCTGATTAGTTTCAGTACAGTTCATCTTCAGTTCCAGGGCCAGTTTGCTCCCATTTCTTTGAGGCCAGTTCTCAGAATTGTGGGAGCTTATGTAATGGCTACAGTCTGATCATCACGTAGTTAATTTCTTCCACCTGGTGAAGGTTTTAGTCTCTATAAGACAGCTCACAGGATATGGCTCAGAATATTATCTGTAGCCTTTGAAAAAGAACTAAATGTCCTTCACTATAAGTAATGACTAAACTATTACTATTTAGTCTTACTGGGACTGTTTTTCTTTGCTTCTGCATTTTCTCACCTCTCTGACTAAATTTATTCTTTGGCCAAAGATTTTCTACATACGAAAGACTGGCGAAGGACGTGGCAGGGAAGGACCATAGAGTCCTGCTCTGTTTCCGTTTCTCTTCTGGGTATGTATCTGGAAGAGATGGAAAGCTCGAATCTGAAAAGATACATGCACGCCGTTGTTCACAGCAGCACCAGTCACAATAGCCAAGACATGGGAATGACTACATGCCCATCAACAACAACTGGCTTAAGAAGATGTGCTGTGTGTGTATACACACATCTTCTTAAGTGTATTTATATACACACACTCAATGGAATGCTATTCAGCCATAAAAGAATGAAATAATGCCATTTGCAGCAACATAGATGAGCCTAGGCATATTATACTGAGTGAAGTAAGTCAGACACAGAAAGACAAATATCATATAACCTGTATGTGGAATATAAAAAAAAAAATACAAATGAATCTACATACAAAATAGAAACAGACTCACGTAGAAAAACTTACGGTTACCAAAGAGGAAAGGGAGGACTGGAGGATAAATTAGGAATTTAGGATTGACAGATACACACTAGTATACATACAATAGATAATTAATAAGGATTTACTGTAGAGCATAGGAACTATATTCCATATCTTATAATATCTTGTAATAATCTGAAATATATATGTGTATATACATGACTGAATCACTATGTTGTATACCTGAAACTAGAACAATATTGTAAATTTATGTTTACAACTATACTCCAATTTAAAAAAGTTGTATTGCTGAAAATCAAAACCAAAAAACCTGAATCTGGTAACTTTTAACAGCAGAGGTATATTCCTTGCTCATCCTTGTCATCACAGTTCAGCCAGGTTCTCTGCTTCTAACCTGGTTTGATACCCATCATTCCCAAAATCGCTGGGCTCACAGCAGAGGGACTGGAGCTCTGGAGGCCTTGCACAGTAGTTTAATGTTCTAGCCTGTAAGTGACACAAGTTACTTTCACTCACTGGTGACACCCCTGCCCAACCAGAAGAAGTCAAGCCATTGTGCAGAAGACTACAGGTTGGAAGTGAAATGAAGTGAAGTGAAGTCGCTCAGTCGTGACCGACTCTTTGTGACCTTATGGACTGTAACCTACCAGGCTCCTCTGTCCGTGGGATTTTCCAGGCAAGAATACTGGAGTGGGTTGCCATTTCCTTCTCCAGACAGATTGGAACTATTGGATAAATAGCAGCAAAAATTACCGAGGTAGACTGAATAATGGCCCCAAAGATATAAGGTCCTAATACTTAGAACCTGTGAAAATCACCTTATTGGAAAAGGTGGGATTAAGGTAAGGAGCCTGAGCTAGATCCTAAATACACAAAAAGTATTCAAATAAGATGGAGAAGTTGTGATATTGTAATTTATTATAGGAAATGTATATATTTTATCTTAATTCTGTTCCTGACACGGAACCCCTAAAGCTCTTCGAATTTCCTGTGTTGAGAGCTATCAACGTGTCTTTTGTTGTGTTAATGAATGACTTAATAAGCCTCTGGGCTCCTCCCCACAAACCTGCCCGGTGTGCCTCTTCTATCTGTCTGTTCCTGAGCTCTATCTTTCCACAATAAATGGGTGGTCCAGTAAGTACAATGTTTCTTTGAATTTTGTGAGCTGCTCTAGCAAGTTAATCAGACCCAAGGAGGGGCTTCATCAGAAGTGCCGATGGCAACTTGGACTTGCAGTTAGCACGACTTTGGGGGAGGGGCAGAACGGCCATCCTGCAGGACTGGGCCCTTGACTTGTAGTATCTAACACACCTTCCAGATAGATGGTGTCAGAGTTGAGTTCAATTACAGGACACCCTGGTGACAGAGAGGTGCTTGGCAGTGTGGAGTAAAAACAGATATCGGAATCAGTGTGGAAATCTTAGAGACCAAGGGAGATTTGACACACAGAAGAGCAGGAGACAATGAGATCTTGGAGGTAGAGTGGAGGGATGTGGCCACAAGCCAAGGATCCTGGTGTTCACTGGGAGCAATTCTCCCCTGAACCTCCAGAGGGAGCACTGCCCTGCTGGCACCTTGGTTTCTGCCCAGGGATACTGTTTTGGATTTCTGACCTCCAGAACTGGAGGGAATAAATCCCTGTTGTTCTGCACCACCCGGTTTGTAGTAAAACAAATAGAACGAAAGTATGGGGTACTGTAAATGTGTTTAAGACTCACTTTGGGACAGCTAAACCAGTCTTTTGAATAGTCACATGACCATGACCACATTAAAAGCAAGCCAAGATGCTAAGCTGCTAAACATAGAGGCAGGAGAGACACGTGGACTCAGGGACTCACAGGACTGAAAGAATCACAGTGGCATTCTGCAGCAGTTGGCACCACACTATGCTCAAGACCTTGGAAAATTCTCATTACAAGTTATAGTGTTAAGTTTGGAAACAACCGAAATTTTCAATGACAGATAAACAGATAAAGAAGATGTGGTACATATTAATATATACAATGGAATATTACTCAGCCATAAAAGGAACAAAACTGGGTCATTTGTAGAGATGTGGGTGGACCTAGAGTCTGTCATACAGAATGAAGTTAAGTCAGAAAGAGAAAAATAAATATATATTAACGAATATATGTGGAATCTAGAAAAACGGTACAAATGAGCCTACATATAGGACAGGACTAGAGACGCAGACATAGAGACTGGACATGTGGATCTGAGCTGGGGGAGGGGGAAGAGGAGGGTGGGACGAATTAGGAGCTTGAGATTGACATATATTCACTGCCATACGTAAAACAGGTAGTGGGGAGCCGTTTTATAGCACAAGGAGCTCAGCTTGGTGCTCTGTGATGACCTAGGGGGTGGGATGCAGCAGTGCGGGGAGGAAGGTCCAAGAGGGAGGGAATGTATGTATACATATAGCTGATTCACTTTTTGTACAGGAGAAGCTAACACATTGTAAAGCAATTGTGTGTGTATTAGTCGCTCAGTCATGTCTGACTCTTTGTGACCCCATGGACTGTAGCCAGTCAGGCTCCTCTGTCCATGGAATTCTCCAGGCAAGAATACTGGAGTGGGTTGCCATTCCCTTCTCCAGCAGATCTTCCTACCCAGGGACTGAAACTGGGTCTCCTGAATTGCAGGCAGATTCTTTATCTTCTAGGCCATTTATCTTTACAGGGAAGCCCTGTAAAGAAGTTATACTCCAATAATTAAAAAAAAAAAATAAGAACACAGAAAGAAAAGTTTATCTGTGGATAACCTTTCAAAAAAAAATACTATGGTCCAGGGGAATGTAGATGTGTGCAAGAAACTGGCCCAAAACTGGCAAGAAGAGAACAGCAATAGATGAGTCTCTGGTCTGTGGTCTGGGAGAAAGTCGACTGACTGACAACCAAGATCTCTGGAGGGCCTGGGTGCTTCTCAGGTGTTGCTGGCAGAAGGAAATCTAGTCAGCACCTGGATTCCTGAGGTCAAACAGATGGAGACACAAACCACCATGACCTGGCATTTAAAGGAAATGTGACAAGAAAACAAATTTTAAGATCACAGTCCTGACAAAGCTTGGAAAAACATACAACACTATGGTCTCATTATACTAACAGAGAGACTTAGGCTCACAGGAATCAGAGTCTCAGTTTCTCTGTCTTTACAGTCAGTAAGGTAGACAAGATCATATTAAGGTTCTGCTTGGTGGAGGGAACCCAGCAGGGAGCCGGGAAGCGGGGTGGACAGTGAAGGAGTGTTTGCTGCAAATCTTGCTAAGTGCAGACAATCATTCAATACCTGCTTTTTTTTTTTTTTTTTTAAATCCAGGCTTCTAGGGTTTTGTTTTGTTTTTTAAAGTCTTGTATTGAATTTGTTCCAATATTGTTTTATTTTGTTTTTTTGGCTGCAAGGCATGTGGGATCTTGGTTCCCCGACCAGGGATTGAACCACTGGACCACCAGGGGAGTCCCCAGTACCTGCTTTCCTGTAAAACTTTAAGGTTGAGAATTACTGCCTTGTTGCTAAAATGTAGTATTTATTGCTGAGGCTTTTGTTGCCTGTTGTTTCTGCCTTCTGACAAACCTGCTTTGGGAATTGGCCAAGAAATGCTAGCTTGCTCCTGGACCAAGCCAGGGCATGTCACTTTCTCACCTGGAAAGAACCCCTCCAGAAAAGGCCATTTCTCCTTGTATTACCTACTGGTCTACCACCAACCTCTAGGCCAAAGCTGTGAATATATATTTTCTGTCAGCCTCCTGTGTGTCTGCTCCAGGACCCAGCCTGAGCCTGAAACTTCCTTTGTGCCGGGGAAACTTCCAGACTGGCCCCACACTCCCCACTCAGCTTCTCCGTGGGCAATAAAGCAGCAATTTCTGGCACCAATGTCCAAACAGCAAATGAGAAGTGATGGTTTGCGTGGAAAGTACTGTCTGGGAGACAAGAGAAAGAGGCAGCGCTTGTGACAGAGCTGTTCACACTTTCCCTGCACAGCTGGGAGACATTAGCTGATCTCTCCAGACTGGTCTGCTTTCTGGCACCGGTGAGTTAAAACCCCCCAGAGCCTCCAAGGTAAGCTGGACTTCTATCATATGCATTTAGCAGCTAAATCAGCAAAAGTCATTTTCAAATATTCATGCAAAGCTGAATCTTTACCCAAGGTCAGAAGTTCAATAGAAGTTAGCACACACACACGCGCACACACACAAAAAGGATTTGCAGGCAGGAGGCAAGAAAAGAAACAGAAAATATGGATAGATTATCTCAGTTCAAAATCTGCTTTTTCTTGGAGGGGGCTTGTGCTCTGGAAAGTAGATAAAAAATAGTTCTGCAATAAATAGTGTGGACTATATAATATGATAGAATGATGGATATAAATAACATTTCTATGTACGTCGAATTCCACATCTGACACTATTAAGTGGATGAAAAAGCAGGTTAAACACTTGAAATATAGTAAATATTTTAGAATGTTTTCTATTTTAGAATGTTTTCTTCACTATACTTATATTGAGCAGTCTGGTCTACCTCCATCAAAAGCTGTCAACTGATTCTATACAAAAATAATAGGAAAAATATGTTTAAAATAAAATCTATTTAGTAGCAAAATGTAGGGGGCTCAGTCGCTTCAGTCATGTCCTATTCTTTGTGACCCCAAGGACTGTAGCCCACCAGGCTCCTCTGTCCATGGGGAGTCTCCAGGCAAGAATACTGGAGTGGGGTGCCATGTCCACCTTCAGGGGATCTTCCTGACCCAGGGATTGAACCTGTGTCTCCTGCGTCTCCTGCATTGTAGGTGAATTCTTCACCCACTCAACCACCTGGGAAGCCCCAGTAGCAAAATATGCAGTCTGTATTGCTTTTGTTGACATATCTTAAATCAGATACCAGAAATGTTTTTTATGAACACCTTTAAGATCTTGTGTTATTTGCATTCTGGAAGGGAAAAATACAAAACAGAGCCTCAGAATAGAAAAGTCTGGATTCCAGCCCTACCTCATGATCAATTAACAGTGAGATTTTCAGAGTGTCATGTGACTCTGAAGCTCAGTGTCCTGCTTCCTTCACTATAATGGGAACTTAATTATGAAAAATTCTACTTTTCTCAATATCAAGTGATCTACTAACAGCTTTTGATACCATAGTCAGGTGCTATCTCTTTTTGTTTCAGTTCAGTTCAGTTCAGTTGCTCAGTCGTGTCTGATTCTTTGTGACCCTATGGACTGCAGCATGCCAGGCTTCCCTGTCCATCATCAACTCCTGGAGCTTACTCAGACTCAGGTCCATTGAGTCAGTGATGCCATCCAACCATCTCATCCTCTGTCATCCCCTTCTCCTCCTGCCTTCAATCTTTCCCAGCATCAGGGACTTTTCCAGTGAGTTAGTTCTTCACATCAGCTGGCCAAAGTATTGGAGTTTCAGCTTCAGCATCAGTCCTTCTAATGAATATTCAGGACTGATTTCCTTTGGGATGGACTGGTTGGATCTCCTTGCAGTCCAAGGGACTCTCAAAAGTCTTCTCCAACACCACAGTTCAAAAGCATCAATTCTTCGGCGCTCAGCTTTCTTCACAGTCCAACTCTCACATGCATACATGACCACTGGAAAAACCATAGCCTCGACTAGATGGACCTTTGTTGGCAAAGGTCCTTTTGTTTATACCCACCTTATTCCAGAAGAAATTCCAAGTTGCTCTATGGGCAGCTTATAGGATTTTGAGGTAGCCCCTAGATTTTAAGTGGTTTTCTTAATCTAAATGGCAACATCAGAATGGATATTGAAAGTGTCAGTTCTACCTTAAGATGGCTTGCAACAGAGTTGAATCTAGAAATTTTCATTTATAACTTGCACCGAAATAATTTCATCTTGCTCACGTAAATGATTTATGTATTCCCTTCTGCCCCAACGTAGATAAAAATTTTAAAAAGACAAACATCTTTCCATATGTTAATGATATAATCTTAATATTACAAGACAAGAATGGCCTCAAGGACTAATGGGGGCTTCCCTGGTGGCTCAGATGGTAAAGAACCTGCCTGCAATGCAGGAGACCCATGTTTGATCCCTGGGTCAGGAAGATGCCCTGAAGAAGGGAATGGCAACCCACTCCAGTATTCTTGCCTGGAGAATCCCATGGACAGAGGAGCCTAGTGGGCTACAGTCCATGCATCGCAATGAGTTGGACATGACCGAGTTACTAACACACACAAGGAGTAATGGCACCTGCTGGCAAATTGCTAATTTAAACAAAAAGAAAAAAGAATTCTACTCAAAAAGACCATACTTTTGGCGTTTATTTAATAGATCTGTGGTTTCTCTCTTTTCTAGAGCCAGGGGCTCATCAGAGCAGAGCTAGAGAGACTGAGAGACAAATAGAAACAGCTCTGGCCTGGCCCATTCCTCAAAGAGGAGCATTTTTATTGGTGGTAGTTTTATTTATTGGACTTGCACATAAAATTCATTTAAAGATAAGGATTTCTTTTTTAATTTTTATATTGGAGTAGAGTTGATTTACAATGTTGTATTAGTTTCAGGTATACAGCAAAGTAATTCAGTTATACATACACATATATCTCTGCTTTTTCAAATTCTCTCTCCTTTTTTTTTTGCCTTACCACCCCATGTGGCATGCGGGATCCTAGTTCCCTCACCAGGGATTGGGAGTACAAAGTCTTAACCACTAGACCACCAGGGAAGTTTCTCAAATTCTTTTCCCATTTCTCTGTTTTTAATGTTACAAAAGCTTTTTATTTTATTATATTATTTTTTATTGACATATAGTTGATTTACAATGTTGTATCAGTCTCAGTTGTACAGCAAAAGTGACTCAGTTTTACACATATATACATTTGTTTTTCAAAATATTCTTTTCCATATTCTGTTTACCCCCAGGAGATAGGATATAGCTACCAGTGCTATACAGAGGGCTTCCCAGGTGATTCAGTGGTAAAGAATCTCCTGACAAGCAGGAGACTTGGGTTCGATCCCTGGGTTGAGAAGATCCCCTGGAAAAGGAAATGGCAACCCACTCCAATATTCTTGCCTGGGAAATCCCATGGAGAGAGGAGCCTGGTGGGCTACAGTCTCTGGGGTGGCAAAGAGTTGGACACGACTGAGTGACTGACAGCAGTGGCATCAGCAGCTGTACGGTAGGACCTTGTTCATCCATTCTCAATGCAATAGTTTGCATCTGCTGCTGCTGCTAAGTCACTTCAGTCGTGTCCGACTCTGTGCAACCCCGTAGACGGCAGCCCACCAGGCTCCCCCGTCCCCGGGATTCTCCAGGCAAGAACACTGGAGTGGGTTGCCATTTCCTTCTCCAATGCATGAAAATGAAAAGTGAAAGTGAAGTCACTCAGTCGTGTCTGACTCTTCGCGACCCCATGGACTGCAGCCTACCAGGCTCCTCCATCCATGGGATTTTCCAGGCAAAAGTACTGGAGTGAGTTGACATTGCCTTCTCTGAGTTTGCATCTACCAACCGCAAATTCCCATCTTTCCCCATTCCTTGACAAAACAAAACAAAAAACAAGAACAAGAGTAAAAAAGCAAACAAAAAACCTGATTTAGTTGAAAAGAGGCAAACCAGGAGCAAGGAGAGCAAATGTTGACCATATCTTTTGGCCCATGATTAAATTTTTAAAACTGTGTTGCCAATATTAAAAGACAAGTCATTTTACACAAAAATCTGGATTTCTGGGTCTCTTGACAATTGGGGAGAACTGAAATCATTGGTATTTCATTCCCATAGATAACCCGAGCTGGGTGCTGGCTGCCCCTTTAGAAAGTCAGAACCCACCAGGTCACCAGGTCCCCACACATCTGTAGCCAGAGTTGAGGTGTTCTGTAAGGAGAGCACTCTGAGAGTACAAAGAAAGAAGCAACAGAGGGTTAGTTCTGACAGCACCCAGCTCACTACATCTGGCATGTCGCCCAAGAGGCACGCCTGCTCCAACTCCAGCTTTGTGGCTTAGACAAATTGAGCTTGAAGGAACAGAACTCAACAGCTTTCACCAGGGCATGGTGCAGCTTCAGACAGATGGGGGTTCAGCTGCCTGATCTCCTTGGTAGCATTTTATGAAGAGAGGCTGGTGCTGGAAGGGTTAACCTCAGGTAGAACCAGGACGGCATCAGTTTCCTATCACATATCTAAGGATGGTTGATTGCAGCTCTGATTATATCTGGAGCTTCCCTGGTGGCTCAGCAGTAAAGAAAGAATTTGCTTTCAATGCAGGATCTGCAGGAGACATGGGTTCAATCCCAGGTTTGGAAAGATCCCCTGGCAAACCTCTCCAGTATTCTTGCCTGGAGAATCCCATGGACAGAGGAGCTTGGTGGGCTACAGTCTATAGGGTTGCAGGGTCAGATGTGACTGAAGCAACTTAGCATGCACTGCTTTTATCCAACAGCCCTGCATTTTCCTCCTTCTCCACCTTACAGTGATCTCAGAATCTCAGCGGAGATGAGTCAGTTCTGGAGGGTTGTGTAAAGAGTTTTTCAAACCTATTTGTACCATGACCTGCAGTATGGACTGTATTGGGCCCTGTATACACACAAACCCACATGCACACAAGGTTTGTGTTCTGGCACTTGCCCTTGCTGAGTACAAATATCCCATTTTCTATTCAAATCTAGTGTTTCATTTTAGAAGTGCTGGTTTTCATCTACTACGCTGATTTCACAACTCCTTCTAGATCATAATCTGAAGTTTGAAAAACATGATTTAAGAGACACGTTTATTTATCTCCTAGGTTTTTAAAGTTCTCTCTCTACACTAGTGGTCATAAGAAAGTAAGGTCTATCTGTTATTATCTTAGGTCCTTTTAGATGTGCTATAGTTATGTGAATTATGTGAAATAATTATGTTCCACTTTGCTTTTATTTTTAGGGATTTAAAGGAAATCTGATGTCTTAGTCAGGGTTCTCCAGAGAAACAGAACCATGAGAATATCTATTGATATATAAGAGGAGATTTATTGGGCTTCCCTGGTGGTTCAGACAGTAAAGAATCTGCCTGCAATGTGGGAGATTGTAGGTTTGATCCCTGGGTCAAGAAAATCCGCTGGAGAAGGGAATGGCTACCCACTCCAGTATTCTCACCTGGAGAATTCCATGGACAGGGGGCCTACAGTCCACAGGGTTGCGACTGAGCACTTTCCTTTTCAAGAAGAGATTTATTCTAGGAATTGGCTCTGTGATTAGGGAGGCTGAGAAGTCTCATGATATGCCATCTGCAAGCTGGAGACCAGGAAAGCTGAGGTGTAGTTCATTCTCAGTCCAAAGTCCTGAAGAGACAGATGGTAGAAGTCCCATCTGAGCCTGAAGGCCTGTGAACCAGGACCACTGCTGGGGGCGAAGACAGTGGGTGCTCAGTTCAGGCTGAGAGTCAATTCGCCCTTCCTCCACCTCTTGTTCTCTGGCCCTCGGTGGACCACCTGACACCCACCTGCACCAAGGAGGTAGAGAATCTGGTTCAGACCGGTCACCAACTCAAATGCTAGTCTCATTCACAAACACCATCACAGACACACCTGGGAGGGATCTTCAGCCGTCTGTCTGGGAATCCCTTAGCCCAGGAAAATGAACACACAAAATCGACCATCACTTTTGGGCTAATTTGGTTTTCTTTAACATAAAATGTTTTCATGAAATCAAAGACAAACTAGAAAACTGATTGCACTCAGATAAGTGGGGATTCCATCTCCTTCATTTTCACCTTGTGTCTGCCTTCCCTTTATACGTAACTATTTATTTTTATTTTTGGTTTGTTGTTCCATTTAAAAGATCACATGTACATTTATCCACCTTATCTTTTAGAAAGGTAGTGTAGTATAAACACTATTCTAAAGAGGATCATGCTTAGAAGGCTATAGGAGAAAGTTCTCCAGGTTTTAAGTTGCAACTCTTATAAAAATAGTTGTTTTTATTATTAAAATTCAGTACATTTGATATAAAATCACAACTGTTAGGCTAGAACTCTGGTAACCTGAAGAGAAACATTTCATTCAGTTAATGATTATATTTTCAGCATTTGCTATATGCCAGGTACTGTTTTATTGATCCTCATGATATCATCATTAGTTATCCATTTTATGTACACGTGTGCTAAGTCACTTCAGTCGTATCTGACTCTTTGTGACTCTGTAGACTGTAGCCCACCAGGCTCCTCTGTCCCTGGGATTCTTCAGGCAAGAGTACTTGAGTGGGTTGCCATGCCCTGCTCCAGGGGATCTTCCTGATCCAGGGATCAAACCCATATCTCCTGCATTGCAGGTGGATTCTTTACCGATGAGCCACCAGGGAAGCCCCTATCTGTTTTATAGATAGTGTCAATAGTGTATATACGTCAATCCCAATTCATCCAGCACAGGCAATTCTACTCAACACTCTGTGGTGACCTAAATGGAAAGGAAATCCAAAAAAGAGGATGTATATGGAAACAAAGTGAATGTCTGATTCACTTTGCCGTACACAGAAACTAACACAATATTGTAAAGTAACTATACTCCAATAAAAAGTAATTAAAAACATAATAATCCTCATGACTACCCTATGAGTAGTGTCATTATAAACTTCATTTTGGAAATGGGGAAACTAAGGCAAGATGGGTTAAGAAACTTGCATTCTGAAATCCCCGCTACTAAACAGCAGAGCTGGGCCCTGTGCTAACATGCTGGGCTCAGAGCTCAGGCTCTTAGCTGGCACCTGCCCTCCAAGGTCAAACCGTTACCAGTGTCCTCTTGCTTCCTATTGTCAGCAGCTTTCCCGTGAACATCCTGAACATTAGTTTTAGTTCTCATCATTTAGGATTTTCTTGTAGGATCATTTCTCTAAATGAATTTTTGAGTTGAAAGGTAAACATATTTTAAATTAAGTATTTTGTAATTTTTTAAAAATTATCTTTAGCTCAAGAAAGTGAGAAAGAATCCTTCTGAGTATACTGACAATGTGTCCCCATGAGGTTTTTTTAAATTCAACGTAGAGTAAAAACCATCAAATTTAACTATATGGTTCAGTGTTTTGACAAATGTATACAAATGTGTAAACCCATGTAACCACAAACATAATCAAGAAATAGAACATTTCCAGCAACCCCAGAAGTTTCCTTGTGCCCACTTGCACATCCTGCAAGTTTTGAGAACTGATTTCTTTTACTTGAAGTGCTCCGTTTAGAGAGAGAGAGAAACTCTTTGGAAACAGGCCATCTCATTCCCAAATGAAATATCTCCAGGCAGAAATTAATTTTTGTAATTGTCTGTCTTCTTTTCTGCTACAATCCATGTCAGAAAGCATGGACTTGAAGCTGTCAATATTGCAACTGCTTTCACTATGGGAGCTGAAGGCCGCATCCACTGGGCTCTTGACACCAAGCCTAAATTTCTCATGTTTCATGGCCACGCCCACCACAAGCCCTGACTTTTTGTATGTGTATATTTGACTTTCATTTTGATATAGAAACACTTAAGTAGCTATAATGCCTGTTTCCCTGTGGAAGTGTTGTATATCTGTCCAAAAGATGGGAAATTTCAGTTGTTGAGTGATCAGGAAATGTCACTTTTAATCCAAATATAAAAATAAATCCTATAGACATGACCAACTAAACTAGTGTGTAATTATGGAATTTTATAACTTTAAATGGTCATCTATGTACAAGAAAACTAAAAGCCAAAATTAAGTGACAATGGCTGGTACAAGGTCCTGCTATTTAAGGAATAGTTGGGATACTGCTGGGGATATATCCAGAAGGAAAACTGTAATTCAGAAAGATACATGCATCCCAAATGTTCACTGCAGCTCTGCTTACAATGGAAGCAACCTAGGTATCCATCAACAGATGGATGGATAAAGAAGATGTGGTACATGTACTACTCAGCGATAAAAAAGAGTGAAATAATGCCATTTGCAGCGACACGGATGGACCCAGAGATGATCACACTAAGTGAAGTTAGAAAGACAAATAGCGTATGATATCAATCATATGTGGAATCTAATTTTGAAAATGATACAAATGCACTTATTTACAAAACAGAAACATTTCAAAAACAAACTTAGGGTTATGAAAAGGGAAATATTAGGGGAAGGGAAAAATTAGGAGCTTGGGATTAACATACACACACTACTATTTATAAAATAAATAACAAAGACCTTCGTTATAGCTCGGGGAATTCTACTCAATATAAAGACCTATGTGGGTAAAGAATCTAAAAAAGAATGAATATATGCATATGTATTAATACAACTGAATTACTTCATTGTATGCCCCAAACTAACACAACATAAATCAACTGTACTTCAGTAAAATAACAGGAAAAAAGAGAAGTTGGGGTAAAAACTTTTCCAATGGGGTAACCTGCCTCTTCTTCTCGCACCCCAGCCCGCCAGCCCCATCTCATGTTCTTTTCATTGGTATTATGCTGCCGTTCCACATTGACATTCCTTGGGTATGACAGTTCCCAGACAAAAATGACAAGCATTGTATTCACCACACTATGAGGAACTTCTCCTGGCCCTCATTCTGCACTGTCACTCAGATATCACTTACAAATCAGCCTTATTGTACCCATCGTCCCACTGATTTGGTACAGCACACATCTGCTCAGGGCTTCCCTGTGGCTCACCTGGTAAAGAATCCGCTACAATGCGGGAGACCTGGGTTACAAAATACGTCAGAACTGTGGAAAATATGTAGGAAACTTCTCTGCAAAACCGAACTTTTGCTGCCCATCGCCACAGAATGGTTCCACCTAGTTACCAGTTAGAAAGGAAGCTGCTGCATGCTTTCTGGAACATTCCCTTGTGACCACGTGGGGAGTCCCACAAAACAGTTTGAACTCTGTAACCTTGAAAACTAGTGACTTTCTAATTGAAAAACAAAGCATGTCTTTTTGAAAATAAGAAGAATAAAATAGTAAATAAATACAATGAAAATTGTCCCCAATATTTAAAGATTGAATCTCAGGTTTAAAGATTGTAACCCAGGTCTCCCGCATTGTAGCGGTTTCTTTACCAGGTGAGCCACAAGGGAAGCCCTGAGCAGATGTTTATTAATATTTTGATGTATACTTCCCCAAACTTAAAATTTCAAGTATTTACTAGTTTAGTTTTCATAGCACAATCTATACATGAGCAACATTTCTTCCTATTAGACATAATACGGTACATTGATCAATGGCACAGACCCAAGATTACCTGATGACCATCTAGGATCTGCCAATTACTAGTTGTGTGACCGTGAGTAAGTTAATATTCCTGTGCTTCAGCTTCCTCATCTGAAACACAGTGATAATTTCAGTGCTTGCTTCCTAGGGTTGTGGCCAGAAGGAGACGAGTTAATATATGTAAAGTATTTAGTAGCAAATGACGTATTATCATTGCAATACCATCATAACTGAATTTATTTCTAGGGCAGGAATAGAGACACCGACATGGAGAATGAACTTGTGGACACGGGCTGGAGCCAGGAGGGTGGGATGAATTGAGAGAGTAGCATTGACTTATATACCCTGCTGCTGCTGCTAAGTCGCTTCAGTCATGTCCGACTCTTAGCGACCCCATGGACTGCAGCCTAACAGGCTCCTCCATCCATGGGATTTTCCAGGTAAGAGTACTGGAGTGGGTTGCCATTGCCTTCTCCGATATATACCCTACTCTGTGTAAATAGCCAGCTAGCCGAAAGCTGCTGCATAGCTCAGCTCAGTGCTCTGTGATGACCTAGAGGGGTGGAATGGGAGGGGTGGGAGGGAGGCTAAGAAGGGAGGGGACATATGTGTATTTAAGCCTGATTGTTGTATGGCAGAAACCAACACAACATTGTAAAGCAAATATCCTTCAGTTAGAAAATTTGTAAGGAACCAATATTATCACGACTATAAAACCCTTTAGCCAACACAGATTCACTGAACATCCCCCTTGCTCACCATCTCCCCAGTTCCGACCCCCTCTGCAGGGATGACCCAGATTAGACTCACAGCAAAGAATCCAACCTTCCCAGTGGTGTGATCTCTAAGGATAAATTTATGAGCGAGTTCTGGCTCCCACTAGCGTTAAGAAGATTAAGAGAAGGAAACACTTTGAGCATCTTAAGGATGCTTTGTGGATGGAGTGAAAGTAGAGAGGGGCAGAAATTGTTGGGCCGAAGTGAAATGGTTTCTCAAATGGAGAAAGTGACTGACTGTAAAACGCCCTGCTTCTTCTGCAGCTTTGGGCTGGAAAAAGCAAATAATCTCAGGGCTGCTCTGGTCAATCTTGACTGTTGCTGCCAAGGCTGGGTACCGTGGTCTTTACACACTTCTACCATGATACGTCAAAGTTTGTACCTTTACCTGCATAATTAGGGACAGTAAAGTCAGACTGTCCTCTCTTCCATTGCAGAGACTTTTGTCCTCTGAGACTCAACCTCAAACATCTTCCTCCTTGTTTCGTGCTGTAGGATTTGTCATCCTCCCTGACTGTGGGCCAGTTTCCTCCCCACGGCTGGAGACATCGCTTCTTGACAGTTCACAGTTTCTCACCTTGTGCTTCTCACCATGCTTAGAGAAGGCAGATCTCTTTTTACTTAGTTCAAATTCTGGGCAAGGTGGGTCTGCATTGGGTCAGGCGCTAGGCCCCTGAAATCATCAGCTAAGGATGCTGGGGCTGGTGGGAGAGCACGTCCCCCAACAGGGGTTAGAGCCGTGGGACAGTGCTCGCTCAGTGCTGGTGGGGGCTGAGCACCTCCGCCATGAGCCTTCCTTAATTTCCTTCTGCTCTCTGCCCTGCGTCCCTCAGTTTCATTACTCAGCGCATGCTGTGGGTGTGACTTCTGCTCTTGTGTGCCATTGGCGCCATCTGCTCCCGCCTCTCCCCTTTGATGTCCTGATACAGATGGCAGGGCCACACTGGGAAGTGGCACTTAGTTCAATATGGCAGCTCTGGCTCTGTCCCGCCCGCCCCTGCCTCGTGCTGCTGGTGAGTAATCCAGCTCGTGTGAAAGTCTAATAATGGAATCACTCTTACATTTAGGTTCAGCCTCTGAAATCCCATTATAAATGACTGGAACTACATGCACTCCTTCCAAAATAGGCATCTTCTACAATAGGAGCGAATATCTAGGATTGTTTAAAAGGTAATCCAATCGATTTTTTAAGGACTCATGGCAACTTGCTATTAACAACCCAGGAAAGTTCAGGAATATTGTTCCTGTTATAAACAATAGAAAATATCTTACAAATATGCTTGTTAATTTGACCATGTAGGTGTCAGAGCTAATCAGTCAACAGCTTCAGCTAATGCAGGAAAGAAGAAAAATTAATATTCATTAGACTCTTGTTTACACTTCTGTTGTCAAGGTTAATCAGTTTGCTTTAAGCACAACATTTCGCTCTTATTAAAGTCATTAGTACCCTTCAGTACATAAAGAACACTTGGGCTCACTAGTGTTTGATTTATACATAGCATACATTGCAAAGGGAGCCATAAAAAAGGCCGTATTTTTCTGGGATGTAGACATAAATCTTTTTTAGATCAATCAATTATTATTCTTCACAATAGAATAATAGTTAGAAAAATGGAACCAACATTTAGGTATTTGGTCATATTCTCAGTTGCAGAAACTAACAACGATTCCACTTTTCAGCTTTAATGCATGCATTGCTGCTGCTAAGTCGCTTCAGTTGTGTCCATCTCTGTGCGACCCCATAGACGGCAGCCCACCACGCTCCTCTGTCCCTGGGATTCTCCAGGCAAGAATATTGGAGTGGTGTGCCATTTCCTTCTCCAAACACATGCGCTATGTAGACTGAAATCAAAGCAATCTCTACCAGCACTGGCAACACAAAAAGGAGAATTTGGTATTCTGTTTACCCTTGTGTCAGAAATGATCATTGTAAACAACTGCGATTAAAGTTGTGTTTTTTTTTTTTTTTTATTTTTTTACTGAAGAATAGTAAACATAGCTTGTATTCCACGGTTGTAATCTTATCAGGGGCTTCCATTGTGACTCAGTGGTAAAGAATCCACCTGGAATTCAGGTTTAATCCCTGGGTTGGGAAGGTCCCTGGAGAAGGAAATGATGACCCACTCCAGTATTCCTGCCTGGAAAATCCCATGGACAGAGGAGCCTGGCAAGCTACAGTCCATGGGTTCAAAGAAGAGTCAGACACGACTTAGCGACTAACCAGCAACAAATCTTATCAGAGGATTCACTTTCCCTCTTTCAAATAGGAAACGGCTCTTTTTAGTAATTTTTCACACCCCTCCAAGTGTGGAGCTCGTAATATGATGGATATCCCAGCCGGACATCATTCTGGTTTAGTTCGCAACAGCAGTTTGCACAGGAGAAGTGAACCTGGGAAAAACTCTGTCTGCTCTTAATCCCATGGAGACAGCTGATAGACATCATGTAATGTGGGTCTCAGCTTTCATCTGTGCTTCCTTAGTGCTTAGTTCCAGAAACAAGAATTATGATGGCTTACTCAGCAAAGACTCATCCTGACATCCAGGTACGTCGAACTCTGAAGCCTGCTCAGGATGCGTCAGCATAAGGCTCAGACTCCATGGAAACAGTTTGTTCTTTGAGCTGTGTTGTTTTTCCTTTTTTTTTCATCCTGTTTCCCAGTGACTAGGATGCTCTGGAGGAAATACCCCTTAGCAATAAGAAGTAGAACAAACAACATTTCTTCTGTATCCAAGTTTACATATTTTCATGACAGTGAATATGGAGGGGCCTCAGAGGACAAAGATTTGTTTCAGTAACTGCTGTGAGAGTTAATATTGAGAATATTAATATTAATTATTCTCAAACTAAAAAGTTATTTTTAGCATACTGCTTCTAAGACTTAATATATTTATACAGTAGGAGATTTCATTCATTCTTTGGTGGGCCATTTGTCATCCATTCTGGTAGTTTTTTTTTTTTTTTTCCTGAAAGCTCTTAAAAATAACTGGACATTCCATTGGAGCACTCTTGACATTTTCTGTAGACAGATGACATATAGAAATTTCAGCAAACAATAATCACAGCACCATAGAAATGTTGAGGACAGTATTTGGGAGTAGCATTAATTATTTATGAGTGAGAAAAGACTGAACCTGCTGCCATATTGAAAACAGCCATCTATCTGGCCTGGAGTCTTGGTTTGGCTTCTCAGGTTATTTACCACCTAAATTTGCACTGCCCAATACAATGGCCACTAGCTACTTGTAGGCATTAAATTAAAGTTTAAATTAATTTAAACTAAATAAGATGAAAACTTAAGTTCCTCATCCATATTTAAGTATTTAGTATCCACAGGGGCTGGTGGCCACCCTATTGAATGGTACCAGAAGATAATATTCCTGTCATCTCAAAAACCTATATTGGACAATGTTAATATAAAACTTAGGCAGTCTTCATCAATCACAAAAATGATCTATTCTTCAATCATTTTAGAGGTTTTCATTTGTTTTGCTGAACAAAAATCTTTGATAACTATAATTATTTATATGTACTATATGATAAAAAATAAATTTAAAGCAAAACAAAACCCGGTCCAAGAAAATAACTGCAAATTATTTAATATCCAATTAAAAAAAAAATCAAAATCCCTGTTTAAAGAATAAGCAGGCAAACAAATAACAAACTTTTGGATTCAAATCGGGAAGAGTATCAGTTACATAGTTTCAAAGTGTAAGTTGTATGAAGTAAATAAGCTAATGAATAAGTATATGGACCCCCTTTTTTGTGAGAATTTGAAGATATAAAATACATAGACATCATTGACGCAACACAACACTGCCTTGTTAAAAACAACTATAGCCACATTTCTAATCTTACCCTCAGAATTCACACCAAGGACTCCTGCATTCATTAATAAGCACAGAAAATAGCCTAACTGACTGACAAGGAATCCTCTTTCAGGTTCAGTTTGTCAAAAATGCACCAATACTAGTTAGCCTAACCTTGACCACATTTGTTGTGTCAGTGATTATATAAAAATCCTTAGAGCACTCTTTTTCAGGAGATTGAGACTGCCTAAGAAGGAATACTACTACTACTAAGTCACTTCAGTCGTGTCCGACTCTGTGCGACCCCATAGACGGCAGCCCACCAGGCTCCTCCATCCCTGGGATTCTCCAGGCAAGAACCCTGGAGTGGGTCGCCATTTCCTTCTCCAATGCAGGAAAGTGAAAAGTGAAAGTGAAGTTGCTCAGTCATGTTCAACCCTCAGCGACCCCATGGACTGCAGCCTACCAGGCTCCTCCGTCCATGGGATTTTCCAGGCAAGAGTACTGGAGTGGGGTGCCATTGCTTTCTCCAAGAAAGAATACAAAAACCCAAATTACCATGAAGCACTATCATGAACCCCTGGAACTCCTGTTTCCCACCAGGTCATCCTTTGGCACACTGGTGATGCCTCCAGACTTTAATGGCACAGAAGTTGTTAGGTTTTTGATGAGGACAGATTGAAAACGGAAGCCTAGTGACTTCGCTGGTCCAGTGGTTAAGGCTCCACACTTTCAGTGGAGGGGAGGTGGGTCTGACCCCTGATTGGGGAACTAAGATCCCACATGCTACGGGGCAAGTAAGCCCCTGTGCTGCAGCTACTGAGCTCACAAGCTCTGGGTCCCTGAGCTACAACTAGAGAGAAGCCTGCATGCCGCAGTGAAGATACTCCACACACCACAACTATGGCCAGATGCAGATAAAGAAATAAATGTGTTTTAAGTGTAAATGGATTCACACTTAGAGTTTCTTCTGAAATCCGACGTAAAGAACTGAGTCCATGGCTAATCTCAGGGTGATTAGGTATTCATGGAGATCTAGAGAAATTCTTTAAGATTAGATTTTAGAAGTAATGCATTATGGGAAACAGAAAATCCAGACCTTAGAGACTAATTTTGATTCTTATGTAAACAGTGGGAATCAGGAAAACATTTGTGTATTTGGGAAAACACCCAAAAGGTTTGTCTAGATATAAATCCTTCTGTTCTCCCCTCCTGGAAAGGAGCTAAGACTGACTGATCAGAGGGAATCTGTAACTACAATAGATCTTGATTTTTCTCTTCTCTTCCTTCCACCTGGTCACTGGCTCCAACACAGCTCTCAGTTCTAATCACAGTATTTATTCCTATGTCATATGTGTTCTGGGCACATTAGCAGTTATGGGGCCCAAAAATAACTGGTTAGACTGAGGGTTGTGGTAAATGGTGCATTTTTGATATGCACTTAAGATATTTTCAACTTACTATGGGTTGATCAGGACATAACCCCATTATAAGTCAAGGAAGATCCTTATATTCATACACACACACAAAAGGCATCCATATTGCCTTTCGTGACAACATGGATGAACCTTGAGGGCACTGTGGTAAGTGAAAACGTCAGAGAGAGAAAAACAAAAATTAAATGCTCTCATTGATATGTGGAAAATAAAGAACCTGAATCATCCAGGGAACTGTGTGCAATATTCTGTAATAACTCCTATGGCAAAGAATCTGAGAAAGAATGGAGACATGTACATGTATAATCGAATCACTTTGCTGCACATCGGAACCTCACACAACATTGTAAATCGACTATGCGCTAAGTCACTCCGGTTTTGATGCCTCACCCCACCATGCCCTGTCCTAGGGCACTGAAAGTGTGTCAGTGTGTTGGTTGCTTTGTCGTGTCCAGCTCTTTGCGACCCCATGGACTGTAGCCTGCCAGGCTCCTCTGTCCAGCGGATTCTCCAGGCAAGAACACTGGAGTGGGTTGTTCCCTTCTCCAGGGGATCTTCCCAACCTAAGGATCGCACCCATGTCTCCTGTGGCTCCTGCATTGCAAGCAGATATTTTCACCACTGAGCCACCAGGGAAGCCCGATATGCAAATATAAAATCAAAATTACATTAAATTTTTTTTTCTAAAAAGCTGAATCATAGAAATAAAGAGCAGAATGATGGCTGTCAAGGGTATGAGAGAGAAATGAGGATGTGAGAGACATGAGAGTTGTTGCTCAGGGGCGGATGCTTTCAGTTATGAGATGAATGAGCTCTGGGCACCTAATGTACTGCCTCATGGCTATAGTTCACACAGAATCATATACTTCAAAGTTGCTCAGAGGCATTCTTAAATGTTCTCACCACCAAAAAGAAACAGTAATTCTGTGACTAGATGGAGGAATTAATGACCCTTATTGCTGTAATCATTTTGCAATATATATATGTGTTTATTAAACCTATGCAGTGTTATATGTCAAGTGTATCTTAATAAAGCTGGAAAAAGAAGAATGCTACATTATCCCACATGTACATATGAAAGCAAGTGATGAAAGGAGATACTTCTTCCATGACTCTTTTAATTGTCTAAAATTAGTCATTATCTAGATGTTGGAAGATCAGAGGAAAGTTGGAGAAAGAATAAATCTTAACACGAGTCAACACGAGAGCAAGTAGAAGCTCATGGAAATCCAGCCTGCATTCATGGACGTGTTCCAAATGTGATGACTGATGTCTATACTAGTCACGTTACGGAGGGGCTGTACTTGCTCCAAGATCCCAAAAAGACAAAGATTTTTTTTTTTTTTTGGTGGTACCATGCAGCACGTGGGATCTTAGTTCTCCAACCAGGGATCAAACCAGAACCCTTGCAGTGGAAGCTCAGAGTCCTAATCACTGGACCACCAGGTAAGTCCCCAGAATCTCAAAGGAGAGAAACAGAGAACAAGCTGACAATCTCTCTTTAGCGTAAGGCAGAACCTGAAAATTTTGATTCAGGGAACTGGAGAAGAAGTTTTTGTTCTGTATCATTCTGAATCAGGGTTCTGCCCTCTGCTGTCTGGGATATCCCTCAGGATATTCATCTTCCTGTCTGTTTCAAGTCATTTGTGAAATTTGAGGCTAATAATACTGTATACTCATCAGTCAGGATGACCATGCCTTCAGGTGACTGAAGAGCCAGCTAACCTGGGCTCAGTCCATGAAGATATCGCCTGTTCATGCAAGAAAAACCTGCTGCTGAAGGTGAGTGGTTCTTGGGCTACCCTGGCAGTTTTCTCCCATCCAAGTACTGATCAGGCCCGACCCCACTTAGCTTCCAAGATCAGACAAGATTGGGCATGTTCATGGTGGTATGGCTGTAAACCCCAGGAGCTTCCTGACGGGAAGTGTGCAGGTCCTCTGGGTCTCCTTGACTTGAAATGGCAACAGTGGTTCCAGATGTCTCATTCTCACACTTTGTAGTTCAAGTTTCAAGCTGGGAGCAGCGAGAGCAGGTGGGAGAATGAGAGAAATAAAATCCCCCAAACTGCCCATCTCCCTTCAAGAAAGAGGAAGTACCTCCAAGGACCCCCTGGGCAGATTTTCCTGTGTCTCCTTGGCCAAAACAGTTCTCTCGCTGCAAGAGAGGGGGGGAAAAAAGCATCTGGTTTGCTGTCGTCTGGGGCAGGAGAGATGGAGACACACAGAGCTGGCCACCTCAGACCAGAGCCATGAATATTAAATGAGATAAAGCATGTAAAACAATGTTCACAGGCACACGTTGTGAATATTCAACAAGAAAACAGCACTTAGTTGCTATTGTTATTTGCCTTGAAGAGATAGCATTTTAATGGAGAGACTTTTTTTTTGCTTCCTTTACATGTTTGAGTGTTGTGATATCTGTGATGAGAACAGAATCGAAATCATAGTAAGTTTCTGTTAGATCTGTTTCAAAATGGTGTTGGCTTTGATGGCGAGTGCACCATCAACACGGTTTTCAAGCAGGATTAAAAGGATCTCTGTTCTTTAGGTGGGAACGTGAAGTCTGGGATTCCTTCTAGTGTGAAAGTGAAGTCGCTCTGTTGTGTCCGACTCTTTACGACCCCGTGGATTGTAGCCTGCCAGGCTCCTCCATCCATGGGATTCTCCAGGCAAGAATACTTGAGGGGGTTGGTTGCCATTTCCTTCTCCAGGGGATCTTCCCGACCCAGGGATCGAACCCAGGTCTCCCATATTGCAGGCAGACGCTTTTAACCTCTGAGCCACCAGGGAAGACTTCTAGTGTAAGCGTCCACAATTCTACACTGCAACCACTAGACACAAGACACAAGGTCTTTCTCTTAGCTTAAAATGGACTTAATTTATGCTTCCTTAGTGGCTCAAATGGTAAAGAGTCTGCAGGAGACCAGGGTTTGATCCCTGGGTTGGGAAGATCCCCTGGAGAAGGAAATGGCAACCCACTCTAGTATTCTTGCCTGTAGAATTCTGTGGACAGAGGAGCCTGGCAGGCTATAGTCCATGGGGTCGCATAGAGTCAGACATGACTGAGCGACTAACACACACAATTTATGCTTGGGGTTAAATTGCAGTGTTCTGGCTGGGTCCAGAATTTCTATTATGAGGACATAAGCGATGATTAAAAGTCCACAATTGTGGTGAGATATGCAGTTCTTTCATAATTATCAGGAGAAACTTTGCCTAGATACTGATGACTACAAAATAACATTAATTTTTTTTTCATGTTGAGAGGTACAGAACTCATTTTAGTTCTAGATCTTGAAATTCCAAACACTGTTATCTCTTCAAATTAAAAATGAGCAATAGAGAGAAACACATTCCACAGACAAGAGTGTGGGCCATCTCAGAAGCTGAGAACAGCCTAGAAGTACGGTGTGGTTAGTTTTTATGGGCTGAGTAATTTCATAGGCTGATGAATGGGAGGATTATGCCAACTGTTTGGGGGAAGAGGCAGAAATTTCCAGAAATTGGGCCACCGCCTACTTTTTGGTCTTTGGTGGCCAGGCTTGGAACTGTCATGGTGCCTGTGGGTGTGACATTTAGCCTGCTGACGTATTACAAAGATCATCCATTCTTAAAGTGATGATCTATTTCCCATTTTATGAGCTTCTGTGTCTCACATGCATTCTCCACCCCTTTGTTAGGATTTTGTGAGTGCGCTATCCCGTGTTGCTGCTGCTGCTGCTAAGTCGCTTCAGTCGTGTCCGACTCTGTGCGACCCCATAGACGGCAGCCCACCAGGCCCCCCTGTCTCTGGGATTCTCCAGGCAAGAAAACTGGAGTGGGTTGCCATTTCCTTCTCCAATGCATGAAAGTGAAAAGTGAAAGTGAAGCCACTCAGTCGTGTCCGACTCTTAGCGACCCCATGGACTGCAGCCCACCAGACTCCTCCATCCATGGGATTTTCCAGGCAAGAGTACTGGAGTAGGGTGCCATTGCCTTCTCCGATGAACGTGTTAGGATGGTGTAAATGATATTTGCTTTGTATGATTTATTTCCCCGCCTCAAGCCTGCCAGGAGAAGGCAGGTGTTATATCTCAAGAGACCGTCTTACCAAGCCCAAGTTTTAAATCAATTAAACTTGTACAGACACCAACATACCTTCTTGATATAACCCTGGGCCCTGAAGTACGTGGATGAGCAGAATGACAGCCATGTTGGAAAACCATCTCTGACAAGAGTAGCTGGTTGAAAAACACCAGCAGTGACTCAACCAGGGATAAGGGTGACTCTCTCAAATGAAAAGAGGTGCTGAAAGTAGCATAAACTCTCCCTGTGCTATTTCACGCTTCTCTAAGCTATCCGAGGAGCTCACAGCAGACATGCAGAGCTGCTTACTGAGAAGCTCAGTTACTTGCTTCATCCATCATCAACATCTTCTCCGCACATGTTCTCTTCAACCTCTTTCCACCTGGCTTCGTGCTGCCACTCACCAAAGCTGTTCTGTTTGAGGCACCAAGGACCCACACTTGGTGACATTCTACAGTTGGTTTTCTATGCTCACCTTCCTTGTCCTCTGAGCATCATTCAATGAGGGTGACGATGCCTTCTTCCTGTGTGGCTCTGGTGGTGTCACACTCTCCCTGTGCTGTTTCTTCCAGTCCAGCTGTTCCTCCTCAAGACATTTTCCTTGGCTGCTGTTCTGTCGCTAACTCACGTATGACTCCTTGCCACCCCATGGACTAGAGCACTCTAGGTTTTCCTGTCCTTCACTGCCTCCCAGAGTTTGCTCACATTCATATCCGTTGAGTCAGTGATGCTATCCAACCATCTCGTCCTCTGCTGCTGCCTTCTCCTTTGGCCTTCAATCTTCCCCAGCATCAGGGTGTTTTTTTTTTTCCAGTGAATTGGTTCTTTACATCAGGTGACCAAAGTATTAGAGCTTCAGCTTCAGCATCAGTCCTTCCAATGAATATTCAGGGTTAATTTCCTTTAGAATTGACTGGTGTGATCTCCTTGCAGTCCAAGGGACTCCCAGGAGTCTTCTCCAGCACCACAATTCAAAAGGATCAATTCTTTAGCGCTCAGCCATCTTTATGGTCAAACTCTCACATCCATACATGACTACTGGAAAAACAATAGCTTTGACTATACGGACCTTTGCTGGTAAAGTGATGTCTCTGCTTTCTAATACACTGTGTGCTAAGTTGCCTCAGTCATGTCCAATTCTTTGCAAACCTACGCACAGTAACCCACCAGGCTCCTCTGTCCACGGGATTCTCCAAGCAAGAATACTGGAGTAGGTTGCCATGTGCTCCTCCAGGGGATCTTCCCGACCCAGGGATCGAACAGCATCTCTTACATCTCCTGCATTGGCAGGCAGGTTCTTTACCACTAGCGCCACCTGGGAAGCAATGCACTATCTAGGTTTGTCGTAACTTTCCTTCCAAGAAGAAAACATCTTCTAATTTTATGGCTGCAGTCACCATCCACAGTGATTTTGGAGCCCAAGAAAATGGGCTCTTTCTTTGACTCTTCCTGCTTTACTCCAGCTCCTATTATTGCAGGTCACTGATCTTCAGTTGTGTTCCTCCTCTTTTCTGTCCACACTCTCACTAAGTCTTGACATTTCATCTTTAGCCAAGGCTGACCTGTCTCCAGGGCGGAACTTCTCCTCTGAACCCCATGTCCATGAGTAACCAGTGGATTTCACACCAGACAATTGCAGAAGGAGTCTGACTCTCCCTTCCCCCACTACCACCATGTGACTTAATTCATGTCCCACCCCCACCCCCCACCCCCTGCCTTTCCTGGAAAATGGTACCATCACCCGCTCAGTTAATAACTCCTTAAACCTGGGAGTGATCCTTGAATACTCCTTTTCTAGTGCCTTCACGACCAGCCAAGCAGCAATTCCTGTCAGTTCGTTCTCCAAACTTGTATCACGTTCATCCACTCACTTTCTCCACCCCCACCACTGCACCTGGTCTAACAACCAGCATCCCTCACCTTGTGAGATGCAGCAGCCTCCTAGCAATGCTCTCAGCGTCTTTCCTTGGCTCCCCAATAATTTATTCTCGGGCAGTGGTCAAAACTAGGATCATATACAGCACCCCCTACTCAAAACTCTGAAAGGGTTCTTACCACTCGTTAAATAAAACCCAGACTCCTTACTGGGGCTAGAGGTGCTTTACATTCCACCCCCTGGCAATGTTTTCAACATCACGGTCATTCTTGCTCTTTCTGACTGAGCCTCCGTCAAGCTGATCTAACACATCAGCCTCTTCTTTGCTGCAGGCCCTGTTTCTTCTCTTAGAATAGACTTTGGTGCTTTGCCTAGCTCACTCCTCCAGCTTCAAGTCTCAGTTTAAATGCCACCTGATCAGGAATGCTGTTCTTACTACTTTACCTATGGATTTATTACTTTGTTTGTTTACTTCTTATTTAGACTGGTAGGAAAACAGTCCTTTGTTCTGGAATTTCAGGCACATTTAGAGTAAAACCTGGAAAGGATATGAGAAGCAGACACAGCACGAGGACTGGGGAGACAAAATCAATTATGATGAGAAGGACCCCATTTGAACACCTCTTGAAGAATTGATGCTTTTGAACTGTGGTGTTGGAGAAGACTCTTGAGAGTCCCTTGGACTGCAAGGAGATCCAACCAGTCCATTCTGAAGGAGATCAGCCCTGGGATTCTTTGGAAGGAATGATGCTAAAGCTGAAACTCCAGTACTTTGGCCACCTCATGCGAAGAGTTGACTCATTAGAAAAGACTGATGCTGGGAGGGATTGGGAGCAGGAGGAGAAGGGGACGACAGAGGATGAGATGGCTGGATGGCATCACATGAACATGAGTCTGAGTGAACTCCGGGAGTTGGTGATGGACAGGGAGGCCTGACGTGCTGCGATTCATGGGGTTACAAAGAGTCAGACATGACTGAGCAACTGAACTGAACTGAACTGTGGACCTTTTAACTTTTTACCAAGAATGATAAGTTCTAACCCACCTGGGGTCTTGCAGTCACTGAAATAAATGTGGTGGACTGTGAGTAGAGTAGTCAGGTGTAGTATATCTGTCAGTAGATATCTTTGTAAAAGGACTCAAGATGCAATGCTAAAATGCTGTCCAGGGACTTCCTGGTGGTCCAGTGGCTAAGACGTTGACTTCCAACGTAGTGGGTGCAGGTTTGATTCCTGGTAGTCCACCTACCTCACCACCAAAAAAACAAAACGTAAAACAGAAGCAGGAATGTAACATATTCAATAAAGACTTTACAAATGGTCCATCTAAAAATAAACTTAAAATAAAATGCTGCGCATAAGAAGCTAAGCCTGGCTAATGGCTGAATTTGGCCAGTGAGTCACCAATTCAAGGTCCATACCTAGATATCTCTCATTTGTTGAATAAATGAGAGCATTCCAAGTTCTATACACATCAGTTTTTTATGCTTCTATATGTACATTACTAAAAAATATCTAGTCATAAATAAAAGTCTGGAACCATATATTCTTTACCTGCCCTTTAGACATTTTCCTCTTTTTCTATCCATGTTTTTGAAGTATTACAAATTATAATTTTATATAAGCATATTTACATAACTTAGTTTCTAGCCTGAATGCTTGCAGGTGACCTTGAAAGGGACTGCAGAAAGCTCTGAACCATCAGAGAGATCATTTTTGTGTGTTTGATCACCACATTTGGGTTTTGGAAAAACCACTCCAGAGCAGTGTGGAGTAAGAATTAGAAATAGAGGAAGTTGGGACAGTGGTTAGTAATGACTGTAGTCATTTAAATGAGAACTGATGGCAGCAAAGACAGTGACTTTGGAGAGATGGTGAAGAAATAAACTAGAAAGTCCAAGTTAAGAAAAGCTACATCAGACATGAATTCAAGTTTCCCAACAGTCATGGAAAAAACAGAATATGAAAGATGTTATTCTACAAGAATCATCTTGTAAAATACTGTATACCAGCCAGGACCCAACTTTTTCTTGAACTCCAGGAGGAATACATCAGGAATGCTGTGCTGTGCTTAGTTACTCAGTTTTGTCCAACTCTTTGCCACCCCATGGACTATCGTCCACCAGGCTCCTTTGTCTATGGGCAAGAATACTGGAGTGGGCTGCCATGCTCTCCTTCAGGAGATCTTCCTGATCCAGGGATCAAACCCAGGTCTCCCTCATTGCAGGTGGATTCTTTACCAACTGAGCCATCAGGGAAGCCCAAGAATACTGGAGTGGGTAGCCATTCCTGTCGCCAGGGTTTCTTCCCAACCCAGGAATCAAACTGGGGTCTCCTGCATTGCAGGTGGATTCTTTATCAGCTGAGATACCAGGGAAGCCCATGTAAGGACTATCACCCTGCAGAGAACCCTGTGCATGCATATGGTTGTGTCTTATCTCAGCCTTTGATGAAAGACAAGGGTGAAATATTAATTCATATTGTTAGTAATAATCATGATTATTTTGAAACTGTATATTGTTAGAATCAGGCAAAGAATTAATTTTGCTAACTGAATATCATTAGAAACCAAAATTCACAGTTTATGAGAAAGGAGATACAACTATAAAAACAAATAAGTTAAATAAAAAATTGTAAATTTATTATAATATTAGTTCATACTCATGAAACCATTTTTTTTCTTGAAAAAAAAAAAAAAAAAACATCCTAGTTCTGCCCTTTGAAAGGCCTGTGGCAATAAGCACCTTTGTGCTTAGACTGTGGTTTCTAAATACCATTTACCAGTAAAGGAAACAGGGTTGTTGGAGTAAATGGCTGAATCCAGACTCAGGTAAATACCAAAAGAGCCTCTTCCGCCAAAAATCAAGGAAGCTATCAAAAAAAAAAAAAAAAAAAAACTAAAGGAAAGTGAAAAAGAAGAAGATATTTTGAGGCATCTGACTTTGAGAAAGGTGGAATAATTTGTCCACTCAAAATATATGATTTCTATGTATTGAAACACATCAGATTTTTTTAAAATCCATGAGTTCCTAATAACAGGCATTTTTAAAACCATCAAACATTTGTTCTATTTTTATTTTATATACTTTTGCTTCGAGGTAACTGGTGGAGAACTTTATAATAGTTGGATCAGGTTGAAAACACATTAACCCATTTATTTCTCTTAGTATCACCAAAAGAAGAGACAAGACATAAAGCCTACCGATGTGATATGAAAAAATTCAGGACCACTCATGAAATACTCTTGCAAAAATAGTAAAACCAATTCTGATCAAGCCTCTGGGTCTAACTATCAGTTTATTGGAAAACCAGGCACCAAAGTAAATGATACACATGACTAGTCAGTAAATCTATAAGGCAGGAAACTATACATGACAAATGACCTTGTTTGTTCAATAAATAAATAGGAAACAAAAAAGTGGAGACCCTATTAATTAAATGAGACAAGAGCTATATTACCTCTTGTCACGTGTCTCGTTGCATCTTCATTTGAATAAGAAAGAAAATATATCAGATAAATATTATAAGACAACTGGAGAAATTTAAACCATGACCACATATTTAATGATATTGAAGAATAATTGTTATTTTTATTTTAGGCATTGTGATGGTTTTGTGCCTGCATTAAAATAAAAATTTCTCTTTAAAAGATAAAGTCCCTATAGGTGAAATAAAGGATGCTGAAGATTTGCTTTAAAGTAATCCAGATTGGGGATGAAGGATAAAAGTAGGTGGGATTATAAATGAAGGAAGTTGCACCATGTGATGATAATTGTAGAAACTGAGTGATGCATTCAGGGGTTTATTATACTAGTCTCTCTACTTTGGTATATGGTTGAAATGTTCCATAATAAAAAGGCACCACCTGATTCCTAGTGTAGTTTTTGGATTCTTTGTTCTTTTTAAACTGTTACTGTTTTATGGTGGGTGTCTGTAATTAAATTATGGGCTGAGGCTTCTTACAATTGAATCAAAACAAAATACAGGAGTGGGTGGTAGGTAGGGAGCCACTGGTACATTAAACCTAGAAAGCTCCTGGTTTTTGAGTAATAATCTATTACTGTATAATTGCATGTGTCCTCACTTTCATTTGACTTCCAATGAAGTGGCATTTCTTCATTTTGCTGCCCCTGGGTAAAAGTGTGGGATGAATGTCAAGCATAATTAAAACATAGCAGAGCACAAGGAAAGACATTGTCAGCAGCTGGTGAATACAGTGCTGTTTTCCATCTAGTAAAAAACGGGGCCACAGGCAGCTGAACAGATGCCGCATTTAACTCTGAGGAGTTTGCGGAGAAGGGAAGCAGTTTCACAATGCAGTGTAACCCTGTTCATCTCCTCTCCCAGCCCGTCCTTACCTGGACCATTCATGGAGTCTCTTATTCACGGAGTCTCTTACCTGTTTTCCTTGTCTCGAGGTTATTCCTCTCTAATTCTTCTCAGTTTCCTAAAACTTGTCGGCTCAGATCCTGCTCTGGCTACTCAGGACCCCACAGTTGTTCCTGACGATCATTGCCTCTGACCCAGGCGTTCAAAGCCTCCTGCCATCTGGCTCCAACCTGTGTTTCTGGCCCTGGTTCTACTCAGTCACTCTGTCCTGCATTCCGTGCCCCAGACAAGGTGATTCCTTATGGATCTTTTGGATACTTGTTAGTGAGTTCACACAAACCTCCAACAGAGCATTCCTGTTATTATTGCTGTTTCTCTAGTAACAGACGATTTTCCTTCAGGCTTTTATCTTAACCTTGTGACCTTACACCTTCTTATCTGGAGGGTCCCTAGACATTGACACAAGTTCATTGTGTAGCTCAAACTGCATTACCTAGAGAGGTCTTTCCTCTTCTAAACACAACCAAACTCCTTATTTTAAAATTGCTACCCCGTTACAGCCACCTTCCACCCTTTGCTGCTCTCCACCCTCCATCCATCCATTCCCCACCTCACCACCTCACCCTCTTAGTTAATCTGACAGCTCTTTGAAATTTTTAAAAATATTCTTGAAAAACCTCCCAATTTTTCGACTGTCATTCCCTACCTCAAGATCTGCCACTGGCCTTTCAAAGTTATGTACATTTGTGTTCAACGGTCTTTTCCAGACTCCAAAGCCATCTGTCAGTTTCCTCCCACTGCCATCACTTTCCAGCATCTTCTCACTCTCACAATCCCTTCTTCCTAGTTAGGCTTTGGTTTTTACCCTGTAACCACCAGGTCCCTACATTCTTCACCCTTTGTAGTAATTACTTGTTAAATGTGTATCTCCCCATTTAAACCATCATTTCTGAAATGGTACCACGTTTGTCTTTTTCACATTATAATCCCTAGGTCTGGAGCAAAGAGGCAAAAACAAATATTTTCAGTGGATGAATAAATGCAGCACATGTCTTCACTTTATTGCCTATTAATTATCCAATGTTGATTTTGTTTTATCCTTACGTTAGTGCATCCTTCACTCCATGTCAGGAATCATTTTTTTCTTCCTCTCCTTCTTAGAAAACATTTCCCAAATCCAAAGTTCCCTTACACCAATTTTTTTCTGCATATGCCTAAACTCCAATAGTCATAAAATATCTAATAGAGTATGTACTTGTCCTTTACATATCCATATTGAGGCTCCACAACAGGAAAATTGAAGAATAGATAAATGTTTGGGGAAAAGTTCAATCTAATCATAGAAAATGATTAATGTATAAGATCAGTCTTGGTACACTGCAGCCTATGAACCAGATCCAGCCTACAGACTATCTTTGAAGATGATGTCTTATTAGAACCCAGCCACACTTATTCATTTAAGACTGTTTATGGCCAGGACAGAGTTGAGTAGTTGGGACAGAGACTGTGTGGCCCACACAGCCTGAACTGTTTACTATCTGCCCTTTACAGAAAAAAGTTTGACGACACCTGGTATAAAAGATTTTTTTTTAAGGGAATAATGTAGGGAGGATTTGAGTTCTGGTTGATTGAGAGGAAGGACAATGACTTCCCCAGAAGACAAAGGAATTGTTCTTACATGGTACTTTTCTTTGTCCTTCTAGAGAGTCTCCCAGGTGCCAGATACTCTTCTCGGACTTCAATGTATAATAGTGAACCTTAGTATTTCTTACAGGAATACTTGTTGCTATAATGAATAAACTCCAAACCTCAATGGGTTAAGCCAACAAACATGTATTTCTGGTTTCTGTAAAGTCCATGATGCAGGAAAAGGGAGGGGGTTCTCTGCACCACAGAGTGATTCAGAGACTAGGATGATGGAGGATTTGCTATCTTCTATCCATGGTTTCCAAAAGGTCCTAAATTAGCAGATGAGGGGTCAGAGAGAATGGAGGATGAGCCAAGTCTGGAAGGGATACACCTGTCTTCCATGCACCTTCCATTAGTCAAAAGTCGGTCGTGTGGCCCTGTCTAGATGCAGGATGCACTGAGCAATGATGTCAATGGCTAGAAACCCCTTCCTTGCAACAATTGTATGCTGTTAAAGAGATGCATGAAATTCTGCCACCTGACCATGCTGCCTCCCTTTCCTATAAAGATGAGACACTATTAACAATGACATGTATAAATATTTGAGTGGGAGCCCAGTCCTGAAAAAGCAACCTTGATAAGAGGGCAATAGAAGCTCACATCTTCTGCCAGAAAAGGGAAATTTTAATAAGCTGTATCAGACCCTCTGGATGCAAGTTAGGGTGGTTTCACACCGAAAGTAGAAAAAGACAAATACACACAAAACAGAAATTAATGCAGAGGTTTTGTATTTTTCAGTGTAACTTTATTTTATCAGTTTCATTAGATTATTCCACTGTTTTCTCAAAATTTTTTCTTCTTGAATTTGCTACTATAATCTCAGAGGATGCATCAATCAATCAATCAGTCAATCTTTGTTGGAAATTTACTTGATGAGTATCAGTCATAGTACTTAATTATATATTAACAGCAACCATAAAAATACATTAATAACATTTGCAGTCCTGAACTGATTATCATGAAATTTTGTGGCTCGTGTCATATTATGATGTTTTTGCCAGAGAAAAAATTCAGACGTTTTCGACTATCACAGAACTCTAGGTTTTAATTAAGTAATCAGATTCCACAAAGTGTGTATTAATGTATGATCACACGCCTGGGGGGCATTAAAAAGCTGAAATCTGTTATCTGAAAGTCAATTACAATTTGTAGTGTCACAGTATCACTGTAAAATGTCCTAAATTGTAACTTCTTTCCAGAGTTGGGAAGAGAAAGTTTCAATCCTTCTTCTGTGGATCACTCAGTCTGAAAGGCATTTACTTCTAGGTCTGTGCATAACTCTACTGTGCAAGAGTTTTTACCTAACTAACATACAAGTGAAATGGAGCAGGACACTATGATCCTTGCCTGCCATGTTCTCAGCTTGCCCTTGTCTGTGGAAAAACTTTAGCCAAACAATACGTTTAATTAGCGAAACAAAGGAAAACGGTCAAACCAGACCAAACAGTAATAGTTTTGTCATTAAACAAAGTCAAGGATTTTTAGTTTCTTCTCAAGGGCTATCAATAACACTCTGAGCTATATGCTGGGAGCTGTCTTCTAGATACAGAAACTCCCATCAGATGGAAGAAGTTAACTACATGATGACCATAGTCATGACATAAGCCACCACAATTTCAAGAACTGGCCCCCCAAAAATGGAACAAATGGACCCTGGAACTGATGATTAACTATTCTTGAAACAATCAAATAACACTGATCAGACCACTGCACGACTCATTTCAACATGAGCATCAGAGCCAACTGCGCTGTTTCTTCACGGACCCCTTCCTTGCCTCCATCTAAAAAATCTCTTGCCCACTGATTGTCAGTGGGGAAGGGGAGTCAGCCTTTGGACAGGAGTCCATCCTACCCATTCCACTCCCACCCTCCAGTTGCCAGTCTTCAAAATAAAGCAAACTTCCCTTTCCACCAACCTCGCGTCTTTACTGACTTTTGAACTATGAGCAGCTGGACTCACTTTTGCTAACAGATTTTGGCGCCAACGTGAGGATGAGCTCTCGCAATAACTGGCTTATGGAGTTTTCTGAGCAGAGCTGCCACCATGACATTGCATCCGGATGGTTACAATCAGCCGCTGCTTGTGGCTTGCTGGCCCTGGAGGGGATTGGGAGGGTGTTCCTAGCAGCTTCTAAAACCATTCGTTTTGGGATCCTCGCTGTTTCTCCCCTGCTTGGCACTGGTGACCAAGGTATGCTTTTCCTTGGTGGATCGGAAAGATGCCTTTGGACAAGCTGATGAACTCCAAGATTCAGTAAGTCCACCGGTGTGCACCCAGCTACCTTCTCTTTTGATCTCGAAGTGCTATTTGGGCATTTTTGCAAGTTGGTTCTGATGCGTGTCTGAGGTTAAGGCCCATTTGTGTTGGGAAGTGTTTGTTTGGGTCCTGTATTAGTCACCTTCTGTAGAGTTTGTGACAGTTCTTTCCTCGAGTATGTGAGTGTGCATTTGTGTAATTGGTATTCTTGTTGCCTTTTGTAAAGTGGGAAATTCAGGTTCAATTTATTAGAAAAATCTCAGCCTCCCAAATGATTAAAAAGGAAGTTCCATTGTTCATTTCGCCCAGGGAAAATTGTACCTCCAAAATTTATATCAGAACTCAATAACTGATCACCAGTACATGTCCCCAAATGTGGATTCTTTCATATTTTTATTAATAACAGCTTTCTTGAGATACAGTTGTATATAATTCACATACCTTAACATTCAGTATTTTAGCATATATAATTTAGTGCTTTTTAGTATATTCACCTGGGGCTTCCCACGTGATGCTAGTGGTAAAGAACCCGCCTGCCAATGCAGGTTAGACGTAAGACACACCAGTTCGATCCCTGGGTTAGGAAGATCCCCTGGAGAAGGGAATGGCAATCCACTCCAGTATTCTTACCTGGAGGATCCTGGGGACAGAGGAGCCTGGTGGGCTACAGTTCATAGGGTTGCACAGAGTTGGACACAATTGAAGCAACTTATCACAGACACACACACAGTATATTCACAGAGTTGTGCAACCACTGGTACTATCTAATTTTAGAACATTACTACTGTCCCCCAATGGAATCATGTTCCATTAGCAGTTATTCCCTTCTTCTGCCCCCTGCTCTCAGCTTCTGGTAACAACGAATCTACTTTCTGCCTCTATGGAGTGTCTATTTTCAACATTTCATATGAATGAGACTCCAACCTATGTGGTCTCTTGTGACTGACCTCTTTAACATAATGTCTTTGGGTTCATCCATGTAGTAGCAGGTATCAGTACTTCCTTTCTTTTTACGGATGAATAGTATTCTATTGTATAGATGTACCACACTTCATTCATTAAACAAAACGGATAATGGACATTTAGGTTGTTCCCACTATTTAGTTATCAAGAATGATGCTGCTGTGAACATCTGTGTACCAGTTTTTGTATAGACATATGTTTTCAATCTTAGAATTATTAATACATGTGGACCATAAACAGTCTTGTCCCTTTTTAAAATCTTTATCCTAGTTTGAGAGGGTAAATCTACACAACAGTAGTAATTCCCTGTAACTGGTATAATAAATTGCCACATTTTGGTTTAAAACAATACAAATTTATAAAAAGTTCTAGAGTTCAGAAGTTTAAAATGGATCCTGAGGCCGAACTTAAGGTGTTGGCAGGTTCCTTTTCTGACTTCTACAAGTTGTTTGTGGGGCTTCCCTGGTGGCTCAGATGGTAAAGAATCCGCCTGCAATGTGGGAGACCTGGGTTCAATCCCTGGGTTGGGAAGATCCCCTGGAGGAAGGCATGGCAACCCACTCTAGTATTCTTGCCTGGAGAATCCCCATGGACAGAGGAGCCTGCCAGGCTACAGTCCACGGGGTCACAAAGAGTCAGACACGACTGAGCGACTAAGCACAGCACAGCACGAGGTGTTTGCATTCCTTGTCTCCTCAGGTTACATCTCAATGATTCTTCTGCCTATTTCTTCATTTAAAGGACTCCTGTGGTTATGCTGATCTCACCTGGAGAGTTTAGGATGATCTTCTTATTTTAAGGTCAGCTGATTAGCAACTTTAATTCCTCACCACGTAACACAGCATATTCATAGATAACACAGCATAGTCACAGAAATCATTGTGGGGAGGTGGGGCGTTATTCTCCTGCCACAATACCTCTTCAGCTGGCTTAGTCTCTGCTCCTAAGACTTGAAACACACACACACACAAATGAAAAGCAATAAACTGTAGATACAAGATGGACTAAATTGATGTCTAAAAAAATCTATCTTGTGGGAATGCAAAATATACAGCTACCTTGGAAGATAGTATAGCAATTCCTTACAAAGCTAACCATATGCTTACCATATGCTTCAGAAATCATGCTTCTTGATATTTAATCAAATGAATTGAATATTTGTGACCGCACACAAACTTGCAACTTTATTCGGAACTACCAAAACTCAGAAGCAACTGAGATATCTTTCAGTGGGTGAATACACCAGCTGTGGAACATGCAGAAGATGAAATATGATTCAATGATAAAAAATGAGCTATGAACAAAATGAAAGATATAGAGGAAATTTAAATGGATATTGCCAAGTAAAAGAAGCCGATCTGAAAATGCTACATAGTGTATGATACCAACTATAAGACATACTGGAAAAGGCAAAAATATGGAGATGGTAAAAAGATCAGTGGTTCCTGAAAGGTTGAAGGGAAAGACTGAGAGATGAAGAGGTCTCGGAATATTTAGGGCAGTGAAACTTCTATCTTTGACACTAAGACCATAGAAACATGTCATCATACATTTGTCAAAACCCTTACCACGTAAAACGGGAAGAGTGAACCTAAGGTAAACTGTGGACTTCAATTAATAATCTACCAACGTTTGCTCATCATTTGTAACAAATGTTCATACTAAAGAGAGATGTTAATAATAGGGGAAACTGTGTACTGGGGGAGTGAGTGGGTACAAGGGAACTTTATACCTCCTCTCAATTTTCTATGAACCTAAAACTGCTCTAAAAATAAATTTCGTTAATTATTTAAAAATTTAAACTATAGACATGTACTCTTACCACTATAAAAGTCAGGTTTCACATTATTTCTCAGAACAGTGTAGGTCCTTGGATCTACCCTTCTCAAATGTCTAGATTTCAGAAATCTTTTTCTCACGTGTACAGTTAAAAGCCCATCGGTGTGGATTACCCCAAACAAGAGGTCTGGTGGCTTCAAAAATAAATTGGAGCCCTTAGCTAATAAAACACAAAACTTCTAAATGTCTGGCTTTTTGCAGTCCATGTGGTCACAAACAGTTGGACACAACTGAGCGTCTAAATAACATTGTAAAAAAAACCACAAAATAAGCTTATTAATGTTTCAGACACTCACAGGGCCCACTCAGTCTCCATCACCTTGTTATACCTATAACATGATTCAGAAACCCAAGAGCTGGTTTCGGTGCTCAGTAGCTATTTGTATTAGCTGAAATTCAGAGGAATTTCATCTCAGACAACAGCCGCTGTACATTTAATCTCAAAGTAAGCTATTTTTGCACCTTTTAAGTCATTGTCAGACCCTCTGGGATTTGCTTCTTTACAAAAGGAAAAAGTCTCTCCCTGTGAGTCCTAAAATAGACATCTGAGCACTGCCTCCATCTCCTGTTTCCTGTGAGGATTTCTAGCAGGTCAGATTCACTCATCATTAACACTTCTCTTCAAAAATTATGAAAATGCAAGTCAGTCACCAAGAGAGTGAGTTCATTTAAATCTTAGGCATGATTCAAGGCTGAGAATGGGGATACAATCTTTGAGGAGATAAAAACAATTACAATTAGTTTAATTCAAAACTGCTCAACTTAGTTGTTCTTTTGTATTAAGCACATCACAGTTAGAAATCTCTGTGACTTTTTATGAAGTGGGACTTCCCTGGAGGTCCAGTGGTTAGGACTTTGCTTTTCAATGCAGGGATGCATGTTTGATTCCTGGTCAGGGAGCTAAGATCCACATGCCTTTGGGGCCAAAAAATCAAAACATAAAAAAACAGAGATAATATTGTAACAAATTCAGTAAGGACTTAATAATTGTCCATATCAAAAAATATCTTTTAGAATGGATAAAGAAGCTGTGGTACATATATACAATAGAATACTACTCAGCCATAAAAAGGAATGCATTTGAGTCAGTTTGGCCACCTGATGTGAAGAGCTGACTCATTGGAAAAGACCCTGATGCTGGGAAAGATTGAAGGCAGGAGGAGAAGGGCACAACAGAGGATGAGATGGTTGTATGGCATCACTGACTCAATGGACATGAGTTTGAGTAAACTCTGGGGGTTGACGATGGACAGGAAGGCCTGTTGTGCTGCAGCCCATGGGGTCGCAAAGAGTTGGATATGACTGAGTGACTGAACTGAAATGAATGAATTGGATGAACCTAGAGCTTATTATACAGAGTGAAGTAAGTCAGAAAGAGAAAGATAAATATCATGTACTAACTTCCAGATGTTCAAGCTGGTTTTAGAAAAGACAGAGAAACCAGAGATCAAATTGCCAATATCCGATGGATCATCGAAAAAGCAAGAGAGTCCCAGAAAAACATCTATTTCTGCTTTACTGACTATGCCAAAGCCTTTGACTGTGTGGATCACAATAAACTGTGGAAAATTCTGAAAGAGATGGGGATAGCAGACCTACCTCTTGAGAAACCTATATGCAGGTCAGGAAGCAACAGTTAGAACTGGACATGGAACAACAGACTGGTTCCAAATAGGAAAAGGAGTCCGTCAAGGCTGTATATTGTCACCCTGCTTATTTAAGTTATATGCGGAGTACATCATGAGAAACACTGGACTGGAAAAAGCACAAGCTGGAATCCAGATTGCCGGGAGAAATATCAATAACCTCAGATATGCAGATGACACCACCCTCATGGCAGAAAGTGAAGAGGAACTAAAAAGCCTCTTGATGAAAGTGAAAGAGGAGAGTGAAAAAGTTGGCTTAAAGCTCAACATTCAGAAAATGAAGATCATGGCATCTGGTCCCATCACTTCATGGGAAATAGATGGGGAAACAATGGAAACAGTGGCTGACTTTATTTTGGGGGGGCTCCAAAATCACTGCAGATGGTGATTGCAGCCATGAAATTAAAAGACGCTTACTCCTTGGAAGGAAAGTTATGACCAACCTAGATAGCATATTGAAAAGCAGAGACATTACTTTGCCAACAAAGGTCCATCTAGTCAAGGCTGTTTTTTTCAGTAGTCATGTATGGATGTGAGAGTTGGACTGTGAAGAAGGCTGAATGCTGAAGAATTGATGTTTTGAAATGTGGTGTTGGAGAAGACTCTTGAGAGTCCCTTGAACTGCAAGAAGATCCAACCAGTCCATTCTAAAGGAGATCAGTCCTGGGTGTTCATTGGAAGGATTGATGCTAAAGCTGAAACTCCAGTACTTTGGCCACCTCATGCAAAGAGTTGACTCATTGGAAAAGACTGTGATGCTGGGAGGGATTGGGGTCAGGAGGAGAAGGGGACGATAGAGGATGAGATGGCTGGATGGCATCACCGACTCAATGGACGTGAGTTTGGGTGAACTCTGGGAGATGGTTATGGACAGGGAGGCCTGGCGTGCTGCAATACATGGGGTCACAAAGAGTCGGATATGACTGAGCGACTGAACTGAACTGAATGCATATAAATGGAATCTAGAAAGATGGTACTGACAAATTTATTTTCAGGGCAGCAATGGAGAAACAGACATAGAGAACAGACTTATGGAACCAGGGGGAAGGGAGGAGAGAGAGGGAACAGATCAGCACTTTCCTCTGAGGAAGACTAGCTTCAAGGCTGCAAGCACATCTTTCTCTGGAGGGAGGCATAGTCTCTGTCTTTCAAGGATTTTCACTGTAGAAACTTCTTTGAAAGAATATTCTGGGCAAAGAGCTTGTAAGACATGCAACAGCGTATGACCCAAGGAGAACCATCTCCTCACTTTCCTTGAAGTTCCTGATCTATGTGTGCTCCCCCAATAAGGTAATCTTATTGACCTGACAAATCCACACCCACATGTTTATTTTTAATTTTATTTTTTATTGTATATTGGAATGGAGTATAGTAGATTTACAGTGTTGTGTTAATTTTAGGTGCACAGATCAGATCAGTTGCTCAGTCATGTCCAACTCTTTGCGACCCCATGAATCCCAGCACACCAGGCCTCCCTGTCCATCACCAACTCCCGGAGTTCACTCAGACTCACATCCATCGAGTCAGTGATGCCATCCGGCCATCTCATCCTCTGTCGTCCTCTTCTCCTCCTGCCCCCAATCCCTCCCAGCATCAGAGTCTTTTCCAATGAGTCAACTCTTTGCATGAGGTGGCCAAAGTACTCGAGTTTCAGCTTTAGCATCATTCCTTCCAAAGAAATCCCAGGGCTGATCTCCTTCAGAATGGACTGGTTGGATCTCCTTGCAGTCCAAGGGACTCTCAAGAGTCTTCTCCAATACCACAGTTCAAAAGCATCAGTTCTTCTGCACTCAGCCTTCTTCC
>NW_011494743.1:1695754-1696483 GCF_000754665.1 Bison bison bison | reverse complement strand
GGAGTAAGCATCTTTTAATTTCATGGCTGCCGTCACCATCTGTAGTGATTTTGGAGCCCAGAAAAATAAAGTCAGCCACTGTTTCCACTGTTTCTCCATCTATTTCCCATGAAGTGATGGGACCAGATGCCATGATCTTCGTTTTCTGAATATTGAGCTTTAAGCCAACTTTTTCACTCTCCACTTTCACTTCCATCAAGAGGCTTCTGAGTTCCTCTTCACTTTCTGCCATAAGGGTGATGTCATCTGCATATCTGAGGTTATTGACATTTCTCCCAGCAATCTTGATTCCAGTTTGTGTTTCTTCCAGTTCAGCGTTTCTCATGATGTACTCTGCATATAAGTTAAATAAACAGGGTGACAATATACAGCCTTGATGTACTCCTTTTCCTATTTGGAACGAGTCTGTTGTTCCATGTCCAGTTCTAACTGTTGCTTCCTGACCTGCATACAAATTTCTCAAGAGGCAGATCAGATGGTCTGGTATTCCCATCTCTTTCAGAATTTTCCACAGTTTATTGTGATCCACACAGTCAAAGGCTTTGGCATAGTCAATGAAACAGAAATAGATGTTTTTCTGGAACTTTCTTGCTTTTTTCATGATCTAGCAGATGTTGGCAATTTGATCTCTGGTTCCTCTGCCTTTTCTAAAACCAGCTTGAACATCAGGAAGTTCACAGTTCACATATTGCTGAAGCCTGGCTTGGAGAATTTTGAGCATTACTTTAC
>NW_011494743.1:1690893-1695335 GCF_000754665.1 Bison bison bison | reverse complement strand
CAGATGTTGGCAATTTGATCTCTGGTTCCTCTGCCTTTTCTAAAACCAGCTTGAACATCAGGAAGTTCACAGTTCACATATTGCTGAAGCCTGGCTTGGAGAATTTTGAGCATTACTTTACTAGTGTGTGAGATGAGTGCAGTTGTGCGGTAGTTTGAGCATTCTTTGGCATTGCCTTTCTTTGGGATTGGAATGAAAACTGACCTTTTAGAGAGGTCTAAATTTTCACCTAGTGCCCCTTGTAATTGAAGTCTGGTTCATGATGGTGTTGGTGGTCAGACATGAATCCAGGCTAATAGATGGATGGGCACTAAAACAACAGTTTGAATCTGAGCTAGAAACCATCTGTTAGATTCAGCCAGACACAGGGAGCCACTGTGACTGCCACCTGACCCTAACCCTGCCATCTAACCCTAATTCTGCCACCTATCTCTAACCCAAGCTCTAACCTACTCCCAACCACTCACCAATCCCATTGACACACTTGGATGCGTGTCCAGCCCTTCTCCAGTGGTTCATGTCCTCACCCAGACTTGTTAGACCTGTCATATTTTCTCCTCACTGGCTCCTTTCTCTCCCAGTTGCCTCCTCTCTTCCCAGTCTTATCCAGCTCCACTTCACCACTCACAGAGCTGCCAGAATAAACTTCTAAAATGCAACTCTCACCATGACACTTCTGAAAAATCTATAATACCTCACAGACTGCAGGGTACAGTTCAACTTCTTAGCATGAAACATGGATCCTCCTTTAGTTTGGCTTCCGATTAAAACTTTACATACAACACCCATTTTATCCTGCCTTCTGCCTCTAGCACTTTTACCTGCAAAATAGATAATAACAGTATCTGCCACCTAGGTTGCTATGAGCATTATAGGTGTTAATACATGTTAATTGATTAGGACAATGCCTCATAATAATTGCTTGAGAAAAGTCAGGAGAAAAGTAATTCACTAACCACATCAAACTGCTATGAATGTGTCTAGATGACCCATTACCAACACCCTGTGGACTTTTGGGATACTCTTATTACTTTGGACACTACTTTTTTTCATTATAGAACCTCTAATAAAATATTGCCTTAAAAGTGCCCCTAGTCTACTCTCCACGTTGTAGAATAAAATCCAGGAGACAGGTTTATATTTTACTGGTATTTGGATTCCTAAGGCCATTCCATTGTCTGACGCATAAAAGGCACTTAATTTGTCAACAGTGGTGTTTCTGTTTTTATGGATGTAATACTACCAGGAGATCTTTCCATGTACTTTTCAGCTCTAGATTTTGTAACTGTAGCCTTTACTTACAGGTCTTCTGGATGTCTTTGTTCTACTTTTTTTTAGTTTTAATAGTCTTTATTTAAGTATAATTGACTTACAATGTTGTGTTAATGTGTGTCTGCTGTATAGCAAAGTGATTCAGTTACATGTGTGTGTGTGTATATATATATATATATACACACACACATTTCAAATATTCTTTTCCATTATGGTTTATCATAGGATAATAAATATTGTTCTCTGTGCTACACAGTAGGATCTTGTTTATCCATTCCATATATAGAAGCTTGTACCTGCTAACCCCATCCTCCTACTCCATCCTTCTCCCATCCCCCTCCCCCTGGCAACCTCAAGTCTCTTCTCTGTCTGTAATTCTGTTTCTCTTTCATTGATACATTCATTTGTGCCATATTTTAGATTCCACATATAACTGATATCATATGGTATTTGTCTTTCTTTTTCTGACATTTGGTGTGATCATCTCTAGTTGTATCCATGTTGCTGCAAAGGCATTTTTTCATGTGTTAATGGCTGAGTAGTATTCCATTGTCACCCTGCTTATTTAACGTCTATGCAGAGTACAACATGTGAAATGCCCTGCTGGATGAATCACAAGCTAGAATCAAGATTGCCAGGAGAAATATCAACAACCCCAGATATGCAGATGATATCACTCTAATAGAAGAAAGTGAAGAGGAACTAAAGAGCCTCTTGATGAGGGTGAAAGAGGAAGAGTGAAAAAGCTGGCTTAAAACTCAACATTCAAAAAACTAAGATCATGGCACCCAATCTCATCACTTCATGGCAAATAGAAGGGGAAAAATTAGAAGCAGTGACAGAGTTTATTTTCTTGGGCTCCAAAATCACTGCAGATGGTGACTGCAGCCATGAAATTAAAAGACGCTCGCTCCTTGGAAGAAAAGCTATGACCAACCTAGACAGCATATTAAAAAGCAGAGATATTACTTTGCCCACAAAGGTCCGTCTCATCAAGGCTATGGTTTTTCCAGTAGTCATGTATGGATGTGAGAGTTGGACCATAAAGAAGGTGAGTGCTGTAGAATTGATGCTTTTGAACTGTGGTGCTGGAGAAGACTTTTGAGAGTCCCTTGGACTGCAAGGAGATCAAATCAGTCAGTACTAAAGGAAATCAATCCTGAATATTCCCTGGAAGGACTGATGCTGAAGCTGAAGCTCCAGTACTTTGGCCACCTGATGAAAAGAGCCGACTCATTGGAAAAGACCCTGATGCTGGGAAAGATTGAAGGCAAAAGGAGAAGGGGGTGGCAGAGGATGAGATGGTTAGATACCATCACTGACTCAATGGATGTGAATTTGAGCAAACTCTTGGAGAGTGAAGGGCAGAGGAGTCTAGCATCCTGCAGTCCATGGGCTCACAAAGAGTTGGACATGACTTAGCAACTGAACAGCAACAAGTATCCCACTGAATATATGTACCACACCTTTTTAATCTATTCATCTGTAGAAGGGCATTTAGGTTGTTTCCATTACTTGGCTACTGTGAATAGTGCTGCTCTGAACACAGGGGTGCGTGTATATTTTTGAATTACAGTTTTGTCTGAATATATGCCTAGGAGTGGGATTGCTGGATCATAGAATAATTCAATTTTAAGTTCTCTTTAAATCTTTTGCTCAGAAACCTAATAGTTTCTGATTGTCACATCTTATCTGCAACCCTCCCTCCCCATACTTCCACTGTGGCTAGAATATTATATGTGAATAATTCAGGAGTCATATTCACACTCTTTCTCATTGATAAATCTATCAGGCAGGATTTTGGGTACTGATTTTTTTAGTTAGTCCAGAAACTCAACATAGAAATATCTCAACTTATAAGATCCATTTACTTAGGACTTAAGTGAAAGGAAAGTGTTCTTTGCTGCTATATATTTTGTCTCGCTACACCTTGTTAGTTTTCATTTTTGTATATAGTTTTCTATGTAGGTGATGGAAAATAAAAGAAGAAACATTTCAAGGAATCTCCTATATACTCACTTATCTTTAAGAATACATAATTTTGATCACTTTGTTAAGACGGTATCCACCAGCTTTCTCTTTGCAAAGCTGGTATTTATCCTTTTGTAATTAATCAGTATCTTATGGAGATGCTTGGAGACTATATAAATATTCTATTCCTCATCAGACTTTTTTTAAAACCTTTTTATTTTGTGCTAGGGTATATAGCCAATTAACAAAAGGTTGTGATAGTTTTAGGTGAAAAGCAAAGGGATTCAGTCATACATATACATGTGTCCATTCTTCCCCTAAGTGCCCTCCCATCCAAGCTGCCGCATAACATTGAGCAGAGTTCCATGTGCTATACAGTAGGTCCTTGTTGGTTATCCTTTTAAAATAAATCAGTGTGTACAGGCAATCATAAATTCACCCTCTAAGTCTGTGAGTCTCTTTCTGTTTTGTAAATAAGTTCATTTGTATCATTTCTTTTTAGATTCCATATATAAGGGATGTCATACAACATTTCTCCTTCTCTGTCTGACTTATTTCACTCAGTATGACACTCTCTAGGTCCTTCCATGTTGCCACAAATGGCATTATTTCATTTTTTTAAATGATGGAATAATATTCCATTGTATAAATGTTCCACATCTTCTTTATCCACTCTGTCTATGGACATTTAAGTTGCTTACATATCTTGGCTATTGTAAACAGTGCTGCAGTAAACATTGGGATGCATGTATCCTTTTGAATCATGTGTATCTCCAGATACATGACCAGAAGTGGGATTGCAGGGTCATATATTAAAAAGCAGAGATAGTCCTCTGCCAACAAAGGCCCGTCTAGTCAAGGCTATGGTTTTTCCAGTGGTCATCTATGGATGTGAGAGTTGGACTGTGAAGAAAGCTGAGCGCCAAAGAATTGATGCTTTTGAACTGTGGTGTTGGAGAAGATTCTTGAGAATTCTTTGGACTGCAAGGAGATCCAACCAGTCCATTCTAAAGGAGATCAGTCCTGGGTGTTCTTTGGAAGGAATGATGCTAAAGCTGAAACTCCAGTACTTTGGCCACCTCATGCAAAGAGTTGACTCATTGGAAAAGACTGTGATGCTGGGAAAGATTGAAGGCAAAAGGAGAAGGGGGTGGCAGAGGATGAGATGGTTAGATACCATCACTGACTCAATGGATGTG
>NW_011494743.1:1678289-1690793 GCF_000754665.1 Bison bison bison | reverse complement strand
GACGACAGAGGATGAGATGGCTGGATGGCATCACCGACTCGATGGACGTGAGTTTGAGTGAACTCTGGGAGTTGGTGATGCACAGGGAGGCCTGGCGTGCTGTGATTCATGGGGTCCGCAAAGAGTTGGACACGACTAAGCAACTGAACTGAACTAATGGTAGCTATAGTTTTAGTTTTTTAAGGACGTTCCATACTGTTCTCCATAGTGTCTGTACCAGTTTACATTTCCACCAACAGTGTAGGAGGGTTCCTTTCTCTCCACACCCTCTCCAGCATTTATTGTTTGTGGATTTCTTTTGATGATAGCCATTCTGGCTGGTATGAGGTGACACCTCATTGTAATTTTGATTTGCAGTTCTCTAATAATTAGTGATGTTGTACATCTTGTCATGTGCCTCTTGGGGATCTGCATGTCTTCTTTGGAGAAATATCTATGTAAGTCCTCTGCCCATTTGTTGCTTGAGTTGTTTGTTTTGATGTTGTTAAGCATCGTGAGCTGTTTGTAAATTTTGGAGACTAATCCCTTTTCAGCCATATCATTTGCAAATATTTTCTCCCAATCATGGGTTGTCTTTTCATTTTGTTTATTGTTTCCTTTGCTTGAAAAAGCTTTTGAGTGTAAGTAGGTCCCATTTGTTTATTTTTGTTTTTATTTCCATTATTCTGGGAGGTGGGTCAAAAAAGATGATGTGATTTATGTCAGAGAGTGTTCTGCCTATATTTTATTCTAGAATTTTTAGAGTGTCCAGGCTCACAGTTAGATGTTTAATCAAGTTTGAAGTTACTTTTGTGTGTGGTGTTAAAGAAGGATCTACTTTCTTTCTTTCTTTTTTAACCTGTAGCTGTTCAGTTTTCCCAGCACCATTTGTTGAAGAACATGTCTTTCCAACATTGTGTCGTCTTGCCTCCTTTGTCGTAGATTAAGTGACCATACTTAGTTTCTGTTGATAATTGTTGCCTGGATCAGTTATTACTATGCAGAGTTCCAAAAGTGATGACTTTCACACCCACATCAGGTGTGCATTAATGACAAAACATCACATAAGTGCTTGTTCCTACCCAAAATGTGTACCTTCAGTCTGATATGCAAAAACATCAGACAAGTCCACATTGAGTATATTCTACAAAAGAAATTGCATTATTGTAATTGCATTACAAATCAAAGGAGCACTAAGAAACATAACATTTAAATGCGATATGTAATTTTGGATAAGGTACAAAACCAGAAAAATTCACTATAAAGGGCCTTATTTGGGACAACTGGTGAAATTGGGATGTTGACTATGGATTAGACAATCATATTGTATCAGTTTTAAATTTCACAAATATGGTAACTAGATTGTGGTCATGTGAAGAGGACATCATTATTTAATAAACATATACTTGGTACTAATGAGCAATGCAGGATGATGTAGGCAACTTACTCTCATGGTTCAGAACAAACAGTTTACATATATATTCAGTTATGAGAATGATAAGAGCATAAGAGCAGTGTAGCAAAATGTTAAGAATGGGTGAGTCCAGATAAAAGGCTCGTGTACTACTCTTGCAATTTTTCTTTTAAGTTTGAAGTTATTTTTAAAGCAATTCAACTCTTGTTCTGCATGAAAAAGAATATATGATTTTGTGACCTTGGACATTTATTACTATTTTTGAATGTGACAAAGCTTTTTAAAATACTCAATAAGAAGTCTGTCCTTCCTTTAGTTTATACTTCTTAACTGCGAGAAACTTGTATATGTACTCCCCAATTGCAGAGAAACCCCTATTTAACAAGACAAAACAGGTGTGAGACTATAAAGCCAGTAAAGGACACTAAAAATATTGACACAATCAGGCCTTTGAAAGCCTGGAACATCAATGATTGTAATGAATGATTCAAAAGCATCTCTGGAAAGCCATATCTCTTTACTTCCCCTTAGCAGCTGGTAGCCACCGGTCTCTTACCTAAAGTATATGCTATTGCTATTCTCAGGACTTGGCTTCTTTTTTTTTTTTTTCTATCACTGATCTCTTCTACTATATCTGTTTCTCCTTGTGTGTCTTGCCTTGAAAATTTTTCAGAGGAAGGTTTGGTTGGTCATTTAGTCACCATCTAATCTTGAGCCTTGCCATTGGGCAGGGACCTCTCTCCAGAGCATCTCAAAGGCTCAAAGGACTCCCCTTGTCACGCTCAGGATCCCAGTTCAATGTGCATCAGCAGCAACCATATACAAATTCGTATGTAAATTCATAGCAGAGAGAGTATTCTATATTGTAGCATGAATTCAGGTTGTGGTCAGTGGATCATAGAACACAAAGAAAAGAAGTATATGAGAATAGGACCACCTGTGTCCCTTTCTTCAAAGGGGACATTCCCTGCCCTCTCACTCAGACCTGTCAGGGGAAATGAAGACTGGCTGCCTATCTGAATAAATCTATTTATCCCTAATGGAAAAACCAGATGTACTTTGTCTGTGCCGTAGGGCAGGTGTAAGAAAGCATGATCGTTTGTGCCATGAAGCACATAAGAGTTTGAAGTCAAAGAAACTGGTTCCAGTTCCCACCCCCATCACTTGTTGGCTACATGACTTTGGAAAATTAACTTGTCTAAATTTTGAATTTCTCATTGACAGAACAAAGATGACAACAATAGTCCCCTGGAGGACTAACTGACCCTGTGAGAGGAAAGCTGTGGAGATTAAATAAGGTGATATATATAATTGTGGAGATTAAATAACATGATATATAGAAAGCATTTACATAGTGTTTGGCACATAATAGGAGGTCAGTAATCTATAATAGTTGTTATTATTACTATAAAACTCTGCTTTAGGGCTTGTGTGCAGCTAAGGGCGTCGAGAAAGCTTTTTTCAGTATTTGAACCTGTGTTAATTAATCTACTATGAGGGTCTGCTCTGTATTTTCAGTTGCTTTTCTTTCTATTCATTTTTTTTAATTTATTTTTTTAATAAATAATTAAATAATTGTTTTAATTATGGTAATTGCTTTACAGAATTTTGCTGTTTACTGTCAAACCTCATCATGGATCAGCCATAGGTATACATATATCCCCTCCCTTTTGAACCTCCCTCTCATCTTCCTCCCCATCCCACTCCTCTAGGTTGATACAGAGCCCCTGTTTGAGTTTCCTGAACCATGCAACAAATTTCCATTTGCTATCTATTTTCCATATGGTAATTTTAAGTTTCCATATTAATCTTTACTTACATCTCACCCTCTCCTTCCCTCTCCCTATGTCCATAAGTCTATTCTCTATCTCTGTTTCTCCATTGTTGCCCTGTAAATAAATTCTTCAGAACCATTTTTCTAGATTTTGTATATATGTGTTAGAATACAGTATTTATCTTTCTCTTTCTGACTCACTTCACTCTGTATAATAGATTCTGTGTTCACCCACCTCATTGGAGCTGACTCAAATGCATTCGTTTTTTAGCTGAGTAATATTCCATCTTGTACATGCACCACAATTTCTTTATCTATTCATCTGTTGATGAACATCTAGGTTGCTTCCATGTTCTAGCTATTGTAAGTAGTGCTGCAGTGAACAATGGGATACATGTGTCTCTTTCAATTTTGGTTTCCTCAGGGTGTATGCCTAGGAGTGGGATTGATGGGTCATATGGTGGTTTTTTTTCCTAGTTTCTCTCCATACTGTCTTCCATAGTGGCTATATCAGTTTACATTCCCACCAGCAGTGCAAGAGCATTCCCTTTTCTCCACACCCTCTCCAGCATTTATTGTTTGTAGACTTTTTGATGAAGACCATTCTGACTGGTGTGAGGTGATATCTCATTATAGTTTTGATTTGCATTTCTCTAGTAATGAGCTATGTGGAGCATATTTTCATATGTTTGTTAGCCATCTGTATGTCTTCTTTGGAGAAATGTCTGTTTAGGTTTTTCCCAATTTTTGATTGGGTTGTTTGTTTTTCTAGTGTTGAGTTTTATGAGCTGCTTGTATATTTTGGAAATTAATCCCTTGTCAGTTGTTTCATTGGCTATTATTTTCTCCCCTTCTGAGGGTTGTCTTTTCACCTTGCTTATAGTTTCCTCTGCTGTGCAAAAGCTTTTAAGTTTAATCAGGTCCCACTTGTTTACTTTTGTTTTTATTTCCATTACTCTAGGAGGTGGGTCATAGAGGATTTTGCTTTGATTTATGTCATCAAGTGTTCTGCCTATGTTTTCCTCTAAGAGTTTTATAGTTTCTGGGCTTACATTTAGGTCTTTAATCTGTTTTGAGTTTATCTTTGTGTATGGTGTTAGGAATTGTTCTAATTTCATTCTTTTACATGTAGCTGTCCTGTTTTGCCAGCACTATTTATTGAAGAGGCTGTCTTTGCCCCATTGTATATTCCTGCCTCCTTTGTCAAAAGTAAGGTGCATGGGTTTATTTCTATCTTGTTCCATTGATCTATATTTCTGTTTTTGTGCCAGTACCATACAGTCTTGATGGCTGTAGCTTTGTGGTATAATCTGAAGTCAGGAAGGTGATTCTTCCAGCTCCATTCTTCTTTCTCAAGACTGCTTTGGCTATTTGGGGTCTTTTGTGTTTCCATATGAATTATGAAATTTTTTGCTCTAGTTCTGTGAAAAATGCCATTGGTAATTTGATAGGTATCGCATGAAATCTGTAGATTGCATTTGGTAGTATAGTCATTTCCACAATATTGATTCTTCCGACCCAGTAACTTATCTCTCCATCTGTTTATGTTGTCTTTGATTTCTTTCATTAGTGTAATTTTCTTTATACAATGCTTTTGTCTCCTTAGGTAAGTTTATTCCTAGATATTTAATTCTTTTTGCTGCAATGATGAATGGGGTTGATTCCTTAATTTCTCTTTCTGATTTTTCATTGTTAGTATATAGAAATGCAAGTGATTTCTGTGTATTGATTTTGTATCCTGCAACTTCATTAAATTCACTGATTAACTCTAGTAATTTTCTGATACTATCTTTAGGGTTTTCTATGTACAGTATCATGTCATCTGCAAACAGTGAGAGCTTTACTTCTTTTCCAATCTGGATTCCTTTTATTTCTTTTTCTTCTCTGATTGCTGTAGCTAGGACTTCCAGAACTATATTGAATAATAGTGGTGAAAGTGGACACCTAAGTCTTGTTCCTGGTCTTAGGGGGAATGCTTTCAGTTTTTCACCATTGAGAATAATATTTCCTGTAAGCTTATCATATATGGCCTTTACTATGTTGAGGTAGGTTCCTTCTATGTCCATTTTTGAAGAGTTTCAATCATAAATGGGTACTGAATTTTGTCAAAGGCTTTTTCTGCATCTATTGAGATTATCATATGATTTTTATCTTTCAATTTGTTAATATGGTGTATCACATTGATTGGTTTATATATATTGAAGAATCCTTGCATCCCTGGAATAAACCCAACTTGATCCTGGTGTATGAGCTTTTTGATGTGTTGCTGAATTCTGTTAGCTAAAATTTTGTGGAGGATTTTTGCATCTATGTTCATCAGTGATATTGGCCTGTAGTTTTCTTTTTTGTGTTGTCTTTGTCTGGTTTTGGTATCAGGGTGATTGTGGCCTCGTAGAATGAGTTTGGAAATGTTCCTTCCACTGCAATTTTTTGAAAGAGTTTTTAGAAGGATGAGCATTAGTCCTCTAAATGTCTGATAGAATTCTCCTATGAAGCCATCTGGTCCTGGGCTTTTGCTTTTTGGGAGATTTTTAATCATAGCTTCAATTTCAGTGCCTGTAGTTGTGTTGTTCATAATTTCTATTTCTTCCTGGTTCAGTCTTGGATGATGGAACTTTTCTAAGAATCTATTTCTTCCAGGTTATCTATTTTATTGCCATATAGTTGTTCTTAATAGTCTCTTTAATCCTTTGTATTTCTGCATTGTCTGTTGTAACCTCTCCTTTTTAATTTCTAGATTTGTTGATTTGATTCTTCTCTTTTTTCTTGATGAGTCTGGCTAAAGGTTTGTCAATTTTGTTTATCTCCTCAAAGAACAAGATTTTAGTTTTATTAATCTTTACTATTGTTTCTTCATTTCTTTTCCATTTATTTCTGCTCAGATATTTATGATTTTTTTCCTTCTACTAATTTTTGGGGGTTTTTGTTCTTCTTTTTCCACTTGTTTTAGGTGTAAAGTTAGGTTGTCTATTCGATGCTTTTCTTGTTTCTTGAGGTAGGATTGTACTACTATTAACTTTGCTCTTAGAACTGCTTTTGCTGCATCCCATACGTTTTGAGTTGTCATGTTTTCATTGTCATTTGATTCAAGAAATTTTTTGATTTCCCTGTTGATTTCTTCAGTAACCTGTTGGTTATTTAGACATGTGTTGGTTAATCTTCATATGTTTGTATTTCTTACACTTTTTTTCTTGTATTTGATATCTAGTCTCATAGCACTTTAGTTGGAGAAGATGCTTGATACAATTGCAATTTTCTTAAATTTAGTGAGGTTTGATTTGTGACCCAAGATGTGGTCTATCCTGGAGAATATTCCATGTGCACTTGAGAAGAAGGTGTATTCTTCTGCACTTGGATGGAATGTCCTGAGGATATCAATGAGATCTGTTTCAACTAATGTATCATTTAAGACTTGTGTTTCCTTATTAATTTTCTGTTTTGATGATCTGTCCATTGGTGTGAGTGGGGGGGTTAAAGTCTCCTACTATTATTGTGTTACTATCAGTTTCTCCTTTTATATCTGTTAATGTTTATCTTATATAGTGAGGTGCTTCTATGTTGGGTGCATAGATATTTACAATTGTAATGTCTTCCTCTTGGACTGATCCCTTGATCATTATGTAGTGTCCTTCCTTATCTCTTGTATTCTTCTTTATTTTAAGGTCTGTTTTGTCTGATATGAGGATTGCTACTCCAGCTTTCTTTCGCTTCCCATTTGCATGTAATGTATTTTTCCATCCTCTCACTTTCAGTCTATATGTGTCTTTAGGTCTGAAATGGGTTTCTTGTAGACAGCATATATATGGGTCTTGTTTTTGTATCCATTCAGCCAGTCTGTGTCTTTTGGTTGGAGCATTTAATCCATTTACATTTAAAGTAATTATATATATAATAATTAATAATATGTGTGTATATATATATATCTTGAAGATGTATGTATATATATATATATATATATCTTGAATTATATATATATATATATCTTGAAGCCCTGGTGGCTCAGACAGTAAAGTGTCTGTCTACAATGTGGGAGACCCAGATTTGATCCCTGGGTCGAGAAGATCCCCTGGAGAAGGAAATGGCAATCCACTCCGGTACTCTTGCCTGGAAAATTCCATGGACAGAGGAACTTGGTAGGCTACAGTCCACAGTGTCACAAAGAGTCGGACACAACTGAGCGACTTCACTTTCATATATACATATATAAAAAAATATATATATATATAAATTATATATATATGTGTGTGTGTATATATAGATAGATAGATAAGTTCCTATTGCCATTTTCTTAATTGTTTGGGGTTGATTTTGTAGATCCTTTTTCTTCTCTTGTATTTCTTGACTATATAAGTCCCTTTAACATTTATTGTAAATCTGGTTTGGTGGCTCTGAATTCTCTTAACTTTTGCTTGTCTGAAAAGCTTTTTATTTATCCATCAATTTTGGATGAGATCCTTGCTGGGTACACTAATCTTGGTTGTACATTTTTCCCTTTCAGTACTTTAACTATATCCTGCCATTCCCTTCTGGCCTGCAGAATTTCTGCTGAAAGATCAGCTGTTAAGCGTATGGGGTTTCCCTCATATGTTACTTGTTGCTTCTCCCTTGCTGCTTTTAATATTCTTTCTTTGTGTTTAGTCTTTGTTTGTTTGATTAGTATGTGTCTTGGTGTGTTTCTCCTTGGGTTTATCCTGTATGAGACTCTTTGTGCCTCTTGGACTTCATTGTCTATTTCTTTTTCCATATTGGGGACATTTTCAACTATAATCTCTTCAAAATTTTTCTCATACCCTTTCTTTTTCTCTTCTTCTTCTGGGACCCCTATAATTCAAATGTTGGTGCTTTTGATATTGTCCCAGAGGCCTCTGAGACTGTCCTCAGTTCTTTTCATTCTTTTTACTTTATTCTGCTCTTCAGAAGTTATATTCACCATTTTGTCTTCCAGCTCAATGATTTGTTCTTCTGCTTCAGATATTCTGCTATTGATTCCTTCTAGAGTATTTTTAATTTCAGTAATTGTGTTGTTTGTTTCTGTATGTTTATTCTTTAATTCTTCTAGGTCTTTGTTAATTGATTCTTGCATTTTCTCCATTTTGTTTTCAACGTTTTTGATCATCTTTACTATCATTATTCTGAATTCTTTTTCAGGTAGTTTGCCTATTTGTTCTTCGTTTATTTGGACTTCTGTGTTTCCAGTTTGTTCCTTCATTGGTGCAGTATTTCTCTGTCTTTTCATTATTATTTTTTAAGCTATTGTATTTGAGGTCTCCTTTCCCAGGCTTCATTTGAATTCTTTCTTCCTTTGGTTTCTGCCCTCCTAAGATTGGTCCAGTGGTTTGTGTGAGGTTTGTATAGGGTGAGATTTGTGCTAACATTTTGTTTGTTTGTTTTGCCTCTTGTGGGCAAGGCTGAGTAAGGTGGTAATCCTGTCTGCTGATGACTGGGTTTGTATTTTTGTTTTGTTTGCTGTTTAGATGAGGCATCCCACACAGGGTGCTACTGGTGGTTGGTGACGCAGGGGCTGTATGTATTCAGTGGTTTCCTTTGTGTCAGTTCTCACTATTTGATCCTCCCTAGGGTTAGTTATCTGGTAGTCTAGGGTCTTTGAGTCAGTGCTCCTACTCCAAAGGCTCAGGGCTTGGTTTCTGGTCAGGAACAAAGATTCCACAAGTGGTTTGTTATGGCATTAAGTGAAATTAAAACAACTATTCAAAAATGAGAAACCAAACATGAACCCCAGACAAATGGCAGTTACAAAGTCAGGCAAATAATAATTAAAATAATGGAATATACACATACACCCATAAGCAAAATCAAAACAGTCCAACAAAAATAAAGTACAATAGACTGACCCAGTGAACAAAGGAAACCAAAAATTATATCTACCAGTTAAGGACAAAACTAATTAAAGCACAAACTGGAAACAAAACTAAAGCAAGGTGGCAATTGAGGAATAAAGCGATGCAAAACTAACAAATATGTTGAGAGGAAAGAAGAGAAAGAAAAGAAAGAATAGATATGCAAAGTTAAACAGAGGTGGATAAAGAAGATTTATATACATTAAAGATTAACTGCAAGGGGAAAAGAACAGTAGCAAAAGCAAACAAAGGAATAAATGTAGAAAATAATAATAAGTTTAAAAAATTAAAATTAAAAAAAGAGGAAAGCTCCACAGAACTGCAAAAGCCCAACGTAGATGCAGAGGTTTATGACAACAATAAAAAATGTGACTGAGGGGGAAAAAAAATCTCAAAAGCTTAATTGGATTTCTTCGTGCCAATAAAATCAACAACTATAACGGGGGAGGGGGGGGGAGGAGAAGAAAAAATAAAAAAATCCAAAAGAATCTACAGAAGAAGTGAAAAAAATAAGAATAATAAGTATTTTTCTTGGGTCACTGCTGTCGGAGTCCTTTCCCTCCCTGGGAGTCACAGTTCCCCTCACCTCTCTAGGATGCCCTCCAACACTGTGCTGGTCTCTGGACCTGCTGTGGGTGCAGCTCAGATTCTAATCTGGTCCCACTCCTGTGTGTTCTTGCCTCCAATGTCCACAGCTATCAGAGCTAGTGCTTTTTCTTTTGTGGGAGCTCTCAATGGCCTTTTATATATCCCATCAACATAGAGTTTGCTTAGTTGATCGTGTGGATTTAATCTGCAGCTTGTACAGCTGGTGGGAAGGTTTTGGGTCTTCTTCTTTGGCTGCCTGCCCCTAGGTTTCAATTGTGGTTTTATTTCCACCTCTGCATGTGGGTTGTCCACTGGGGTTTGGCTCCTGAGACTTCCCTGGAGGGCTTGGGTTTGCCCCTGTGGGGGCCAGGTGTAGAGGCGGTGCAGCTGCTTGGATTGCAGGGATTTTGGCAGCACCAGGTACTCAGCGGGGTTGGCGGCTAGGGCAGCAGGAAATATAGTGCTCTAGAAGGATATGGCAACCAGTATTGTCCAATACACTCCAATATTCTTGCCTGGAGAACCCAGTCTCTGACAGAGAAGCCTGGCAGGCTACAGCTTACAGGGTCGCAAAGTAATCCTGCGTGCATAGATGCAAGACTTTTTTTGCCTGTGGCAGCTCTGCCTCAGTGAGAGTCAAGTGTGAAAGTGGCGCAGCTGCTTGGCTTGCGGGGACCCTGGCTGTGCCAAGTGTGCAGGGACACGGACTGCCTCTGCTCCAGGAGTTATGGCCCTATCAGAGTCTTTTTTTTTGAGCCTCTTGTAGCTGGCGATCAGAAGGCCTCTTTGGCCAGTCTTTCTTCGTAGCTCCACCTGTTCAGGCACTTAGAGGGCTCCCTTGCCTGGGGTCCTTCTCTGTTGTCCAGCGCGTTAGCCACTTAGAGGGCACCCCCCTGGCTGGGGTCCTACTCTGTAGATTGGCACGTCAGGCACTTAAAGGGGCACCCTGAGTGGGGTCCTATTCTGCAGTTTGTCGCATCAGTCACTGAAAGGAGCACCTCGGGTGTGGTACTACTCTGTAGTTCAGTGCATCAGGCATTTGATGGCCCAGCTTCTCTATTGTTCAGTTGCTGATGCTGGTGTGTGGTGAGAGAGAGTCTATGGTGATGGCTCCAGCCCCTACACATGACTCAGCAGTATTGCCTTGCTCCATGGCTGCCTGGCTTTCCTCCACTGGCATTTCCCACCACAATCTCCTTCCTCACACCCCCTCGATCTGACTCTGCATACTCAACAGCAGCCTTCGCCCTGGGATTGCTCCACAATCCCTAAACTTGAGCTCCCAGCTGCTGCGCCTTCCAGGAGACCAGTGTTCCTGTCCGGGGTATGTATGGCTGCGGCAAGGACTGTCTGATTCTCATTCCATTTAGGCTGCCACAGATCAGCTGTTTCCTTCTCAGCCTTAAATGTTTCTCTTCTGACTCAGACAGTTGCCCCGCTGTGGGGATCGGACCCTGCTTCAGTTCCCCCACCTGCTGAGGGCATGTCCAGTCCTACTAACACTCCTGTTTTCCCTCCTAGTTCCTCATCCTACTGAGTTTTGCGTGGTTCTATATATTCTTTTCCACTGGTCAGGGCCTCCTGTCTGCTCTCAGCTGGTGTTCTGCATGCACGTCTGTGTCTGAAGGTGTATTCCTGATGTATCTGTGGAAAGAGATGTACTCCATGTCCACCTACTCCTCCACCATCTTGTTCTCCAACCTCTGATTTCTTTTTAAAAAGAATATTGCTTTTTTCTTTTTGAAAGTCCTTGGACTCACAAGAATTTGCACAATTACTTTCAAGGTATCCTTTAGGCTGCTTCACCCAAAGGTAACATCTTATATCAACACTGTATTTCCTAAACCAGGAAATTGACATTGGAACAAACTATGAACTCAGCTGTAGAACTCATCTGAGTTCACTGGTTGGTTTCTTTTCTCCTTTCTTTCAATTCTCTTCTACCCCAGTCCATTTCTTTCTCTTATTCCTGATGCATTTCTAGAGTACAGATGACACATTTCAAACTTAGAATTAACAAAAACGAAGCACCCTGTTTCATTGCACAGTTGCACAGGGTGCTTGCGAGCCCTCCATTGTCATAGTCATCATGCTCCCAGAAAGGTGAACTGTGACCGCTCTGTAAAATGCTGGTTTCTCTCTCTGAGCATGCCCTGAAGACTCACAGAATGGCTCTACCAGTGCCTCTTCTTAATAAGAAAGAACCACACAGTGTCTGGTTGGAGGGGAGGAGAAGCCGTCTAGTGGATTCAAGCCCCATATTTGGCACCCCAGCCCTGGGGTGAACATTGTAACCCAAAGTTCATAGCACCATTATACACAATAGCCAAGATAAGAAAACAGCATAAATATCCATCAACAGATAAATGGATAAAGAAGATGTGGTACATATATAAAATGGAATACCACTCTGCCATAAAATGAAACAAAATTCTGCTATTTGCAGCAACATGGACAGAGTTGGAAGGTATTATGCTCCACTGGACATGGAACAACAGACTGGTTCCAAATAGGAAAAGGAGTACATCAAGGCTGTATATTGTCACCATGCTTATTTAACTTTTATGCAGAGTACATCATGAGAAATGCTGGACTGGACGAAACACAAGCTGGAATCAAGATTGCTGGGAGAAATATCAATAACCTCAGATATGCAGATAACACCACCCTTATGGCAGAAAGTGAAGAGGAACTCAAAAGCCTCTTGATGAAAGTGAAAGTGGAGAGTGAAAAAGTTGGCTTAAAGCTCAACATTCAGAAAATGAAGATCATGGCATCTGGTCCCCTCACTTCATGGGAAATAGATGGGGAAACAGTGGAAACAGTGGCAGACTTTATTTTTGGGGCTCCAAAATCACTACAGATGGTGACTGCAGCCATGAAATTAAAAG
>NW_011494743.1:1668059-1678152 GCF_000754665.1 Bison bison bison | reverse complement strand
AACAAAGGTCCGTCTAGTCAAGGCTATGGTTTTTCCTGTGGTCATGTATGGATGTGAGAGTTGGACTGTGAAGAAGGCTGAGCGCCAAAGTGTTGATGCTTTTGAACTGTGGTGTTGGAGAAGACTCTTGAGAGTCCCTTGGACTGCAAGGAGATCCAACCAGTCCATTCTGAAGGAGATCAGCCCTGGGATTTCTTTGGAAGGAATGATGCTAAAGCTGAAACTCCAGTACTTTGGCCACCTCATGCGAAGAATTGACTCATTGGAAAAGACTCTGATGCTGGGAGGGATTGGGGGCAAGAGGAGAAGGGGACGACAGGATGAGATGGCTGGATGGCATCACTGATTCGATGGACGTGAGTCTGAGTGAACTCCGGGAGTTGGTGATGGACAGGGAGGTCTGGTGTGCTGCGATTCATGGGGTCGCAAAGAGTTGGACACGACTGAGTGACTGAACTGAACTAAACTGATGCTTAGTAAAATAAGTCATACAGAGAAAGACACATACCTATGTTTTCACTTCTATGTGAAATATAAAAAATAAATAAAATAACAGAAACATATTCACAGATATAGAGAATAAACTAGTGATTACCTGTAAGGAGAGGAGTCGGGGGAGGGGCAAAACAGGTGAAGGGGATTAAGATGCAAACAACTACTATTAAACAAATGTAGGACAGGGAATATAGGCAATATGTTATAATAACTTTGTCTGGAGTGTAAGCTCCCAAAGAATCAAATATCATATACCTGAAAGTAATATTGCAAGTCAACTACTCAATAAAACTAAAGGAAGCTCCTACTTGTTGGGATTAGGGTAGTCTTTGACTTATATCTGTTAACTGAATAAATAGATTCTATCTGGGATAGAATTAAGTGTTAAGTTTTCTTAATTTAAGAAAACTTAAGATTTTGATTTTATACCACTTGTACTTAATGATCTAAAGAAGTGGAGAAATTTTTACCTTTGAAGAGTAGATAAGTGCGTGCATGCTCAGTCACTTCAGTCATGTTTAACTTTGCAACCCCATGGACTGTAACCCACCAGGCTTCTCTGTACATGGGGATTCTCCAGGCAAGAATGCTGGAGTGGGTTGCCGCATCCTCCTCCAAGGGCTTTTCCCAACCCAGGGATCAAACCCAGATCTGTTATGTCTAACTGCATTGGCAGGTGGGTTCTTTACCACTTTTCTCTAAAGGAAAGAACTGTCTTTGGAAAAACATATTGGGAAGTGCCAGGGCAGAATGTGAATCCTCAAAAAATGAGTATAAGTTGATGCCAGAAGTCCTGAAGAAGGGAAAACTCCTCTTCCTAAAACAAGAGCGGGAGTTGGTTGTTTTCATCTCAAAGAGGAAAGTCTTGAGAAAGTGGATGCTTGTGGTTCCTCTTAAGATAATTTATATTGCTGTAGTTTGAGCCCCTCTTTATTTTAGCCCAAAACTCTTCAGTGAAGTCTGTTAAACTCACGTTCATTCATGTTCATTCAGCAGACTTTAATTGATCAACTTTTATATCCTCAGTATATTCTGAACATTGTCTGAGTCCAGTGATCTCCTGGAGCTTATATGCTAGTTGGGTGACAAACAGATGAATAAATATGTAATATATCAACAACCGTCAAACACGGTGAAAAATATTAAAGCAGAGTATTGAGGTAGAGACTGAGATGGGGGTGTGTTATTTTAGGTAGGGTCTGGAGGAGGTGATATTCCAGCAGTGACTTGCATGATGCGAGGGTGCAATCTGGATGAACAGCATTCCAGACAGAGGGACCAGCAGGTGTAAAGGTCTTTGAGGAAGAAGAAGTCCGATTGGTTTGTTTAGTAGAAAGTAGCCTTGTGTGCCTTGAGAGTTGTGAAAAATGGGACGAGTTTAAGACATGATGTGCGTGATTGCTATGGACAATAAGAAACATCGACATTCTGTGTAGTGAAATGAGTGGGACAGAGGAAACTTCAGGACTCATGGGCTTGAAAGTTGTACCAGCTTTGAGAGTATAAGCCATCATCTCACACCATCCCAGAAAACTGAGGTGCTAGTTGGGACTTCTGAAGAAAAGGCACTATTGAATGCTGAAGCCACTGTGGTCTCATTATGGAGGGGCAAGGAGACACTAAATAATATGTGTTTTCCTCTGATGTAACCCTTTAGAAACACTTGAACCTTATCAAAATTTTAATTTTAGGTCATCACAGTTTTCAAGAAGCTACTGTGTCACTACTGTTTAATAAGATACATTAAATTCTGGTAATAAAATCAAGCAACAGCATCATACTTCCATACTTCTCAGCTCCTACAGAATGCCTGGCACATATCAGGAGCTCAGTATATTTGCTAAAGGAGTGAAGTAGCAAAAAAGTCATTCAAGTTTGAAATCCAAACAGTATGCATACTCCTCTTTAAAGCAGTCAGTTTGTTTATTTATTTAAAGCTTTGCTGCTATGGATAATTATGTGTTGGTGATTTTTCTCTAGCTCAAGGGTAAACAGCACACAGCCCATGACTTCATCTTGACTTGTAAGAAGAATATTTTTATTAAAAAATATAATTTGATCACAGAACATCTGTAATAGCTGCCAATATTTTCAAATAATAAATGCTCTTAATTTAAATAGCCAGTGTTCTCATCCAGATTTTATGACATATCAATTTGAATAGTGTCAATCTAAATTGAAAATATGCCAGGTTTGTTAACACCATCATTAACAGACTTTTTAATTAAGTTGCTGATTCTGTCAATAATACTGTTTACTGTTGTTTCTGAAAAGAGTTGTATAAGCATTTTTAAAATAACTCTTGTTCAGTAACTTTCATTTCATACAGGTGTGGAATGGGGTGAAGTTTCAACAAAAGTTCAAGAATCCAAACAAAATTTCATGATGTTGTTTTATTGCAGTAAAAATAAAGGTGTTTTAATTTGCTCCTCCGAACAGAAGTCTTGCTTATCAGAAATTTAAATGTACTAATGAATTCATTGGAATTTGTTTCTTTACACTTACAGATTGCATCTATGGAATTCTGGTTCTTGGATCCATGGTTGATGGAATCCTCAACATTTGTTTATCTTATAGCTTTCAGTGTGCTAGAAGTGAAAAGTGCGGGGAGCGAGCTCCGCCCGTGGCAAAGGTCATGAGGAAGGAGACTCAGCATATGCAAAGGCGGGATTGAGCTTCAGGAGTTCCCCTGGAAATTCTCGAGCATCTACCCCCAAAACCAGAGTCTGCCTACTTTCTGCTTTGTGCCTTCACCTACACCTCTGACTTTACGGGGGGCTGTCCCCCACTACCTCTCTCTGAAAAAAGAGTTAGCTTACAACTCCAGTTAATAATTCCTGGGTGTGACAGTGTTTCAACCTACAAACTCCTTTGGAAATCCTCTAGCCCGCTGAATAGGTTTTTCCGGCCACATGTGATTGTTCAGAGCCTCCCAACTGTGAGAGGCAGGAGATGTTCTAAACTGTCTAAACACAGATTCCTTTGAGTAGTTAAAAGATTGGTTAGAAATTGTATTGGTGAAGGGTTTTTCGCTTATTGAGCCAATGTTTGCTGCTAAGTCTCCATACTCCTTACCTACTGTGTCCTTGGCAGTGTATTGATTGATATAATGGGTGTATAGAAATGTAAGTAGTAGCTCAATATTTGTAACCTTGGACCCTTGAGTTAAGTCTTTTCTTGACTGAGCCCACCTCACCTTTGCCCTATAGGAATGCAGCTTTGTCCAATGCTTTTTTTGGAGGCTGGTGCCTGACTTTGGAATAATCACCTTTAGAGAAAGATAAGTTTCTTAAAATGTTAACAGGCCTCCTGGCCAGAAGATGATGTAATTCACCTGAACTTTTGCATATGATAAGTTTGAAAGCCTGGCTTCGATTAGGACCGGGAGCTGCTGTCCTTGCATGACTCCACCCCTTCCCCCATTATCCTCTATGCACAATTTGAGGTATAAAAACTACTTTGGAAAATAAAGTGCGGGCCTTGTTCACTGAAACTTGGTCTCCCCATGTCGCTCTTTCTCTCAAATTCTGGCTGAGTCTCCATCTGGAGCGCAGAACCTGCCATGCTTGCTAAATATGCCTGGGCTTCTAAGATCCGACCAGGGAGGCCTCAGTGTCTCCTCTCCTTCGGGAGAACGGAAGGATGCCTGCGGCCTACGTAAGTGGTGCAAACTTCTTGTCTTGAAGTTTTATTGGTCTCCCGCGTAAAGCAAGCTACTCAGCCTCTTTTCTCCACTGAATTTCCTCACTGAGCTATCCTCATCCTATTACTCTTTATATCTTTGATAAAATATTTAAATAAATAGGTCGCCGATGCCGTCCCTGCTTCGAATACCCTGGATCAGCCAGGGCTGGTCCCCGGCAGAAAAGCACATTTCTCATACATTTTTCATACTTATAGGATTTCTACCTCTACTGTCTCATGCTGTAATAAATGTTCTTTGTGTCAAACATATGGTACAAAAAAGATCAACATCCTTAAAAACTGGATAAGATGTAATATTCCAACCTTGTTAGATAATTCATGTGTGTGTGCTTAGACATTCAGTCATGTCTGACTCTTTATGACCCCATGGACTGCAGCCTACCAGGCTCCTCTGTCCATGGGAATTCTCCAGACAAGAATACTAGAATGGGTTTCCATGCCCTCCTCCAGGGGATTTTCCCTACCCAGGGATCAAACCCAGGTCTCTCGCATTACAGGTGGATTCTTTACTGTCTGAGCCACCAGGGAAGAGTAGCCTATCTCTTCTCCAGGGGCTCTTCCTGACCCAGGAATTGAACCAAGGTCTCCTGTATAGCAGGTAGATTCTTTACCTGCTTAGCTACCAGGGAAGCCCTATATAATTCATGAGTGAATGAGTAAAGTTGCTCAGTCGTGTCTGACTCTTTGCAACCCCATGGACTGTAGCCTACCAGGCTCCTCTGTCCATGGGATTCTCCAGGCAAGAATACTGGAGTTAATTCATACACCCTATCAAAAAAGCAGAAACTTCATTTTCTTCACTGGAAGGAACAGTATTTGAAAGATTCATACTCTGAATGTTGGCGCCATGTAGTCCAAATGAAAATATTTCCTTAGATATACTGCCATTAACAGTCATTAATTTTCCTGTCAATTTTTTTCACTTCCCTGGTGGTCCAGTGACTAAAGCTTTGTGCTCCCAATGCAAGGGGCCCTGATTTGATCCCTAGTCAGGGAACTAGATTTAATAGGGTCTGAGAAACATGATTAATGGTCATTGATGTGGGCCATCTTGTCTACCCCAATAAAGACAGGAGATCAGAAACAGTTATGGTTAGACAGCACAGTCAAGAAGTGTCTAACAGACAGGTTTGCCTCCAGCTGGCAGCTGCTGGAGGGTGGGCTTAGCTGCAGAGAGCTGCCCTGACTGAGGTCACACCCTCTGGGGCCACCTGTATGCAGGGATTGAGCCAGGCAAGGCTGTATGGGCCCAGCATCCCACCTGACCCTGGACAGTACAGCACAGCCACTGCTTTCCAAGTTTGCCATCTCTCTGCCCAATCCTGCTGCTCCCCGTTTCTTTGGTACATGTTGATTGTGACTCTCATAAATACCTTGTACCCCACAATCTGCCTTAGCATCTGCTGTTCTAGAGAATCCCAACCGTGACCCCCCTGACCCCCACAGGCCATGCAGCAGCACAAATTCAGATGTGACACAAGCCCATGAACTTTCAAAGGTTTAGCTGTGCAGACTCACTCTCACCATGTTATTAATATTCCTGTGATTCAACCGTATGTTTGACCCCATTGAATGTTTAGGGCTCTATTTATAGTGTCCTGATAGATTTTTTTTTGTTGTGTTGTGTTGTATTTTATTGTATAGTATTAATCAGTACTTAAATCCTCCTCTGAATTGTCATCAAAACAAGGGTTTTCCCTGTTCCTTCACACTCTCCAGGACAATGGCAGAGGAAGGACTGGCTGTTTTTCTGCTTCCTTCTCAACTGACTCATGGAGCATCAGCCTCCTCCAGGCCCGAGGCCCAGGGCACACACTGCCCTTTGCTCCAGTGGTTGGGACAAGTGCACGCACCTCCTGGATGCTTGCAGGGTATTGGATACTTACCATGTCTGAGCACTCCAGCTGAATCTTTAATTTGAAATCCTGTGTGCCAGAGCTATTTCTGCTTTCTTCTGTGTAGTATTTGTGTGGTCTATCTTTTATATTTTTTCATTTTCAGTTTTTCTGCATGTTTATTCCCTGGAGATATCTCTTGTGAAAAACATGTAGGTGGATATTTTTGCATTCAGTCTGTCAGTGTAGGTAGCAGAATTGGCCGGCTTTCCAGACAATTCTGTGGCTGGCATATGTGAGTAGTAGGGGCTCACTGCCTTTCCAGGAGCAGTCACGGGGCTTTCAGAGGTTGCTTGTGGCGGCCTTAGCTTCATCTTTCTCTTTTATCTTCATAGGTCTCAGCTTGTCCAGCTAATCAGCCCATGGCTTCAGCCTCTTTATTGCCTTTCCCCAAGCATCAGGGGATGATCTGATGGTTCATCCACAGGCAGACACCAAACAAATGTTCACTTTCTCAGAGGAAAACTGCATTCTAGTGGACAAGAGAACTGCTGTTTGATTTAAAGCTAGAGGAGAAAACACTTAAATATTGACTGGAGAAAGTTTTGTAGGGGTATCACAGAGGCCAGAAGAGAGAGATTATCCTAAATATCTGACTAGGCAAGAAAAGCTAACCTTTGATATGTTTCCCTATGAAGGACATCTACAAGGAATAGATTGAGTTTTGATGGACACCAAACACAAAGATGTAACATGATTAAAATGTTAAAGTGGAAGGGATGAAATTGTGATGTTTTATTCTTTATGTTGGGAAAACAAGACTAATATATAAATTAGAAAGCTTGTAGCTGCAAGTAAAAGATTCCCCAACTAACAGTGACTTAAGCACTATGACAGTTATTTCACATAGCAAGGAATCTAGAGGTTCCAGTTCAGTTAAAAAAATGTCTTTACAGCTCCAAATTCTTTTCCATCCTTCTTTTTATTATTCTCAGAAATAATAATAAGAAAATATTCTTATTATTACTGGGTCTTGGTTCTTGTGCCACATGGTCAGAAGATGGCTGCTGTGGCTCCAGTCATCATGGTTACATTTAAAGGAAAGAAATCATAAGTAAGGTGGCCAGAGAAGCAAAACAAACAAAAAACTCGTTGCAGGGTTTATTTCTCTTTTTATTAGAGAAGAGAAAATACTTTAAGAACCAATTTCCTCCTTAGCAGACTTGCCCTTAGATCTCATTATAGAAAACAGAATTAACTTTTTAAAGCAACAAAATTCTGTTTTTATAAATACTTTTTATAGGGAGTCATTAATGTTCACAGTTAGGATGTACATGGCACTTGAGGTTCACCTGCCTGGAGAAACTTGCCTCTGAGCAGAGCATGTGGGCAGACCTTGCATAGGACATGGATACAAATTACAGGACCACCAGCTGGGTCAGAATCAGCTGCTAGGCTTAGGAGGCCACCCAGGGATCTATAATATAAAAATTTACCAGCTTTTAAGGACAGTTTGAAACTCAGTAAAGTTAGTTACTTTTCCTCTTCAAAGTTCATTCTTTCCTTGTAAATCATCCCAAGGCATTATCAGTTTACTCTGAAGCAACCACAGAATTCTGACATAATCTTGATATTACTTTCCGAACATTTGTTGTTGAGCTGCTCAATCGTGTACAACTCTTTGAGACTCCATGGTCTGCAGCATGCCAGGCTTCTCCATTCTTCACTATCTCCCAGAGTTTGTTCAACCTCATATCCATTGAGTTGATGATGCCATCCAACCGTCTCATCCTCTGTTGCCACCTTTCCTCCTGTCTTCAATTTTTCGCAGCATCATGGTCTTTTCCAATGAGTTAGCTCTTTATATCAGGTGGCCAGAGTATTGGAGCTTCAGTTTCAGCATCAGTCCTTCCAACGAGTTCCTTTAGGAGTGACTGGTTTGATCTCCTTGCAGTCCAAAGGACTCTCAAGAGCCTTCTCCAACATCACAATTTGAAAGCATCAGTTCTTTCTCAGCCTTCTTTATGGTCCAGCTCTCACCTCCATACATGAATACTTAGAACAAGGATATTGTTCAAAGTCTGACTGAGATCACTCTTTGCTTGATTACCTGGATGCTGCCTTGGAATCTTTCTCAACATGGTGATTTAGGCTGCAATTTCCAAGAGATAAGAGTTGGTACTCAGGATAAAATGACACCCGACTTTTTGTCCTAATGGTAGTTTTATAGCTTTAAACAGGGATAACTGAGATAAACAATGCACACTTATTGAAAGCAAACCCATCTCTTACCAAGTTCCAGGTACTTTATTAAGGCTCAGGTATATTATGTAAATTAATCATAGAAGAAAGGAATGAAAATAAAAATTTAATTTTCAGCTCCACACCATTGCCATGTTCAGTAGGCATGAAATAACAAGCCCTAGATGTGAAGTTTGGTTTGCTAGTCTCTTGATTCAGCTTAGGAAGGTAATGCTGGGCTGCCATTTTCCAGTGAAGCCCTTTTATAAAGAACCTGGAGACAAACAAGGCATCCTCGAGCATTCAAGTGTCTCCTCTGTCCCTTTTAAAACAGAGCAAACCAAACACAATGCAACACACCAGGAGTTCAGCCTGCAGAAGAACACAGGGCATCCAGGAGCCTCCCCAAATGAAAAACCCAGGTTCTCAGGGAGCCCAGCTGTGTCTAATGGTGAAGCGGTTGGGATGTCAGTTTCCCATCAGTGGTTGAGGCGATGGCAGAGGTGTGGGGACAGTGTGCTCTGAAGAAGCTGGTCTGCTTTTCCCACTCTGTGAGAGCTCCTGCCATCGCAGTGCAGTTTGACAGTCCCAGGAAAACGCTTGCAGACCTGACCCCTCGGCAGAGGCTCTGTAACCGTGGGGCTCACGCAGGCAGATTGGCATCTGCAGGCACATCTTTAGCGAGTTGGCAGCCTCCGTGCCCTTCGCAGGTTGCAATCAAACCTGCCTTCTACAGCGGCCTCTTTCTGGTTGATTAACTTTAATGTAATTTTAATTAAAAACCACAGTGTCAAAGGGTTTAGCTACTCGAGAAATGAGCACAGACTGTGGCCCAGTGGCAGCAGTCACTTGGAAAATGGAAATGTGTCTTGACAACGTTGTGCGGGGGCCAGATAAACAGGGTCGCTGCAGTGCTTTGCGGGCAAGGCAGCATCCAAACGAGAGGCCGTGTGGACAGCAAGGGCTCTAACTATGAATTTCAGGGGCCATCGACAGATTTCAGAGCACGTCCAGTCCTAGCACAACACGCACTGCACCGTGGCTGGCTGAGTCCATTCTGTTCTCCTCTAAAGCCAACACATGAATCTGAGTTGAATATGAACCAAATTTCAGACGAGAAAAAACAGCCAAGCATCACTGTAGTCCTCAAGTGGAGAGCCTCTCTGTCTCTTTTTTATTATATATCTTTTCTAGGAGATCGGGGCTTTTAAATATTAAAGATAGACTTTCCTTTCAAGGAAATGGTTCCTTTGGGTTATGATTCCCTGCCTTCTTTACAAACAGTGCCAAGGAAGGAAATCAGAATGATGTCTTCCACGAAGGCTTGCCTCACTGCTTGAATTGGACAAATGGGAGGGGATAACCTTGCAAATGTGTTTGCTCACACCACGTTTAGGAAACAGATTTTATCCACTGGATCTTCTTATGCATCAAAATATAAACCCTGTGCCCTTTCTAGTTAGCCTGAAGATCTTTTCTTTTTCTATTCCTCTTTTTCTGGCAATGCTTCTAATGGTGATAGGCGTGCTGTGTGGCAGAAGCATTTTGTCCATGCCAGCACGGTGAGCCCCTGTACTCCACGCTGCAGTGCCCTTTATTCTTCTTCAATGTAGCTACATTTTCAGGACACAACTCTCAGGAGAGCACCTAGTGACGTCAATTCTTCAGAGGAGAATTTCCTCCACCAGGTTCAGGAGATGCTGGGGCTGCTTTGCTGACAGATGGGGCTGGTACAGGTGGGCCCCGAGCCATCCGAACAGAAGGGGCCCCGGCTCCTGACAGAGAGGATAGACAGAGCGGTGGGGGAGAGTTTAGGG
>NW_011494743.1:1653187-1667959 GCF_000754665.1 Bison bison bison | reverse complement strand
GGGGGGAGGGGGGGGGGCGAGAGGAGGCCTGGAGGATTTCTACCCCACGTCCAGCAGAGAGGAAGAAAAGCAAAAACAAGCAGATGGGTGGACAGAGAGAGGTGATTTGAATTGTATAACTTGCTTAAGAGACTAATAAAAAAAAATCCATCTCAGGGGATAGAACTTCACTGCAGGCAATCTTGGAAAATTAGAAATTTATCTGAGATTGCCAAAGCAGAGACACACACTAGGAAAATCAACACGAAACAAAGGTAGCACAGTGAACCATGTGTCAGCTTGTGGGGTGAGTCCTTCACAGGCCCCAGGCAGTCATTCTGTGGCTCTTTGGAGGGTAAAGAGACACTGTTGCCTCTCATCTGGGTTGCTTTCTCTGTTAAAGGGCAAAACAGAATTTTGGTTGTCAGTTCAGCACATGATGTAATTGATCACAATGGACTTAGGAAAATGCTCTACCTTTACAAAGTTCCTCTGATGACAATCAGCACAACCAAACAAACAGCTACCTGAGTAGGATCTGAATGAGTTAAACTGGAGCATTCCAAAGATACCTTCCCTGGAATATTCTTTTTTCAGTATATTTATAGATATTTTGGAGAAATGGTCCTATGGTGAATGAACGTGGGAAGGCCTGGGTTACACGCCAAACAGATTTTTGATTTTAACTGCAGGACTTCTCAGAACCATTGTGTGCTCGCTAATGTATGAAGCTTTTCTTTCGTTGTTGTTGTTGTTGTTGTTGTTTTCCAGAGAGTCTCTCTTTTTTAAATGTATTTCTTGGGGCTACTTTGCAAAGTACATACATCAGGAAACAGAGTGAGACTCTTAGATCAGGCAGCAGAGTCTGGGGCTTTGTCCCTGGCAATGAGGTTTTCTGTGTGGGTGCGTCTACAGTGGACGTGGGTCTGCGCCTAGGCTGCGGCTTGTAGTCAGCAATGGCTGACACTGACTGATCAGTCTATATCTAATAATCAAAATCAAAATACTAAAAAACTCTCTTTACAGGTGACTACAGGAGTGGTATTTTTTTTTTATCTCCTTTGCAGTAGATATTAATATTTTGAATTAAAGAGTCTGTATTTGGGGACTTTCCTGGTGGTCCAGTGATCCTTGCAATGCAGTGGACGTGCGTTTGATCCCTGGTCAGAGAACTAAGATCCCGCGTGCTGAGGGGCACCCAAGCCTGAGCAATGCAAGTACTGAACCCAAGCGCCGCAACAAAAATCCCTCATGATGCACCTGAGACCTGATGCAGCCAAATAAATAAATATATAAATATTTAAAAAGAGAAAAAGTCTATATTTGGTTAGAAGTGATAATAAAAACTCATCTCTAAAAGTTTTGGCTGAAACACTGACCAGAATGGACTCTGGCCATATACACAGTTGGACCTGAGTGTGCCCACAGAATGCCAAATCCTCTGTTTTTTTGGTATCATTTATAATTTACAGTGTTCTCATTTACGATTAATAGCAACCAGCCCTTAAGCACTATGAGAACAGAAACATGGACATCTTTGCTTACTCTCGTGTCTCTAACACTGATGCCATCTCAACTCAAAAATATGATCAAAACCAATGAATTATCCCTCTGGATAATGTTGGATGGTCGTTCAAGCACAAGAAACTCTGGTTTCCAACCAAACAATGTTGGAAATAAACAGCTAAAATGAAGTTTTCTTTCTCTTTGTTAAGGGTAATATTGAGCATAAGTTCAATGGAAGTCACTCGGCCATGTACCCTAGGAGATGAAAAGGTGAAGGCAACAGGAGAGGGGCTCTTTAGGGAGCAGATAATTTGGTGGGGTGCAACTTTAACATGGGAAGGATTAAACCAAATTTGGCGGGGAGGCTGGAGGGGCCTGGGATTGGGGAGTGTGGGATGAATATGGGACTAGCCATGCTCAAGCTTCCAAATGGGGAAAACGCACTGCATTTAGCCTCCATTCATCTAATAATCAATGTTAGGGTTACCTCAGTTGTGAGAACAACCAGGGCTCTTGGCCTCTTTAATCAATAGAAATTGGTCAGAGGCCAGACAAGGAATTCAGGCAAAGCTTTACTGGGGCCCCTGCAGTGGCAGGGGGAGGGAGAACAGACAACATGTTCCCTGGCTCGGCCACTCACTGCGAGGCTGTGAGCCGCATCCTTACAGGGGTGAGGTTAGGGGGTTTGTCCAGGGTCGGGCTGGAGGCGGGGCTTAGGTGGTCTGCCCGCCCCTTAGATGACGTTGAGTGTGCGTGACACGTGCAGTACCCTGCTTTTGCTTCAGAAATGGCAGTAGGAGGTTTTATTTTATTTTTCTGAGAGGATGGTCATTTTGTATCTTGTGGTCATAATTTGTCCCAACTGCACATGCACGCAGTTATTTTTAGTCCCTTCTAGTTTCTTTGTATTTTGTTGCTTGGAGGAGGCCTTTGTCCAGATGCAAGCACTGCAGCCAAGGTCGCCGGTCCCAGCCTGTCTCAGCTGGGGAGAGCAGGACAAGCCAGAGGTCCGGAGGGAAAGCATCTTTGATGAGGCAACACCTTTTCTGTCCTTAAGCAGGCGGAGTCCAGGTCTTAGGAGATGGTCCAGTGGGTGTGAAACGTCTCAGCATTCCTCCTCCCAGAAGACAACAATAATCCTCATATTTGCATAACAGATTTTTCAGTACTTTAAAATCCATTATTGCACTTAATCCTGAGGACAGCTCTGAGTGTAAAGTATTTTTATTCTAATTTTACAGATAAAAGGAAACAGGCTCCCAGCAGTGGAACTCTTAAAGGTGCTACAACCAGTACTGTTGACAGGAATAGCATTTAAATCCCATTGGCCTGTGTCTGAGTCCTTCATCCTGAGGACTGCACTTCCATCAGCACAACCATCTTAAAGGCAGGCAGTTTTATCTTTGCCTTGAGGCCCCACTGAATGCAAATCTAGAGGAATCTGGCTTCTCTTGAGCCTGGGGCCATGTTTGGTGGTATTGCACCTGGCCGGAGCGCCCAGCCGGAGAAGGCAATGACACCCCACTCCAGTACTCTTGCCTGGAAAATCCCATGGATGGAGGAGCATGGTGCGCTGCAGACCATGGGGTCGTGCAGAGTCGGACACGACTGAAGCAACTTAGCAGCAGCAGGAGCAACCAGCAGGGCTGACACTGGCTTCCTCCACACCCTGTGCTTTGTGTATTATTTGCCTCTCTATATCCACTGAGGACAGATCTCCTGGAGAGACAGTGTTGTTACTCACCTGTGAATCTTAAAACCTTTTGAGACCTGGATGAAAGGAAAAGTCATACTCTAACTTTCAAATGCTTATTGCTTACAAGCATTGTTTAGGACTAGAAAGATAGTACCATGCAAACATAGTTTGATCTCTATCCTTGAGAAAAATTTCAGTTTTGTAATTCCAGAATAAACTGATCCCCAGCCACTGTTGTAATATAAGCTTCATAAAGCTAGAGCAAGATTTGTCTTTTCTATTCCTTGTCTCGAGCATCTTTCTTGCCCTGGAACACAGTGCTGTTGTTGTTGTTTCGTTGCTAAATAGTGTGCAGCTCTTTGTGACCCGTTGACTGCCAGGCTCCTCTGTCCATAGGATTTCCCAGGCAAGAATACTGGAGTGGGTTGCCATTCTCTTCTCCAGGGGATCTTCCCAACCCAGGGATCGAACCTGCAACTCTTAATGTCTCCTGCGTTGGCAGGCAAGTTCTTTACCACTGAGTCAGCTGGGAAGCCCTGGAACACAGTAAAGATACTCAAAAATTGTTCACTACATGATTAATGTTGTATTTTTTCCTTTCGGGGGAGATAAGATTTTGCTAAGTGCTGGAAGTAGAATATGGTAGTGACTGCTAATGGTAAAGCTCTGTTTTCCCTGGTAAATTTGACTGCCAACCTGATGTGTGCAAATGTTGAACAAAATCCATCCTGGAACTTCCTTGGTAGCCAGTGAATCTGGAAAGCAGAAATGAGACATTAGATTATAATTGATATCCATTATCAGCTAGTAAAGCAGATTTGGGAAGACAATGGTTATTGCTGTAAAGCTTGGGATTCCACATTCTGATATCTTATTACATATTCTTTTAACCTTCTATATCCTGAGAAAGTTTAGATAAGGAGCACTAAGGATAAACTGAGAGAAGGCAATGGCACCCCACTCCAGTACTCTCGCCTGGAAAATCCCATGGATGGAGGAGCCTGGTAGGCTACAGTCCATGGGGTAGCCAAGAGTCGGACACGACTGAGCGACTTCCCTTTTACTTTTCACTTTCATACATTGGAGAAGGAAATGGCAACCCACTCCAGTGTTCTTGCCTGGAGAATCCCAGGGACGGGGGAGCCTGGTGGGCTGCCGTCTATGGGATCACACAGAGTCGGACATGACTGAAGTGACTTAGCATCAGCAGGGATAAACTACTGCTGCTTGAGCTAAGGATTCTGTGCTGGATACTTTCAGTTTCCATGATTTTATTTAATTGGTATGACTCATCAGGGAGGATCCCCTGGAGGAGGAAATGGCAACTCACTCCAGTATTCTTGCCTTGTCCTCATGGACAGAGGATCCTGGCCTGCTATAGTCATAGGGTCACAAAGAGTCAGACACAACTTAGAACTGAGCACAAGTATAACTCATCAGAATGGGTATTATTAGTTCCAACCTAGAAATGGGGAAGTTAAGGCTCAGAGAGACAACTAACTAAAATAAGTCATAAGTACAACCTAGTCAGTGGGAAAATACACTCAGCAATTCCCTCACTGACAGTTAGCTTTCTTTTCTCTCTGCAATTCTGTGCCATGTGTGAATAATGATTCTAACATGCCATATGTTCCACCTTATTTTAGTCATTTGTGTACATGCTTATCTTCCCTGACAGACCATTACTGTTTCCTGAGGAGTCAACTCAGGCTCAGGGTGCATTCCTGAGCTTCTATCACGATTCCTCTTCATGGAGTAAATCAGTGACTCTCAGACTTGAGCAGTCATTAGAATCAGTGGCAGGGCATATTAAAATTCAGAATCAATAATGAAGATTTTGGCTTCATTAGGTCTGGGATGAAGCCCATGATTCTGAATTTCTAACCATTTCCAGGTACTGTTTCTGCTGTGGCCTAGGGATGGCCCTTTGGTTGAAAGCACTCGATGAATATTTATTTGTTTAAATGTATGCTGACTGGGGAAAATGTAAGCCTCAAACATTTACCAGCTCCTTCTAGGTGTTAACAATCTCCTTGGTTATGATAGCTCACCAACCATAGGTAGTGAAAATGGCATTTATGAAATTGAAAGACCTCAAAGTAAAAGTGAAAGTATTAGATGCTCAGTCACGTCTGACTCTTTGCGACCGCGTAGACTGTAGCCTACCAGGCTCCTCTGTCCATGGAATTCTCCAGGAAAGAATACTGGAGTGGGTTGCCATTCCCTTCTCCAGGGGAACTTCCTGACCCACGGATTGAACCCCATGTCTCCTGCATTGCAGGCAGATTCTTTACCATCTGAGCCAAAACATTACATTGCCTTTTGCCTCTTCCCATTCTCAAGGCCCCCAAGGAGATGCATCCCAAACAGAGTCTTTATTTTGCTGCCTGGGACCTTGGATGTGTCACGAAAGGGTGAGGATAAGAAAGCTGCATCCACTTACATCAGATGAGGACAGTGATTGGAGTGGTGGGTGGGGGAAGCACAGAGATGGCGAGGGCCAAGGAGGCTGCAAGGAGACAGTAAGAGGGGGAAGAGGAAAGGGAACCACCGCAGCTGGCAAAGAAGATGGAAGATTGTCAAGAACAGGAAAGATTTCCAAGAGGCTTTTAAGAAAAATGTGTCGTGTTATATGAGATATAGCTGCTTCCTCTTTCTTTCCACCAAACTGTAGGTAAAAATGCCCACTGTCATTCCACTTCTGGAACTGCAGTGTGGGGACCTCTGTGGGCTCCCTCCTCAGAAAAACAAATGTGGCAAATATATTTTAAAGAGAAGCAACAATTTACCGCTGAAATTGTGCTGAGGTCACTCAGCAAAGGAGGCAGCATGTACTCAAGAAGACCCACTAAGTCAGGAAAGCGCATGTCCGTGGCACTTGAGCAAAGGGTGGTGAGGAATTGGTTTCGATAATAAGCGTGACAGAGCCTGGCCTTCAGCTTCTGCCCTCAATCTGGTCATTTTCATGCATAACTCTTCCCAGTGGCAGAATGATTTTTTTTTTTTTTTGAAATTAGACTTGGAAAAGAACAATGAATGGAAGCGTAGTGGTCTCAGCAGTGATGTATTTGTATTCTGTTTTAGATGTGAAAGGGGAAAATAAATGAGTATTCCTCTCATATCTGAGATGTAGATAGATGATAGATTGATAGATAGGTATAAATAGACAGATGATAGATGATATGTCTATACCTATATAGATATATTTGATATATATACAGGGCTTCCCTAGTGGCTCAGACAGTAAAGAATCTGCCTGCACTGCAAGAGACCCAGATTCAAGCAGAATCCCTAGAAAAGGGAATGGCTACCCACTCCAGTATTCTTGCCATGGACAGAGGAGCCATATATAGAGAGATGATAGATGATAGAAAAGAGATGGAGATAGAGCTATGTATGATAAATATATACATGGGGAAAGAGATGCTATATGTTAATATATAGATAGGGGCTTCCTTGGTGACTCAGCAGTAAAGAATCTGCCTGCAATGCAGGAGTCACAGGAGACGCAGGTTCGATCCCTGGGTCAGGAAGATCCCCTGGAGGAGGGCAGAGTAACCCACTCCAGTATTCTTGCCTGGAGAATCCCATGGACAGAGGAGCCTGGTGGGCTACAGTTCATAGTGTCAGAAAAAGTTGGACATGACTGATGTGACTTAGCATGCATGTACACATAGATAGATAAATGGATAGATACTCTATATAAGGGATAACAAGAAATCTGAGCCCAAGCAAGAGTGACCAGATGTCCCACAATCCAGACAGACAAAAGAAATGATGAAGTTAAGCATCCCACCTGGCCTGATTCCAGGTCTGGTTCTCACTGTGCTAAGAGGGGGCAGACCCTGGTGTGAGCTCCTCTGCGTTGGTTGGAATCTGCTGAACCTAAGCAGTGTGGCTGAACCACAGCAGTGGTGGCAGCCAGCCAGCTCCAACCATTCCACAGCTGGAGCCCCTGGGGCCCAAGCCTGGAGGGGAATCCCTCTATGGAATACCAGTAGGCATCTTACTGTTGTATGCTAAGTTGCTTCAGTCATGTCCGAATATTTGCAACCCTATGGGTTGTAGCCCACCAGGCTCCCCTCTGCCCGTGGGATTCTCCAGCAAGAATACTGGAGTGGGTTGCCATTTTCTTCTCTAGGAGGTCTTCCTGACCCAGGGATCAAACTCACATCTCTTATGTCTCCTGCATAGCAGGCAGGTTCTTTACCACTAATGCCACTTGGGAAGCCCCTCTTATTGCTAGATAAGAACTCAAAGGTCAATCTTGACCCCTCATCCTCACCTTGAGTCTTTCGACTAGGTCTTGTTCAATATTGTTTCACCTTGGTGAGGTTTTACTTGTTGAGAAATACTCTGCAATAGTCCTGTAGGCAGAAGTGGTGCAGACAAATAAGTCACATAACAAGGATTTACTGAGCCATCAATGGCCAAAACAAAGATAGTGTCCTCTTAACCTTCAAATCACCAGATCTCTTGATCATTCCTTCCTGCTCGTCCCTCCTTTGCCTTTTCTTTTAATCAAACTATAGTTGATTTACAATGTTATATTAGTTCCAGGTGTATAGCATAGTGATTCAGTATTTTTGAGGATTTTATTCTAAGTTATTACAAGAGAATGGCTATAATTCCTTGTGCTAAAAAACAAATCCTGGTTGCTTATCTATTTTGTGTACAGTGGTTTGTATCTGTTAATCCCTAATTTGTCTCTCCCTGCCTTCTCTTCCCTTTGGTAATCATGTTTTTGTTTTTTTTTTTCTGTATGTCTGTGAGTCTATTTCTGTTTTGCTTATACGTTGACTTGTATTATTTTTAGATTTTACATGTAAGTGACATAGTACTTGACTTTCTCTGACTTATTTCACTAAACATAATATTCTCTAGGTCCGTCTGTGTTGCTGCATATGGCAGTATTTCCTTTTTTATGGCTGAGTAATATTTCATTGTGATTATATACCACATCTTCTTTATCTGTTCATCCGTTGATGGACACTTAGGTTCCTTCCATGTCTTGGCTCTTGTAAATAGGGCTGCAGTGAATCTTCATTGCCTCCTCACCTTTGACACTTTAGCAGACTCTTCATGGCAAGCTTTCTCATCCCCCTTCACCATTATTTAGCAACTGTAAGGAATTGAATCTGTCCCCAGTAGTGCATGACTAGCGTAAGTTAGAACTATGGCTGGAACCCAGGTCTGTATGAAACCAAAGATCAAGAGGCAAGCACATCTTGGTGATTTTATTCATGGGGAGGCAGCCCAGATGGCCCAGTGCACAATACATGCTTCTAAATCAGAGAACATTTCCCCCAAGGACATTGTTAGGACACTGTCCAGCTAGAAGATATTCAGAGAAAATTCACTCCTTTACCTGCCCTAGGGAAATGGGAAAATTCAATGCCTGAACAATTTACCCTAGAGAATAATCCATGCTGGAAATTTTGCTTAAAGTATTCTTTTAAAAGGCCCTTCTGTCTTTATTATGACTATACGGCTGCTGAGTCTGCCTGAGCATATGAGATTGCAAAGAGTATTTCTTTTGATTCAGACCTTGCATTCTCTATAAAATGAAAAGATTCTTGGCACATAGTTGGCAATTACTATCTAGGGTTTCTGCATAACATAGGTTTTTTTCACTAAGCTTTTAACTCAATAGACATCAGGCTCCAGTGAAAATACATGTGGACTAACACGAGCAGAAATAAACACGATTCTAATCAATTTAGTTGTTGACAAAAGCATGTGGTTTCATTGCTTGGGGCCAACGTCTTACGAGTGGACTCTGATTTCTTGCAGGCACACCCCTTATTTATGTGTGCAAATAGGGTAATTAAGTGTCCAATTACCAGCGTTGCATTGGCAAATGGGCGCTTTGTGTGAGTAAAATTCTCCGTGGTTTGGGACCAGCTGAAACTTAGGTCTTTTATTTTTGAATCCATCCCCCACAGTCACGCAGGCACGATGAAGTTCCCATCTTGTCTCCATCTGAAGCCGTGATTCAGGACTTCCTTATAGTGTGGTGATTCAGTGGCATTTCAAGTGCTTTCAGATTGTCCTTTTTTCCTGCCAGCTCTGTAGAATGGATGATCAAAGGTAAAATACCTGTAAACATTCCTCACAAAGATTTAAGCGTAGGTAACTGCAAAATTGAAAGACGACTGATAAAAAAGCTTTCTTCTTTTCTTCCTTAACCTTTGGGTGAAATCTAATAAGTCCTAGGACTGTTTTTCAAACTTCAGGTAAGACATTTTCAGGACACTTTCAGTCACTAAGCTGGTCTCTTCATGGTGATTAAGGCATTCTTTCTTAATCTCTCTCCAGTTCAGAGAGAGTCCATATATTCCGTCCTGTCTCAGTGAATGCAGTGGAACATCCTGGATGTTAAACTCCCCGAGGAGCCTGAACAGTAAACAGTGGCTGGCAGATAGGGGAGGACACCAGGATTCAGGCACCACTGAGCCCGCTCTGAGTACAGCCGTGTTCCCACCAGCCGGCTCCCTCTCCAAAGCCAACAGGAAAGCCAGAACCACGCGCTGGGGCTTACAGAAAGAGCTCCAAGAAAGTTCTTTAGGTTTGGTCTGAAGAAGGAGAAAGGGGGCGCTGGGGTCCAAGAGGCAGGAAAGCTCTGCCCCGGTTTTTCTTCTTCTTTTACGCTCCTTCCGCCCCAGCTCCCAGGACGTCCTGTGGCAGGGGCAGTGGCGGCTCGTCAGGGCCCCCAAGCTCCAAAGAAGAGACCTTCTCTTACCTGACAAGGTGAGATAAGAATTCACGTGCTTCCCCTTCTCTGTCTTCTCGCTGCTTGACCTTGGAAGCAGAAAGAACTGGCCCTTTACTCTTTGTCTCATAACCTTTAATTTGCCAACAGCCTATATGCGTCTGGAATATTCCTTGGCTACACTGAGCTCCAAATGTGTGCCTGTATTTCATGTCCAGAACAAAGCTCCCTCAACTGAAAAATTCTCCTTTTCAGAGGCAGCCTCACCTTGCCCTGTCGTAGGACATTGTTACCATTCTCCCACGGTTGTGTGTGGCTCACAGGCTGCCATCGTCCTCCGTGGGTTCATCCCCACCTTCCAGTGCTGGGTGTAGTGCTTTTGATAAATGTTTAAATAAATCATCACATTGGTTGCCCTCTAAATGAATCCCCAGAAATATGAAAAGGTATGCATTAGGATATCAGTTCAACATTGAAAGTCCTAAAACAGAAATGAATGGATATGAACATTTTATTTATAGGTAACACTGCCATACAGTTTGTCAAACTGGGACATCTTTGAGATTGAAAGGGGGAAGAGGCACAGAAATAAAGGACAGTATTTCGTCTACAACAGGTGAAAACTGGAACATACTAGAACTCTCGTCATACCTTTGTGGCAAATGCCACTACATCTCTTGTTAGAATTTTTCTCCATCCACAGTTCTGGACACGTATACATACTTGTTAAAACCTCCACCGAGAGGACTTCCCTGGTGGTCCAGTGGTTGAGACTTCACCTTCCACTGCAGAGGCTATGGGTTCGATCCCTGGTCAGGAAGCTAGAATCCCACATGTCTTGAGGCCAAAAAACCAGACCATAAACAGCAGAAGCAATATTGTAACAAATTCAATAATGACTTTAGAAGCAGTCCACATCAAGAAAAAATATTAAAAAAAAAAAAAAACCCATAGAAATGGACATTCTAACCTCATATATTAGACTAAGGAAGAAAAAGATGTGGAAACTTTGATACTGCTAGTAAAGTAACCATGCAGCTTCTATTTTTCTTTCTTTTTCTCTTACTTTTTTCTAAACATGATTTTTCCCAACCAGAAGAAGACAGCTCCCTGACACCTAGCTCTATTGTGGTGTTTGTGGCCAAGCACCCTGACTTTTAGAATCATTCTCATGGGTGAATATCTATGTTTTGCTATGTACCATCTATGTAATCTCAGTTTGCTCATCTGTAAAGTGAAAATAATTCTGGTAGAATCTCTGACGGATGCTATCCAGATTTAATGAAATAATTTGCATTGAAGTTCTGAGCAGAGTGCTTAGCTGATGTCAGTGGTCAATTTGGGTCACCCTTTGTTTGAGCGACCAAAGAATTCATATAATTTGTTTGCAACTTGACACTGCACACATAATTTTGTAGGGATAGCAGGTGTATCCTGGGGACACAGGCTTGAAAGAGGTTATCGCTGTTAAATCAGAACGTGTGTTTGCCTCACCTTGCTTTGTAAATGACCCTCTAGGGAAGCATCCTGGTCAGCAGTTTAATACAATGCCGTAGAAGGGGAGTTGTTGCATGCTCTACACAAGCCCAGCATCCTAACAGAGGTTGTTTTAAACCTAAGATATTTTCTTAGAGATATTTCATGTCTTCTAAAACAAAATCTAACTCTTGGGCTGAAATGTGCAAATCCAGTTTGGCCGGTATTGAACTGGGAGTTGCTCCTTTCTAGTTCATTCAGTTCAGTTTAGTCACTTCGTTGTGTTTGACTCTTGGTGACCCCACGGGCTGCAGCACTCCAGGCTTCCCTGTCCATCACCAATTCCCAGAGCATGCTCAAACTCATGACCATAGAATCAGTGATGCCATCCAACCATCTCACGCTCTGTCATTCCCTTTTCCTCCTGCCTTCAATCTTTCTCAGCATCAGGGTCTTTTCCAGTGAGTCAGTTCTTTGCATCAGGTGGCCAAAGTATTGGAGCTTCAGCTTCAGCATCAGTCCTTCCAATGAATATTCAGGACTGATTTCCTTTAGGATTGACTGGTTTGATCTCCTTGCAGTCCAAGCGGCTCTCAAGAGTCTTCTTCAGCACCACAGTTCAGAAGCATCAATTCCTCGGTGCTCAGCTTTCTTTATAGTCCAACTCTCACATCCATACATGACCACAGGAAAAACCATAGTTTTGACTAGATGGACCTTTGTTGACAAAGTAATGTCTCTGCTTTTTAATATGCTGTCTAGGTTGGTCATAGCTTTTCTTTCAAGGAACAAGCATCTTTTGATTACATGGCTACAGTCACCATCTGCAGTGATTTTAGAGCCCCCCAAAATAAAGTCTGCCACTGTTTCCATTGTTTTCCCATCTATTTGCCATGAAGTGATGGGACCAGGTGCCAGGATCTTCATTTTCTGAATGTTGAGCTTTAAACCAACTTTTTCACTCTCCTCTTTCACTTTCATCAAGAGGCTTTTCAGTTCCTCTTCACTTTCTGCCATAAGGGTGGTGTCATCTGCACATCTGAGGTTATTGATATTTCTCCTGGCAATCTTGATTCCAGCTTGTGCTTCATCCAGCCCAGCATTTTGCATGATGTAGTCTGCATATAAGTTAAATAAGCAGGGTGACAATATACAGCCTTGACGTACTCCTTTCCCAATTTGGAACCAGTCTGTTGTTCCATGTCCAGTTCTAACTGTTGCTTCTTGACCTGCATACAGATTTCTCAGGAGGCAGGTCATGTGATCTGGTATTTCCATCTCTTTCAGAATTTTCCACAGTTAGTTGTGATCCACACAGTCAAAGGCTTTGGAGTAGTCAGTAAAGCAGAAGTAGATGTTTTTCTGGAACTCTCTTGCTTTTTTGATAATCCAACGGTTGTTGGCAATTTGATCTCTGGTTCCTCTGCCTTTTCTAAATCCAGCTTGAACATCTAGAAGTTCACAGTTTACGTACTGTTGAAACCTGGCTTGGAGAATTTTGAGTATTACTTTGCTAGAGTGTGAGATGAGTGCAATTGTGTGGTAGTGTGAGCATTCTTTGGCATTGCCTTTCTTTGGGGTTCAGTTCAGTTCAGTCACTCAGTCGTGTCCAACTCTTTGCGACCCCATGAATCGCAGCACGCCAGGCCTCCCTGTCCATCACCAACTCTCAGAGTTCACTCAGACTCACGTCCATCAAGTCAGTGATGCCATCCAGCCATCTCATCCTCTGTCATCCCCTTCTCCTCCTCCTCTTCTCCCAATCCCTCCCAGCATCAGAGTCTTTTCCAATGAGGCAACTCTTTGCATGAGGTGGCCAAAGTACTGGAGTTTCAGCTTTAGCATCATTCCCTCCAAAGAAATCCCAGGCTGATCTCCTTCAGAATGGACTAGTTGGGTCTCCTTGCAGTCCAAGGGACTCTCAAGAGTCTTCTCCAACACCACACTTCAAAAGCATCAATTCTTTGGTGCTCAGCCTTCTTCACAGTCCAACTCTCACATCCACACATGACTACTGGAAAAACCATAGCCTTGACTAGACGGACCTTTGTTGGCAAAGTAATGTCTCTGCTTTTCAATATGCTCTCTAGGTTGGTCATAACTTTCCTTCCAAGAAGTAAGCGTCTTTTAATTTCATGGCTGCAATCACCATCTGCAGTGATTTTGGAGCCCCAAAAAATAAAGTCTGACACTGTTTCCACTGTTTCCCCATCTACTTCCCATGAAGTGATGGGACCAGAGCCATGATCTTTGTAGCAAGTATCATTTAAATAGCTATTGCATTGGAGGAAGGATCCTTTTAGGATGGAGGAAGAGGAAGGAGCTGGCAAAGAAGTTAATAACCAAATCTTAAGCCAAACCCCAAGGAAAGCCAACACCACCACCACGACCACAGCAAAAAAAAAAAAAAAATCACACCAGATTGCTGAATTCCTGAATGAAACTAAGCTTCTTTTTCAAATTTAGACTATTTCCCCGGAGTACACTCTAACAATCAAATCTCATGAAGCCTAAACCTATGTGTTCTAAAATTATCAAACCAGATCAGAGTTACGGGACTATCTGCGTTAGACCAAAGTGAAAGTGAAAATGAAGTTGCTCAGTCGTGTCCGACTCTTTGCGACCCTATGAACTGTAGCCTACCAGGCTCCTTCGTCCCTGGGATTCTCCAGGCAAGAGTACTGGAGTGGGTTGCCGTTTCCTTCTCCAGGAGATCTTCCCAATGCAAGGATCGAACCCGGGTCTCCCGCATTGCAGGCAGACGCTCTACCATCTGAGCCACCAGGGAAGACTTGCCTTAGACCAAGCTGATATTTAAATGTACTTAATTTGCTCCAGAAATGTATTTTTTTAAGTTAAAAATTTTTTAAATTGGAAGATGATTGCTTTACAAAGTTGTGTTACTTTCTGCCATACAATAACATGAAATGGCCATATACATATATCTCCTCCCTCCTGAACCTCCCTCACCACCCCATCCCACAGCTAGGTTGTCACAGGGCACCAGGCTGGGCTTCCTGTGAGCAGCTTCCCACTAGCTCGCTGTCTTACAGGCTGTACATGTGTCAGTGCTGCTCTCAGTTCATCCCATCCTCTCCTTCTCCCCCTGTGTCCACAAGACCACCCTCTCTGTCTGTGTCTGTGTTCCTGCCCTGCAAGGAGGTTCACCAGCCTCATTTCTCTTGATTCCATCAGATCAGATCAGTTGCTCAGTCGTGTCCGACTCTTTGTGACCCCATGAATCGCACCACGCCAGGCCTCCCTGTCCATCACCAACTCCCAGAGTTCACTCAGACTCACGCCCATTGAGTCAGTGGTGCCATCCAGCCATCTCATCCTCTGTCGTCCCCTTCCCCTCTTGCCCCCAATCCCTCCCAGCATCAGAGTCTTTTCCAATGAGGCA
>NW_011494743.1:1649476-1652395 GCF_000754665.1 Bison bison bison | reverse complement strand
GTGGCCTTGACGAACTCCTTTTCCTATTTGGAACGAGTCTGTTGTTCCATGACCAGTTCTAACTGTTGCTTCCTGACCTGCATACAAATTTCTCAAGAGGCAGATCAGGTGGTTTGGTATTCCCATCTCTTTCAGAATTTTCCACAGTTTATTGTGATCCATACAGTCAAAGGCTTTGGCATGGTCGATAAAGCAGAAATAGATGTTTTTCTGGAACTCTCTTGCTTTTTCTATGACCCAGCAGATGTTGACCATTTGATCTCTGGTTCCTCTGCCTTTTCTAAAACCAGTTTGAACATCTGAAAGTTCACGGTTCACATATTGCTGAAGCCTGGCTTGGAGAATTTTAAGCATTACTTTACTAGTGTGTGAGATGAGTGCAATTGGGCTGTAGTTTGAACATTCTTTGGCATTGCCTTTCTTTGGGATTGGAATGAAAACTGACCTTTTCCAGTCCTGTGGCCACTGCTGAGTTTTCCAAATTTGCTGGCATATTGAGTGCAGCACTTTCTGTACTTGTTTTTCCTCTGACTTACTTCATTCTGTATAACAGGCTGTAGATTCCTCCACCTCATTTCAGCTGATTCACACTTATTCCTTTCTATTGTGTACATGTACCACAACTTCTTTGCCTGTTCATCTGTTGATGAACATGTAGGTTCCTTCCATGTCCTGGCTGTTGTAAATAGTGCTGCAATGAACATTGGGGTACATGTTTCTTTTTGAATTATGGTTTTCTCAGGGCATATGCCAATAGTGGAATTGCTGGGTCATATAGTAGTTTTATTCCTATTTTTTTGAGAAATTTCAAGAAACATATTTTTATGTGAGTACATTCTTATTTGAAAACAGGTTTTGAAGGCAAGTGATTTAGAACTCGTCAAGGGACCTACTGGAGAAGGCAATGGCAGCCCACTCCAGTACTCTTGCCTGGAAAATCCCATGGACGGAGGAGCCTGGTAGGCTGCAGTCCATGGGGTTGCTAGAGTCGGACACGACTGAGCGACTTCACTTTCACTTTTCACTTTCTTGCACTAAAGAAGGAAATGGCAACCTACTCCAGTGTTCTTGCCTGGAGAATCCCAGGGACGGGGGAGCCTGGTGGGCTGCCGTCTATGGGGTCGCACAGAGTTGGACACGACTGAAGCGACTTAGCAGCAGCAGCAGCAAGGGACCTACCACAGCATCCTAGGCTGGGCTGAGTTTCCTCTGGGGCTAATTGCTATAGCTTTTATTCATCTGAAGGAAAGATGCCTGAAATGACCAAGGAAGCTGATGCTCTTTGCTTATTCACTGAGGACTCAGTAATCACAATCCTGAAATGCTCTCACATTACTTCATAGATCAAAAGGCTAAGAGCATTTTTAGTAAAATATTTTGGGTATCTGTGTTTCCATTGTCTCCTGACTGGCTTTCACATTTTCTGAATTCCTCCAGAAAACTAGAGAGGGTCTAGTTCCAGTTCAGCTGCTCAAGATGTCACATGTTCTTTCTGCAATGAAAAAAAAATATCATTTTAGATGTAATAAGTATTAAAAAGTAATTATGAGTAACCTGATTTATTTGAGGACTATCACACTCTGGTTGATTACATATTCTATTAACTTACAGGTTAACAGAGCATCTTTCTGCTGCCTCCGCTTAATAACATTGCCTATAAAACTTCTGGCCAGGACTTCACTTTTCTATCTGAAAATATTACCTGCTGCTGCTGCTGCTAAGTTGCTTCAGTCGTGTCCGACTCTGTGTGACCCCATAGACGGCAGCCCACCAGCTCTCCTGTCCCTGGGATTCTCAAAGCAAGAACACTGGAGTGGGTTGCCATTTCCTTCTCCAATGCATGAGAGTGAAAAGTGAAAGTGAAGTCGCTCAGTCGTGTCCAACTCTTAGCAACCCCATGGACTGCAGCCCACCAGGCTCCTCCATCCATGGGATTTTCCGTATATGTATATCACTTTTGTGCAGTTGTTTTATTTTATTTTTTTCCCAAAACTCATTTATGTTGCCTTTGTAAGTAAGCTTATCCCATTTTACTCTTAAATAGTAAATTTCTTACAGCCTTGTAATGTAGGGGTTGGAAAATACATTGCCTGGGCCAAATCCACCTATTTTTACAAATAAAGTTTTAATAGAACACAAGTACAACCACTTGCTTACTTATGGTCTAAGACTATTTCTTACACTGTAACATAAGGGTTATACTGTTCCTACAGACTTCATAGTATGTGAAGCCAAAAGTATTTATTATCTGGTCCTTTACAGAAAACATATGCTGACACCTTCTCTAGATCATTCTAAACACTGATGGTCATTGGACAGATTTATAGGAAGTAAAGTGCAGTGTATTCTGCTGAGTATGTTCTAAACCTAGAACATACCTTATGATCAAGAGAGTTTATTCCTAACATCAACTTTTATTTTTCCTTGCTTGCTGAGTTCCCATTAATCAAGATTTCTTCCTTCCTTCCTTTCTTTCTTTAACTGGCACATAGTTGATTACAATGTTGTATTATTTTTAGGTTTACAATGTAGTGATTCAGTATTGTTATAGATTATACTCCATTCGTGACATTGTACAGGAGACAGGGATCAAGACCATCCCCATGGAAAAGAAATGCAAAACAAGCAAAATGGCTGTCTGGGGAGGCCTTACAAATAGCTGTGAAAGAAGAGAAGTGAAAAGCAAAGGAGAAAAGGAAAGATATAAGCATCTGAATGCAGAGTTCCAAAGAATAGCAAGAAGAGATAAGAAAGCCTTCTTCAGCGATCAATGCAAAGAAATAGAGGAAAACAACAGAATGGGAAAGACTAGAGATCTCTTCAAGAAAATTAGAGATACCAAGGGAACATTTCATGCAAAGATGGGTTCGATAAAGGACAGAAATGGTATGGACCTAACGGAAGCAGAAGATATTAAGA
>NW_011494743.1:1648635-1649243 GCF_000754665.1 Bison bison bison | reverse complement strand
TTGCACTCATCTCACACACTAGTAAGTAATGCTCAAAATTCTCCAAGCCAGGCTTCAGCAATATGTGAACTGTGAACTTTCAGATGTTCAAACTGGTTTTAGAAAAGGCATAGGAACCAGAGATCAAATGGCCAACATCTGCTGGGTCATGGAAAAAGCAAGAGAGTTCCAGAAAAACATCTATTTCTGTTTTATCGACCATGCCAAAGCCTTTGACTGTATGGATCACAATAAACTGTGGAAAATTCTGAAAGAGATGGGAATACCAGACCACCTGATCTGCCTCTTGAGAAATTTGTATGCAGGTCAGGAAGCAACAGTTAGAACTGGTCATGGAACAACAGACTCGTTCCAAATAGGAAAAGGAGTTCGTCAAGGCTGTATATTGTCACCCTGCTTATTTAACTTAGATGCAGAGTACATGATGAGAAACGCTGGACTGGAAGAAACACAAGCTGGAATCAAGATTGCCAGGAGCAATATCAATAACCTCAGATATGCAGATGACACCACCCTTATGGCAGAAAGTGAAGAGGAACTCAAAAGCCTCTTGATGAAAGTGAAAGTGGAGAGTGAAAAAGTTGGCTTAAAGCTCAACATTCAGAAAA
>NW_011494743.1:1636602-1648484 GCF_000754665.1 Bison bison bison | reverse complement strand
TTCCTGTGGTCATGTGTGGATGTGAGAGTTGGACTGTGAAGAAGGCTGAGCACCGAACAATTGATGCTTTTGAACTGTGGTGTTGGAGAAGACTCTTGAGAGTCCCTTGGACTGCAAGGAGATCCAACCAGTCCATTCTGAAGGAGATCAGCCCTGGGATTTCTTTGGAAGGAATGATGCTAAAGCTGAAACTCCAGTACTTTGGCCACCTCATGTGAAGAGTTGACTCATTGGAAAAGACTCTGATGCTGGGAGGGATTGGGGGCAAGAGGAGAAGGGGATGACAGAGGATGAGATGGCTGGATGGCATCACTGACTCGATGGACGTGTGTCTGAGTGAACTCCGGGAGTTGGTGATGGACAGGGAGGCCTGGCATGGTGTGATTCATGGGGTTCCAAAGAGTCGGACACGAAAGAGCAACTGAACTGAACTGAACTGAAAGTTATTACAAAATATTGGCTATATTCCCTATGTTATACAATATATTTTTGTTGCTTTTTTATTTCATAAACAGTTGTTTGTATCTTTTAATCGTCTTTTTCTTTTCTTTCCACTAGTAACCAGTGTTACTAGTTCTGTCTCTGAGCTTTTTTCTGTTTTGTTATATACATTTGCTTATTTTATTTGTTAGATTCCACATATAATGTAGAATATTTGCCTTTGATCACTAAGCATAATGCCCTCTAGGTTCATCCACATTGTTGCAAATGGCAGAATTTCATCCTTATCATGGCCGAATAATATTCCATTATATCTATATCTATATATATCTCACCTTCTTTCTCAATTGACTTGTGTATGGACACTTAATATTGCTTCCATATCTTAACTATTGTAAGTAGTGCTGCTATGAACATTGGGCATAGTAGTTTTATTTATTTTATTTAATTTTTAGTTTAATTTAGTAAATTTAGTTTAGTAAATTTTTAGTTTAATTTTTATTTAGTTTTATTTAATTTTAAAAGATACATCTTTTAAAATTAGTATTTTTATAATAAGTGCTTTCGTTTTCTTTGAATATATACCCAGGTGTAGAGTTCTGGATCATGTGGTAGGTCTATTTTTAGAGTTGTGAAGACCCTCCCTCCTGTTTTCCGTAGTACCTGGAACAGTTTACTTTCCCACCAGTGGCGTGCAGGACTCCCTTTTCTCCACATTCTCTCCAACTTTCATTATTTGTAGACTTTTTGTTGATGGCCATTCTGACTGGTGTGAGGTGATAACTGATTGTGGTTTTGATTGTATTTTCCTGATTATTCGCAATGTTGAGCATCTTTTCATGTGCCTGTTGGTCATTTGCATGTCTTTTTTTGAAAAATATCTATTTAGATCTTCTGCCGATTTTTTAATTGGGTTGTTTGTTGTTGTTGTTGATACTGAGTTGTATGAGCTGTTTATATATTTTGGATATTAAGCCTTTATAGTCATATCATCTGTAAATATTTTCTCCCATTCAGTAGGCTGTCTTCTCATTTTGTTGATGATTTTCTTTGCTGTGCAAAAGCTTTTGAGTCTAGTTAGATCCCATTTGTTTATTCTTGCTGTTGTTTTCTTTGCCTTAGGAGACAGATCCAAAAACAATATTGTTATGATTTATATGAAAGTCTTCTGTATATGTTGTCTTCTAGGAGTTTTATGGTTTTGGGTCTTACATTTAGATCTTTAATCCATTTTGACTTTATTTTTGTACATGGTGTTAGAAAACATTTTAATTTCATTGTTTTACATGTAGCGCACCCTTTATTGAAGAGACTGTCTTTTCTCCATTGTACATTCTCGCCTCCTTTGTCAAAGATTAATTGACCATAGGAGTGAGGATGAATTTATTACTGGGCTTTCTACTTGGTTCCATTGATCTATGTTCCTGTTTTTGTGCCAGAATCATATTGTTTTGACTACTGTAGCTTTATAGTCAAAGTTTGATACCCCCAGCTTTGTTCTTTTTTTCCTCAAGACTGTTTTGTCCCATTAATCAAGATTTCTCATATAAGATACATCAAATTCCCACCAAAGCATAGTTCATGATTACACAGATTCAGTTGTTCCTCATGGAGAAACTTGTCTCTAAGTTACACAAAAACTTGAGGCTATTCAATGAAACTTACCTGTACTGAATATATCCTTTGTGTTCATTAATATGCTACATATTTGGATGGAAAGGGGAGCAGAAAGCTTTAAATATGTTCTATTTATAGTCTTAATGTGGAAACATAATCCTAATAATGCCTTCAACAATTGAAATGTACAAAGGAAAAAATGTACACAGAGAAGCCAGAATTTGACCTCTATTTTATTATCAATAATTTACACACATTTGTGCCACACCTACTCCAGCCTAAGCCCTTTGATTGGTTGGCCTGAAGTCTAATGTAAAATAGAATAAGTTTGGCTCCTGATCTCAGGAAGCACATAGCTAGAGAATTCATTACCAGAACAGAATACAGTTAGTCTTTAAGAGAGTTATAAGCCAGGTCTTCCAACAGCTGCCTTAAAGTGTTTGTCGTATGCATCAGTGTCTTGTTTTCCAACTAGTCAAAGGACTCAATCTGAGGGGAAAAGAGAGGTCATATTTTTATATTTCATTTTAGATCTATGGTTCCTAAAAATGGCTGCTAACTGAAATCTTCAAGTGACACCAGTGTGCAGCCAGAATTGTGATTCTTTGGTTTAGAGCAGTTCTTCTCAAACTTTAATGCGCCTATTAATGACCTGGAGTTCTTGTTAAAATATAGCACAGGGAACTGTATTCAATATCCTACAGGAGACCATAATGGAAAAGAATTTTTTTAAATGTATATAAATGTATAAATGAATCACTTTGTAATTTCTGTACAGCAGATTAACAAAAAATTGTTAATCAACTAAAGGAATGAAATTGGATCATTTGCAGAGACGTGAATAGATCTAGAGACTGCCATACTGATTGAAATAGGTCAGAGAGAGAAAAAGAAATATCATGTATTAATTCATATATGTGGAACCTGAAAAAATTGATATAGATGATCTTATTTACAAAGCAGAAATAGAGACACAGATGTAGAGAACAAACGAATGGATATTAAGGAGGAAAGGCAGGGGCATGGGGTGAATTGGAAGATTGGGATTGATATATATACACTATTGACACTATGCATAAAATAGATTACTAATGAGAACCTACTGTATAGTGCAGGGAACTGCTCAATGCTCTGTGGTGACCTAAATGGGAAGGAAATTAAAATACACACACACGCACGCACATGCACACACACACACACACACATATGGCTGATTCACTTTACTACATAGTAGAAACTAAATACAACAGTGTAAAGCAACTATGCCCCAGTAAAATTTTTTTTTAAAGCTACATTCAGTTAAAAAAAGCAAGGGGTGGGTGCAGACTCTTAAACAGTAAGTATGGAACTGGTGCCAGACAATGCTGCGGTTTCTGGTCAGTGGAACTCATTTTGAGTGGGAAGAGGTGTGGTTTGGAGTAGATGTGGTCATGTGTGTTAGTCGCTCAGTCGTATCCAACTCTTTGTGACCCCATGGACTGTAGCCTGTCAGGCTCCTCTGTCCTGGAGTTCTCCAGGCAAGAATACTGGAGTGGATTGCCATTCCCTTCTCCAGGGGATCTTCCTGACCCAGGCATTGAACTTGGCTCTCCTACAGTGCAGGCAGATTCTTTACCACCTAAGCCATCAGGGAAGCCCTGTTTGTGTACCTGAGTGCGTTTGTGTATGTGCATATTCCTAACAGAGATGTTGCCATTCCCTCTGAAAACCAGACTTGTCTTCTTTTTGGGTTTCAACACAGCATGGCCAGGGGAGATTTTCCTCTTGTTTGTGAAGGATTCCTGATGAACCCACCTACACAAGTACCTTCTGACTCATGCGCATAGAACCCTCCTCAAGCCATCAGGACATTTCTTTTTGCAGCTAGCTCAGGTTTCTGCTCAGACGTGCTTGTGCTGCTTGCTCTGGAGGGGCTCTGCTGATAATGGATGAGGGCATTCAATTAGCACGTCCAGGTCCCTCTGCTTGTAGATACCTCCTAATTTCTTCACTAATGCAGTTGGATCTTTTCTTTTTCCAAATCATTAGGCATCTCTTCCATTTTTACTTTTCACTTTTCAGCCTGTAATGGATAAAGATTCTATTTTAATATACCATTTCAACACATTTGCGTGTTACGGTAATTTGGGAAGAAGCCAGGTGCTAACATTTTTGTTAAAGGAAAGTTTTCTGAATCCCACTGGGACATTGATCCTGCTTCCTGTCTTTGTTGAAAGCCAAGTAGGAAGGCTTGGCCTCGATCATCAGAGCAGGAAGTTTGTGTCTGTAGATGAGACTGAATCTGGGGAGACAGGTGGGCAGAGAGCACAGACTCCTCTCACGTGCCTACAGAGTGGGAGGTAAGGACCGCCCCCCTCTTTGGGGAAGAGACAGAGGTGGTACGTTCCTCATTTTGTCCTGAATCTTAGCATCTTAGGAAGGAGAATCTTAAGTGGGGCCAAGGTGAGACCTGGGGGTGCTCCCTCCTATGTGAATCAGGTGGGAGGCGCCATGTTTTAGGGTTTCTCACGCTTTAATATGCACAGGGATCCTCTGCAGATGGTGTTACAGACATAGGTGCTTCTTGGTTGGGTGTTAGGGTAATTTGGGAAGAAGCCAGGTGCTAACATTTTTGTTAAAGGAAAGCTTTAACAGGGCCTAAGTGCGAGTTTCTGACAAGCAACTGATGCTGATGCTGAGGACCACACTTCCAGAGGCAAAGGCTTGGGGGCAAAGTCTTCAGCCTTGGCTTCTCCTCAGAATCATCTGGAAAGCTTTAAAAAACCCAATAGCCAGGCCTTACTCTACTTGTTGTTCCGTCACTCAGTTGTGTCTGACTCTTTGTGACCCCATGGACTGTAGCACACCAGGCTTCCCTGTCCTTCACCATCTCCTGGAGTTTGCTCAAATTCATGTCCATTAAGTTGGTGATGCCATCCAACCATCTCATCCTCTGTTGTCCCCTTCTCTTCCTGCCCTCAATCTTTCCCAACATCAGGGTCTTTTCCAATGAGTCAGCTCTTTGCATCAAGTGGCCAGTGTATTGGAGATTCAGCATCACTCCTTCCAATTCAGGGTTGATTTCCTTTAAGATTGCCCAGTTTGATCTCCTTGCCATCCAAGGGACTCTCAAGAATCTTCTCCAGCTCCACATTTCTAGACATATTTGTATATCAGAAGTCCATGGTGGTGAGCCCAGGAGTCAGGAGTTTGGGAAACTGCTTGTATGATCCCAGCTTGCAGTGGCCTGGGCTGGGGAGGAATGAAAGGGAAGAGGGAGTCAGTTCTCACAGTGTGGTGCCTGGACCAGCAGCATCAGCCTCACCCAGGAAGTTGTTAGAGATGCACATTCCTGGACTCTACCCTAGAACGGGAAACTAGTTCTGGTGCAGCAATCCGTGTGGCAGAGACCATCCATATGGTCACCCTGCACACCAATATGTGAGAGCCTCTGCTTTCTATACTTAGCATCTCAGAGCAGCACGGTGGTGGGAATAAATGCCCTGTAGATACTAACATGTTTCCCAGCAGAACCCACCTACCAGTTATCGAGTGCTCACTGTTTCCTAGGTAAGAATGTCAAGCAATCAACTCACAAAATTTCACTTACTGGCATAACATCCTTGACAGGTCAATATTAATGTTCCCATAATGCAAATGAGGAAACAAGATTACAAAGATCAGGCAATTTTCAAAAAGTCACAGAGCTGGTAAATCAGGATTCCATCTTTCTGATCCACGTGTTATCTCCTAATCTAGGCTAGGCTTCACAGGGAATAAACAGATGTGCCATCCACCCATTCCGCAACCATTGTGAGCACGTAATGTAGGCTAGGTGTCCAACTACAGCCGTCCAGAAGTGGTGTTTGTTGGGAGAGCAGCACTGACATATACACACTCCCGTGTGTAAAGCAGAGAGCTGGTGGGGAGCTGCTGCACAGCACGGGGCGCTCAGCGCAGTGCTCTGCCGTGGCCTAGAGGCGCACGACCAGGGGCTGGGAAGGAGGCGCAAGAGGGAGGGGGCATGTCTATACATATAGCTGATCCACGTTGTTGTATAGCAGGAAATAACAGCATTGTAGCGGTTTTACTCCAGTTAAACAAATAAAGAAGTCAAGAAGTCCTTGTCTTCATGAGCTAGTGGGATTGAGAGAAGAAGCTGGCATCTATTACACAGATGGATGCCTTCTGTGGTAGGATGCCTCCTTTGAGCTGTGGGCTTGAATACCTTCATGGGAATTGGCCTGTGGGGTACCAGAATGCGAAAAATAATCCCTAGAGGAAATTATACATAAACTGAAATCTGAAGGATGACTCTAAAGAATAGGATGCTGGGGGGTGGGGTGGGCTGGCGGAATGTTCCAGAGAGAGAGAGGGGCTTGTGTATTCAAAAGCCCAGAGACAAAACGGAGTGTGACCCCGAGGTGGCTGGAATGTTACTGTGACTTATAACCAGTAGAATCACTTTTAAATTCCTTTTGCAACTGCTTCAGTTTAATTAAACGTATTAATTGGATTTTTGTTTAAAAGCTATTCCTGTTCTTCCAAAATAATGAATTCTGTGTGATGTTAACACCCCACCAGATGACTCTCGTTTGCACGCATGGCTTTCACTGAACGAGCGTGATCACTGAAATGGCTTCTGTGTGTTTGTTTGTTTTTCAGATCAAGGGGTAGAAGGTGGAAGGTAATGAAGTCCTTGGAATAACTTTTCGGAAAATTACAAGTCTCCAAAATGTCAGGATTTAACTGTTAATGTCATTTAGAATTTGATCAGCCCCTGCTAGGATCCAGTGGCTTTGCTTGAAGCAACAGCAAGTAAGTGATGTTCCGTCATACTTCAGTTGGGAAAACAAATGCTTTTCTTTGGAATGAATGAGGAACAAATGTTCTGATTATTCAGCATATGGGCAGGATCAGTGGAAGGAGAGATTTAATATCTGTGCTCTCATCAGTCTTTGAAGTAAACGTAACCACTCCTTCCTAGAACTTGCTGAAAGCTTAGCTTACAAAACTTCCCAGTTCATTCTTACTATGTGCGACACATACAGTGAAGCTAGTAACTTGATGGCAGTCCGTGGTCCCAACTCCTCCTCCTTCCTCCTTCATATGCCGCCCCCCACCCCCCCACCCCCCACTCCATTCACCTTGGAGGATGCTTTCCAGATACAGTATTGCTCAGTTATCAATAGCTGGTATTGAACATTTGTGTTAGTGTTTTGAGATCAGAACCTAAACTTTGGGACCAAAGAGGAAGTGAAAGTGTTAGTCATTCACTTGTGTCGGACTCTTTACAAGCCGGTGGACTGTAGACCACCAGGAGCGCATATACCTGTATTCAACTCACAGATTCAGCCCCTACCGACAGACTGCAGTCATTCAACCACTGTTCCATGGGCTCCTTGTCCATAAGATGAGGACAGCAAGTGTCTGCCTGGCAGGCTTTGTGAATGTAGCAGAGAGAGTGATTGTGTCCCCCTTCAATCATGCTGTTTTGTGATCTTTTGATTTCCAAGGTTGTATTGGGAGACTGCTCTCCTCAGAGGAGAGGGTAGGTCCTACGTGGATCTAACAACTTGTTGTTCACCTTCTAATCTCAAAGCTAACTTCTTTCCCCACTTCTGTCTTTCCTTCCTCACTCCCTTCCTCCTTCCCTTCTTACTTCTTTCCCATTTATATATAAAACTTACATGTAGTAATTTTTTTAATGTGTGTACAGTTCTATAAAAATTTTTAAGTAGATTTTATTTTTTAAAGCAGTTTTAGGTTCACAGGAAAATTAAAGGGAAAATATGGACACTTACCGTATACCCCTGTCCTCACACAAGCACAGCCTCCCCTCCTATTAACATCCTCTACTGGTGTAATACCTTTGCTATAGTTGAAGAACATATGTTGACTCATCATTATCATTCAAAGTTCATAGCTTACATGAGAGGTCATTCTTAGCATTAAATCCTATGGGATTTGACGTTATATGTTTATAATGACATGATGCACCCCACCTGATTGGACTGGCCGTTGTTGTCATAAGAACCTGTAGCAGCTGATCTAGGGGGAGCAGAAAAAAAAATCACAAGTCTTAGTTCTATTGTCGTTCTTTCAAAAATGCTCAGCTTTTTAGTTAGATGGAGACGAGATTGGGTCCAGAGCAGTGACTGATTGAAGGCACGAGGCAAGTTGCTTCCGGGTCCTAGAGCTGGATTTGATTCACTTGTGTTGAAGAGTTTGTGTTAGAACTCACTTATATTGGAAAGCTGATATTCAGATTAACTCAGAGACCATTTGCCTCTTAATTCCCCCACTAGTTTTAAATTCAGCATCAAGAGAGGCATCAAAAAACAACAAAGACCACAGTATGCAGCTGAAAGATCTCTGTCCAGTTTCTTGCCTTCTGCTTGCCACTACAGGCAGATTAAAAAGGCATCATTTTCTTTGACACATGCAGCGTGCAGTCATTTTGCCTGTTAGACTGAGGGAGGGGTGGGCTTCAGGGGGAATTTGCATATGCATTTCCATCAGGACTCAAGACACTGAAATCCGCATCACCCTGGACCGCAGAATCGTGAATGCGCCGCTACGGAACCAGGCTGAGCCCGTGTCACTGCCGTCTTTGGCAGGTTCAAGTCTTGCTCTGGGTGTAATATTTTGTGACTCATTTTTCCTCAAGCATAGCGTAATAGGCTTTAACTTCGCTAAGCTTTTTTGCCAGCCCTTCGCCCCCTGCTGTTCCATTATATTGAACTTGTAAGCGGGACGCTTGGTCAGCCTCACCCAGATTACTGCAGCAAGGCGCCCCCCGCCGAGGGGCTGGTGTCAGGATAAGTGATGGGGAGGGAGGTCTCCATCTTGGCATGCTGTTCGCAGCTTATTAAATTCAGCTTTGTGGAAGCGGGGAGTCTGCCTCTCAGTCACACTGGCTCCAGCCTGATCCAACTGCTACTGTCAGACAATATGAAAAGAGGAGCCACCACAGCTCATGGCAGGTGCTCCTTCACAGCTGAAAAAATAAAAAGGGAAGAAGAAGGAGTCCAGGGTTAGGGGTAGGGTGATTACCGTTAGGATTTCATGAGCCCATGTGAGCACGCTTTATTTTCCTCTTCCAGACACTTCACTGGATTGAAGGGCTGATTCACACAGCCTCATGTTTTTGTGAAACGCACAGGTTTCTGTGCTTTTGGGCATGGAGACAGATATGTGGGATTGGAAGGCTGCTTTTATCTCCATTCTTTGCTGTAGGTTTCACGGAAGCTCCCGTCTAGATGAAAAGAACGACAGCTACAGACAAACACTCTTTACATCCCCAGGTGTCACGAAGGACTAAAATTCTTCCCCGTGAAATCATTTAAGTATCTTGGTGTAACAAGATGGCAGAGGCTCTGCTCAGAGACACCCAGTGAACAAAATAGAGAACCCAGCCCTGGAACGAAGTCACTGGGTGAGTCCTTGTCTTCACCCCCCATTTCCGCCTCACCCTGCATTCTGGTTACATGGAAACCACTCCAGCATTTAGTGGCTTACACTGACAGGCATCTCCTTATTCTCTGTGCTCTGGGAGCTGGCACCCCAAAGACGGGACCCTTGAATGACTGGAGCCATCTGCGGCCTGTCCAGCCCTGACCTGACACGTAGGGCTGTTTCTCTGGTTAAACGGGCCTCGTCAGATGCTCTTCTGCTGGCCTCACTGGGTTCTGCTTGAAGCTGCACGGGTTAGGATGGGGCTGGGCATCCAGGGTCCTTCACTCCAGGTCTGACTGGCACCTTAGCAAGAGTGCCCAAGCTGGGCTTGGCGGTCAGGGGCTGAGGGGGAGGGTTCGCTTTCCCTTCTCTGCTGACATCGGCCTTTGCATGGGGTGTCTGCAAAGCAGCTGGACCTCTTATATGGTGACTCAGGCTGCCGTGCCTTGGCACTGTCCTGCCTTCCCTCCCGCATCCCATCAGCTGAAGGGAGTCACTGGCCCAGGCCAGCCCAGCCTCTAAGCAGACTGCACATGGGAGGGAAGACAGTGGGTGGGGCTCACTGGGAAGGGGCTTTGACAGGAGAGCAAGTGTGTTCTGGACTTTGGTCTCCAGCCTCCAGCGGGAATCTAGTGATGTCATTAGGCCTGTAGGACAGACCTTCCTGCACTATTTATTTACTTTAATTTTTATTTTCCATTGCAGTGTATGGGTTGGGAAGATCCCCTGGAGAAGGGAATGGCTACCCACTCCAGGATTCTTAGGGCTTCCCTGTGGCTCAGACAGACAAGAATCCGCCTTCAATGCAGGAGACTCAGGTTCACGGGAAGATCCTCTGGAGGAGGGAATGGCAACCCACTCCAGTATTTTTGTCTAGAGAGTTCCACAGACCATGGGGTCTTAAAGAGTTGGACACATCTGAGCGACTAACACTCTTCACTTTCACAGTTGATTTACCGTGTTGTGTTAGTTTCAGAGGTATAGAAAAGTGATTCAATTATACATATATGAATGTATATATCCATTTTTTTTTCAGATTCTTTTCCCATATTGGTTATTACAGAATATTGAGTAAGTCCTTGTTGATTGTCTATTTTATATACAGGAGTGTGTATATATATGTTAATCCCAAACTCCTGATTTATTCCTCCCCATTACCTTTCCCCTTTGCTAACCATAAGTTTCTCTTTGAAGTCTGTGAGTTTATTTCTATTTTATGAATAAGTTCATTGGTATCATCTTTTTAGATTTCCTGTATAAATTATATGCTATTTGTTTTTCTCTGTCTGACTTCACTCAGTATGATGATGTCAAGGTCCATCATGTTGCTGCACATGACATTATTTTGTTCTTTTTTATGGTTGAGTGGTATTCCATTCTATATATGTACCACACTTTCTTTATCTAATCATCTGTTGATGGACATATTGGTTGCTTTCATGTCATGGCTATTGTAAGTAGTTCTGCTATGAACATTGGGGTGTGTATATCTTTTCAAATTCTGATTTTCTCCAGATGTATGCCCAAGAATAGGACTGCTGGATCATATGGTAACTCTATTTTTAGTTTTTTTTTGTTTTTTTAACTTTTACTTATTTGGCTCCATCAGGTCTTAGTTTTGTCATACAGGATCTTTCATTTAGGCATACTCAGTTCAGTTCAGTCACTCAGTCATGTCCAACTCTTTGCAACCCCATGAATCGCAGCACTCCAGGCCTCCCTGTCCATCACCAACCCCCGGAGTTCACTGAAACCCATGTCCATTGAGTTGATGATGCCATTCAACATCTCATCCTCTGTCGTCCCCTTTTCCTCCTGCCCTCAATCTTTCCCAGCATCAGGGTCTTTTCAAATGACTCAGCTCTTCGCATCAGGTGGCCAAAGTACTGGAGTTTCAGCTTCAACATCAGTCCTTCCAATGAACACCCAGGACCGACCTCCTTTAGAATGGACTTGTTGGATCTCCTTGCAGTCCAAGGGACTCTCAAGAGTCTTCTCCAACACCACACTTCAAAAGCATCAATTCTTCAGTGCTCAGCTTTCTTCACAGTCCAACTCTTACATCCATACATGACTACTGGAAAAGCCATAGCCTTGACTAGAAGGACCGTTGTTGGCAAAGTAATGTCTCTGCTTTTCAATATGCTATCTAGGTTGGTTATAACTTTCCTTCCAAGGAGTAAGCGTCTTTTAATTTCATGGCTTCAATTACCATCTGCAGTGATTTTGGAGCCCAGAAAAATAAAGTCAGCCACAGTTTCCACTGTTTCCCCATTTATTTGCCATGAAGTGATGGGACCAGATGCCATGATCTTAGTTTTCTGAATGTTGAGCTTTAAGCCAACTTTTTCACTCTCCTCTTTCACTTTCATCAAGAGGCTCTTTAG
>NW_011494743.1:1623245-1636502 GCF_000754665.1 Bison bison bison | reverse complement strand
ATAACTTTCCTTCCAAGGAGTAAGCGTCTTTTAATTTCATGGCTTCAATTACCATCTGCAGTGATTTTGGAGCCCAGAAAAATAAAGTCAGCCACAGTTTCCACTGTTTCCCCATTTATTTGCCATGAAGTGATGGGACCAGATGCCATGATCTTAGTTTTCTGAATGTTGAGCTTTAAGCCAACTTTTTCACTCTCCTCTTTCACTTTCATCAAGAGGCTCTTTAGGTCTTCTTCACTTTCTGCCATAAGGGTGGTGTCATCTGCATATCTGAGGTTATTGATATTTCTCCTGGCAATCTTGACTCCAGCTTGTGCTTCTTCCAGTCCAGCGTTTCTCATGATGTACTCTGCATATAAGTTAAATAAGCAGGGTGACAATATACAGTCTTGACGTACTCCTTTTCCTATTTGGAATGAGTCTGTTGTTCCATGACCAGTTCTAACTGTTGCTTCCTGACCTGCATACAGTTTTAAGGACCTCTTTAATTGTGGTCCGGAATTGTGGAACCCTAGTTCCCTGACCAGAGATTGAACCTTGTCCCCTGCATTGCATGGCAGTTTCTTAACCACTGGACCACTAGGGAAGTCCTTAGTTTTTCAAGGAATCTCCATGCTGTTTTCCATAGTGGCTATACTAATTTACATTTACACCCACAGTATAAGAGGATTCCCTTTTCTCCATACCCTCTCTGGCATTTATTGTTTGTTGAATTTTGATGAAGGCCATTCTGACTAGTGTGAGGTGATAAGCTTATTGTAGTTTGGATTTGCATTTCTCTAATAATTAGCAATATTGAAATCTTTTCATGCTACATGGATAATTTAGTCAATTATTCTATAACTATTTCAACTGAATGCAAGTTTAAGCCTCTGCTTAGCTGCCTATAAAATGGAACACTCATTGCAATATAAAGTTCCTTTTGAGATAATTGAGACTCCATATAATCAAGGAGTGTGGATAGACAGAGGATGAGACTGGGGGGATGTAGAAGGCAGGTTGCTAAGTTCTTGTCAGGATGAAGCCATAGGTACACAGTTGTCCCTCAGCATCCAGGGCTGAGGTTGGTTGATTCCAGGACCCTTGTGGACACCACAATTCATGGATGCTCAAGTCCCTTATATAAAATGTGACATATTTGCATGTAACTTATGTCCATCCTTCTGTATGCTTTAAATCATCTCTAGATTACTTATAATACCTAATATAGTGTAAGTGACTTTCCTGGTGGCTCAGATGGGAAAGTGTCTGCTTACAATGCGGGAGACCCAGGTTCAATCCCTGGGTTGGGAAGATCCTCTGGAGAAGAAAATGGCAACCCACTCCAGTACTCTTGCCTGGAAAATCCCATGGATGGAGGAAGAGCGTGGTAGGCTACAGTCCATGGGGTCGCAAAGAGTCAAACATGACTGAGCAACTTCACTATGCACTATGCCATGTAAATAGCTGTAAATACAATGTAAATGCTATTGAAAAGTTGCTGGTCTGTGGCAAACTCAAGTTTTGCTTTTTAGAACTTTCTGGAATTATTTTTTCAAATTTTTTAAGTCACAATTGGTTGAATTTGCAGTTGCGTTTTTAAAATTGTCTTTTTAATTTTAGTCATTCCCGTGGCTCTAAAATGAAAACTCATGGTGGTGTAATTTGAAGGATGTCATCTTAGAAAGCCTTATCTCTGGTTTAAACCCAGTATATGTTTTTTAAAAGGCAAATGCCAGAGAGAAAATGTCATAGAGCCATCAATCCTGTTTTTTTTTTTTTTGTCTTTGCCCAGAATTACTTATCAGGTTATCATCATTAAGACAAATATGAGGATAAAGGAAATTAAGTGATTGCCAAGGTGTGAGATGTTGACCACTGATAATATATGTACTAGAAAATATGGTATCCGCATCTTGTTATTGTTCAGTCGCTAAGTTATGTCTGACACTTTGTGACCTCATGGACTATAGCACATCAGGCTCCTCTGTCCTTCATATTTCCCGGAGTTTGCTCAAATTTTGTCCATTGAGTCAGTAATGTTATCTAACCATCTCATCCAGTGCCATCCCCTTCTCATTTTGCCCTGAGTTTTTCCTAGCATCAAGGTCTTTTCCAATGAATTGACTCTGCATCAGGTGCCTGAAGTATTGGAGCTTCAGCTTCAGCAACAGTCTTTCCAGTGAAAATTCAGGGTTGATTCCCTTTAGGATCAACTGGTTTGATCTCCTTGCAGTGCAAGGGACTCTCAAGAGTCTTCTCTAACACCACAATTCAAAAGCATCAATTCTTTGGTGCTCAGCCTTCTTTATGGTCCAACACTCACATCCATACATGACTACTGGAAAAACCATACCTTTGACTATATGGGCCTTGGTTGGCAAAGTTATGTCTCTGCTTTTTAATACACTGTCTAGGTTTGTCATAGCTTTCCTTCCAAGGAATAAGCATCTTTTAATTTTGTGGCTGCAGTCACCAGCTGCAGTACTTTTGGAGCCCAAGAAAATACAATCTGTCACTGTTTCCACTTTTCCCCCTTCTAGGGATGTGAGAGTTGGACCATAAAGAAAGCTGAGCACTGAAGAATTGATGTTTTTGAACTGTGGTGTTGGAGAAGACTCTTGAGAGTGCTTTGGACTGCAAGGAGATCCAACCCGTCCATCCTAGAGGAAATCAGTCCTGAATATTCATTGGAAGGACTGATGCTGAAGCTGAAACTCCAATACTTTGGCCAACTGATGCGAAGAACTGACTTATTTGAAAAGACCCTGATGCTTGGAAAGATTGAAGACAGGAGGAAAAGGGGATGACAGAGGATGAGATGTTTGGATGGCATCACCGACTCAATGGACATGAGTTTGAGCAAGCTAAGGGATTTGGTGATGGACAGGGAGGCCTGGCGTACTGCAGTCCATGGGGTGGCAAAGAGTCAGACACAACTGAGCTGAACTGAACTGAATTTGCCAGGAAGTGATGGATGCCATGAACTCGATGCCATGATCTTAGTTTTTGTATATTGAGTTTCAAGCCAGCTTTTTCACTCTCTTCTTTCATCCTCATCAAAAGGCCCTTCAGTTCCTCTTCACTTTCTGCCATTAGAGTGGTATTGTCTGTGTATCTGAGATTGTTGGTATTTCTGCCAGAAAGCTTGATTCCAGCTTGTGATTTATCCAGCTTGTCATTTCTCATGATGTACTCTGCATAAATTAAATGATCAGGATGACTGTATACAACCTTGACATACTCCTTCCCCAATACTGAACAAGTCAGTTGTTTCATATCCAGTTCTAACTGTTGCTTTTTGACCTGCATACAGGTTTCTCAGGAGGCAGGAAAGATGGCCTTCTACCCCCAACTCTTTAAGAATTTTCCAGTTTGTTGTGATCCACACAGTCAAAGGCTTTAATATAGTCAGTGAGTCAGAAGTTTTTCTGTAACTCCCTTGCTTTCTCCATGATCCAATAAGTGTTGGCAATTTGATCTCTGGTTCCTCTGTCTCTTTCATACCCAGCTTGTACATCTGAAAGTTCTCAGTTCAGGTACTACTGAAGCCTAGCTTGAAAGATTTTGAGCATAACCTTGCTAGCATGTGAAATGAGCACAATTGTGCAGAGTTTGGACATTCTGTGGCATTGCCTTTCTTTGAGATTGGAATGAAACTGATCTTTTCCATTAGGTCCATGAATCCATGCAATTTGGACATGGTCACGCAGGAGATGGCAAGATTGAACACCTCACAGCAAACAAAAGAGTCCAAAATGGAGTACTTGGTTGCAATCTCAAAAACAACAGAATGATTTTGGTTTGCTTCCAAGGCAAGCCATTGAACATTATGGTAACCCAAGTCTATGCCACATCCTGCATCTTAGCTCACAGAGAATATTGCTTTGGCTGAGACTACGATTTTTTTGTTGTTGTTTTAAAGTAAAGTTGATTTCCAGTGTTGCATTAATTACTGCTATATAGCAAAGTGATCCAGTTACACATTTATATATATATATACATTCTTTTATAAAAATATTCTTTTTCATTATGGTTTATCATAGGATATTGGAGCCTAAGTTTTAATGAGTGGATGTTTTTAACAATAACTAGCATGCCAGTATGGTAAGAGACCTGAGAGTGGGGCCCATAAGACTCAAGTTTGGGGACCAGTGGTGCAGTGAAACAGCACTAGACTGGGGTTCAGGGTGTGAGATGGAATTGCAGTCACTCTAGAAGGATTTTAACCTCTCTGAATCTCAATTTGTCCTCATAAATGTGTTGATGATAAGGCCTCATTTCAAAGTGGTTGAGAAGATTCCACAAGATTAAAATATTTTACTTATTTTAATAAGAATAAAATGATGGCAGAGAGCAATTTCTCAGTCTCATATCTAAATCAAGTTAACATTTCCTTTTCCTGCCCACAGTGGTCTGGAGGTTGGGCGATTTTAGGCCCTGGGGTGTCAGTCCTTGATGGCACTGGAGGTTTCCGGCTGGTGTGGGGGGAGAGTAAGCTTTCTGAAGGCAGGAACAGCCAAGCCTTGCTAGCTCTTGCACAAACCCCTCCATTCATCCCCCAGGAAGAGATTTAGACCACATTTCTCGCATTTCTCATTACTGTTACCCATGACCAAGCGACTGGCCTCTGACTGTAGAACAGAGCCCAGTGACGTGTGTTCCTTAAATGCTTGGCTCCTGGAACCCTGCTCACAGGGTCCTTGGCTCCTTTTTCTCCAACTGCTGGTCTGATGAAGTGTACAACGGAGGCCCTGAAACCCTGAGTATGATGGAGCAATAAGGAGGAAGAGCCTGTGAGCCGATTTCTACACCGAAAATGTACACAAGTGAGAAGCTGATCTTGATTGTGTTCATTCAGTGAGACACTGGCCTTGTTTGTTACAGCATCTCTCCCACCCTGACTAATACAGAAGACACTGCTCGCGGCTTTCCTGTCGAACTGCCAGAAATGTAAAACATGTGCTTCTCAGGTGTCCAGAAAGTACTTACTGAATTAATGATCAAGGAGTAAACCAATAATTGATATGGAAAAATAAAAGGTATGAGTTGAGGCGTGGAGGTAGGAAAAAGTATTTTGCTTTCTCTATCAGATGGCTCAGTTTTGGCCCATGGTAGAGGAAATGATTTTAATTTCCTTGCTCCCTGGGTTTTAAAATTTTCTGTTCTCTTGTGGGCCTATTAAGAGTTGGGAAAGCTTGAGAAGGTGACATCCAAGGCTGTTTATTAGCAGCCATTTTGTTTTTTCTCTACTAGAGTCCAATGCCTCTCTTTTAAAATATTTTACTGCTGTAGGAGTGGCACCTGGTATAGAAAAATCAAAACCAAACCAAACAAGATAATAATCATATTTTAAAAGACGATTTCCGGGGCTTATTTGAATCAGGAAGGAATGTCTCCAGCAGTCAAAGCATCAACAACAGAATGAGATTTGAAAAGTGCTGTGCCGGCTAACCCCACTTGTTTACTGCTTCTCACCTCCTTAATAATCCGCAAACTCAATACTTCTCACAGAAAACCCAGCAGTCTCACCCCACTTTTCCACCAAGATTTCATAGCCAAGAGCTGTAATGAGGTCTCCGACTAGTGTAACTCACATCCTGTTTACCAAACATGTTATGGTATCTTTACTGAAAGAGTCTTGTCAACAGTGTGTGTCTCTCTGGGCACAGTTTACAGGGTGATTCCATAAACTTGCATCATTTTTTTTTTTCCAATTAATCCTTGCTCCCAAGAAATGTGCTAATCTGTACTGGGCCTCCTTGTCATTGGTGTGAATTCTCTGATTTTTACTGCTTTCAAAGGCGTTTTGCATAGTCATAAAATGTTATCATTCAAACGTACCATATTAACCCAGAGTACATTTTAAGCCAAAGATAATTAATTCTGTTTTGGATAAATCAATTAGAATTTGAGTAGAGACTACCCTTCTGGTTTTGTTTTATTGCTTCTAGAGAAGTATGTGCAGTACAGTGAACCGAGAACCCTATTACAGCCTTTGTGAAATCAAACATTTTCTGAATCGACTAGCAGTAAGTGAATCATGGTACATAGGTAAAGGTATGTCTAACTGTAAGATAATTCAATATAAAAAGTCAAGCTTATGATGGATTTAAATTATGGGGCAATTATTTGCTGCTGCTGCTGCTAAATCACTTCAGTCGTGTCCGACTCTGTGCGACCCCAGAGATGGCAGCCCACAGAGCTCCCCCGTCCCTGGGATTCTCCAGGCAAGAACACTGGAGTGGGCTGCCATTTTCCTTCTCCAATACATGAAAATGAAAAGTAAAAGTGAAGTCGCTCAGTCGTGTCTGACTCTTAGCGACCCCATGGACTGCAGCCTACCAGGCTCCTCCATCCATGGGATTTTCCAGGCAAGAGTACTGGAGTGGGGTGCCATTGCCTTCTCCGAATTATTTGCATTACAAGTTAATTATTTGCCTCACAGGAGTTTTGTAGTTTATTAGTAATTTGACCAAAGAGGCTAAGAGCTTAACTGAAGGCAGGAGTTTTCTTTTTAAAAAATGGAAATATTTTAGGTTTTATGTTCCTTATGTTCTCTATCACAACTATTCAGCTCTGCCTTGGTGAAGTATGTGTAAAATAAAATCAGCAGTGAATAACAAATACATACACATGTATTTCAATACAACTTCATTTGTGGATGCTAAATTTGAATTTCATATGATTTTATTATGTGACACAATAGTCTTATGGTTTTTTAGCTTTAGGGCTATATGAAACCCAAGGGATGGCTAGATTTGGCACAGGAATTCTATTTTGCCAACCTTTGATTTAAAGTATGATGAGCAATCAGAGAGGGATGAAGGTAAGATGCCTGCTAGCACAGTGAGCCTGGAGAGGGGGCTTCCACACAGAAGTGCAGCTTGGAATTGAACATGCATCACTGGAAGGGCTCTGGGCTCTGATCCTTCCTCAGTGATCAGTGCAAAGAAATAGAGGGGAAAAAATAGAATGGGAAAGACTAGAGATCTCTTTAAGAAAATTAGAGATACAAGGGAACATTTCATGCAAAGATGGGCTCGATAAAGGACAGAAATGGTATCAGCCTAACAGAAGCAGAAGATACTAAGAAAAGGTGGCAAGAATACACAGAAGAATTATAATTACTCGCCTAGAGCCAAACACCCTGGAATGCAAAGTCAAGTGGGCCTTAGGAAGCATCACTACAAACAAAGCTAGTGGAGGTGATGGAATTCCAGTTGAGCTAAATCCTAAAAGATGATGCTGTGAAAGTGCTGCACTCAATATGCCAGCAAACTTGGAAAACTCAGCAGTGGCCCCAGAACTGAAAAAGGTCAGTTTTCACTCCAATTCCAAAGAAAGGCAATGCCAAAGATTGCTCAAACTACCGCACAATTGCACTCATCTCACATGCTAGTAAAGTAATGCTCAAAATTCTCCAAGCCAGGCTTCAACAGTACATGAACCATGAAATTTCAGATGTTCAGCTGAATTTAGAAAAGATGTTCAAGCTGGGTTTAGAAAAGGCAGAGGAACCAGAGATCAAATTGCCAACATCCGTTGGATTATCAAAAAAGCAAGAGAGTTCCAGAAAAACATCTACTTCTGCTTTATTGACTACTCCAAAGCCTTTGACTGTGTGGATCACAACAAACTGTGAAAAATTCTTCTAGAGATGAAAATACCAGACCACCTGACCTGCCTCCTGAGAAATCTGTATGCAGGTCAAGAAGCAACAGTTAGAACTGGACGTGGAACGACAGACTGGTTCCAAATTGGGAAAGGAGTATGAGGCTGTATATTGTCACCCTGCTTATTTAACTTCTATGCAAAGTACATCATGAGAAATGCTGGGCTGGATGAAACACAAGCTGGAATCAAGATTGTGGGGAGAAATATCAATAACCTCAGGTATATAGATGACACCACACTTATGGCAGAAAGAGAAGACCTAAAGAGCCTCTTGATGAAAGTGAAAGAGGAGAGTGAAAAAGTTGGCTTAAAACTCAGCATTCAAAAAACTGAGATCATGGCATCTGGTCCCATCACTTCATGGCAAATAGATGGGGAAACGGTGGAAACAGAGACTATTTTGGGGGGCTCTAAAATGCTCTAAAATCACTGCAGATGGTGACTGTAGCCATGAAATTAAGACACTTGCTCCTTGGAAGAAAAGCTATGACCAACTAAGAGAGAAAAGTAAAAAGCAGAGACAGTACTTTGCTCACAAAGGTCCGTCTAGTCAAAGCTTTGGTTTTTCCAGTAGTCATCTATGGATGTGAGAGTTGGACTATAAAGAAAGCTGAGTGCCGAAGAATTGATCCTTTTGAACTGTGGTGTTGGAGAAGACTCTTGAGAGTCCCTTGGGCTGCAAGGAGATCAAACCAGTCAATCCTAAAGAAAATCAGTCCTGAATATTCATTGGAAGGACTGATGTTGAAGCTGAAGCTTCAATACTTTGGCCACCTGATGTGAAGGACTGACTCATTGGAAAAGTCCCTGATTCTGGGAAAGATTGAAGGCAGGTGGAGAAGGGGATGACAGAGGATGAGATGGTTGGATGGCATCACCAACTTGATTGACCTGAGTTTGAGCGAGCCCTGGGAGATGGTGATGGACAGGGAAGCCTGGCGTACTGCAGTCCATAGAGTTGCAAAGAGTCAGACATGACTGAGCGACTGAACTGAGCTGAGGGTTCTAGCAGCCAGGCACAGAGTAACTTTGGACATAGGGACACACCCTAGCTCAGCCTGAATAGTTTCCGCCTCATTTTCCAACTTACTTCTCTGTTATATATCTTTTTTGTCTTGGGTAACTCAGAAGAGTAAGGCAAATTCCTCAGATGCTGACTTAGAAGTTGTAGAAGAGGGTCTTGAAATCTACATGTTCAGCAAGCCAGCCAGAGTGGACTGGTGGGATTTCTTCAGCTGGTGGGCAGAACACCGAGTCCTGTCTTCTCTACCCTGGCTTTTATCTTCTTTGACCATCTTCCATCTGTTGCTCCTTCTCATGCCTTGGCCTAAAGACTCAACTGTGGCTTGGGGGTGGCTTCTTTTGGGGGTACAGCTTATAGAACAGAAGGTCAGTGCATGTTAACATCCACTGCAGCCAAAGTGATCTTTTCAAAATGTCACACTGCAATCTAAAATATCATACAAATCAGTAAGTCCATGAAACAAAAACAGATTCGTAGACATAGAGAACAGACTTGTGGTAGCCAAACGGAGGAGAGTGGGAAGGTTTGGGAGTTTGGGGTTAGCAGATGTTATTATATATAGGGTGGATAGACAACAAGCTCCTGCTGTAGAGCACAGGGAACTATATTCAGTAGCCTGTGGCAAACCATAATGAATAAGAATATGAAAAAGAATATATACATGTGTAATTGAGTCACTTTGATATACAAAAGAAAGTCACACAATATTGTAAACAAATTGTACTTCAATAAAAAACACAGCAAAACAAGAAACGCCGCCCTGCCCATGTCAATATTTGCTAAGTCCTTTGTTGATTTCCTCAGCATTTGGCATAGAGGTAAACTCACCAAGGCCTGCCCAATGTGGTCCCTCATCCCACCCATATTTCAGCTTGTCTTCACCCTGACTGCCCTTCTTCCCATGTCCTCTCTGTGCCTCTCCTGCCATGGGGCTTTTGCACTTGCAGGCCCCACTGTCTGTTCCACTTCGCCTCCTCTTCCTCCTCTCAGTTGATGTTTCTATAGGTTTCACATTTCACTCAAGTGACCTTTCCTTTCAAAAGCTCTTTCTGGCCTCAGCTTTATAAAGTGTCCACGTATCAGGTGGTACATGTCGCAGGGGCAATCTTTACACTTGTTTCTGTGTAAGACGTGTCTCTTGCACTAGACTCTGGGCTCCACAAGAATGGGTTTAAGCTGAGAGTCAGCTCACAATTGTATTTTCCATGCCCAGCATAGTGCCCAGACCACAGTCATCTGTGGAGTGAATGAACAAGGGAAAGAATGAGTGAGAAAAGACTATGCATTTTGTGTTGCTGCAGGCAGTTAGAAAGGCTGAGAATGTGTCCTGTGACCACAAGGAACACCATGCTAACCACATGGAACTGAACAAGCACAGGGCCACTCACCGCTGGAAGGGGCAGCCCTGCTGAGAGGGACCAGACAGGGCAGCGGCCCCGCCAGAGCTGACAGGTACAGGGAGGATGAGTGTAGGTGAGGAAGAACTACTTGAGAATGAGGATTGTAATAAAATTACCAGTGTGGTTACCAAATACCAAAGAGAAGAAAGAGAAGGAGGTGCTCAGAATTCATAGGACAGGAAGTATTTATTGGTACATACACTTTTTGGCAAAAGTTGAGTATAAGGGCACGGTACAAGGGTAGATCTGATCTATCAAGTTTCATGGGGGAAAATCAAATGATGGCCCAACATCTGCTTAAATGCCTGATTCTAAGTTTTCAACTGTTTACAAGTAGGTATTATTGAGAGAGTTACACTTCATCAGGTTGATAGGGAGTCCAGGGACCCCCAAGAAGAAGGAGGAGGCAAACACTTCTCTCCGTACATTCTTTCACCTTAGTCATGTAAGAAAGACATGTTTCTTTCTTAAGCCCTGTGTTGCTATGGCAACGGTCTAGTTCACCTGAAACTAGCCTGCTTTAAGCCTGGAGTTGATAATTACATAGCAAGACAATATATATTACTCATAAAAATGATTTCCTTAGGCTCTATGTTAATGATTACTATTGAAACAATATATTTTGTTTGGGAATCTGTTTTCTCCAAAACTGACACCCTGATGAAAGTGGCAGCAATATTTCTCACCCGGAGATGTCCTGACCGGATCCCGCGCTCCCTGACCAATCCTGTGTCAGTGTTATCTCAGGGTATATGTTGTGGGAGAAAGGCCTGGTAAAACTTCAGAGCCTTGAGGTATTCTTTTATCTGTTCTCAACAGCTAACAGAAGAGTATATAGTGCCTTGCCTGAACTGGGGGTGGGGTACTCTCCCACCCACTTCCAGTGCCTTTCTTCCGCTGGAAGCTTCCTCTGCCCCTTTCACTTTAATAAAAGTGAGCTTTGTGCTTCACTGAACAAAGCTCTCAGTGACTTAGACTGCATCTTTGGTCCTGGAGTGAAATTTTCTCCTTTGGAGACCATGAATCCAGTACCATTCACCATAAGCTATCATTATTACACTTAATAATACAAAAATGACTTGTACATGCTATTAAAACATGTTTATAATATTTTTTTTAGTAATGTCATAAAGCTGACCTGATTACTATGGAAATGTAATCTAGTAACTTAAAAAAACTTGATTTTGAATATCATCTAGTAAAAGAGGTGGAAAAACTCACACTTGTCACAAATTTTGTTTCTGCTGAGAAAGAAATAATTTCATTCTCTTAGCATCAAGCACATAGTAGGTGTACAGTAAGGTTTCTTGAATGATGAAAAGATTATGCTGTTTACTTATGAACAGAAAATAATCTTTTAGCTGGAGCTTAAAGCTCCATCTAACAAATTCGGAGAAAAATGTGTGTGAAACAAAATCTAAAGACTCCCATTTCATTCTTCTATCCCATATAGGATTTTTCCTAAGTAGTTCCCAATGGGAAGTATCTATACTGTCTTCTGGGATTTTTAAAGGAAGAGGTGCCATGGTCCTTCAGAGCCAGTCAGCTTCATGTGCAGCAAACCACCCCAAGTCCAGCAGTTGGAAATGACAATATTGATTTTAGAAAATGTTTCTATGTGTACACAATTTGGCCTGGGCTCAACTGCATTATTTTTCAGGACTCAGGTGCCAGTGAGAGAACTGGCTGCCCTTGGGTGATGGGAACACCCTCTCTTCCACCCTCCAGTGGGCTAGCTTTGCCCAGCTGGGCAGCTCTCCAAGAGCAAGGGCAGAAGTTGTAGTGTCTCATGGCTTGGACTCAGAACTGATGCATTGTTACTTTCATCAGTTATCCCTTTATAAGCAGTTTCACTTTCTGAAGTTTCCGTTACCCACTATGGTCCAAAAATATTTCATGAAAAATTCCAGAAATAGAGGAAAACAATAGAATGGGAAAGACTAGAGATCTCTTCAAGAAAATTAGAGATACCAAGGGAACATTTCATGCAAAGATGGGCTCAATAAAGGACAGAAATGGTATGGACCTAACAGAAGCAGCAGATATTAAGAAGAGGTAGCAAGAATACACAGAACTATACAAAAAATGATCTTCATGACCCAGATGATCACGATGGTATTCTCACTCACCTAGAGCCAGACATCCTGGATTGTGAAGTCAAGTGGGCCTTGGGAAGCATCACTACGAACGAAGCTAGTAGAGGTGATAGAATTCCAGTTGAGCTAAAAGATGATGCTGTGAAAGGCTGCACTCAATATGCCAGCAAATTTGGAAAACTCAGCAGTGGTCACAGGACTGGAAAAGGTCAGTTTTCATTCCAATCCCAAAGAAAGGCAATGCCAAAGAATGCTCAAACTACCATATAATTGCACTCATCTCACATGCTAGTAAAGTAATGCTTAAAATTCTCCAAGCCAGGCTTCAACAGTATGTGACTTGTGAACTTCCAGATGTTCAAGCTGGTTTTAGAAAAGGCAGAGTTTATTTTGTGTATGGTGTTAGAAAGTGTTCTAGTTTCATTCTTTTACAAGTGGTTGACCAGTTTTCCCAGCACCACTTGTTAAAGAGATTGTCTTTAATCCATTGTAAAAATATTCTTGCCTCTTTTGTCAAAGATAAGGTGTCCATAGGTGCGTGGATTTATCTCTGGGCTTTCTATTTTGTTCCATTGATCTATATTTCTGTCTTTGTGCCAGTACCATACTGTCTTGATGACTGTGGCTTTGTAGTAGAGCCTGAAGTCAGGCAGGTTGATTCCTCCAGTTCCATTCTTCTTTCTCAAGATTGCTTTGGCTATTCGAGGTTTTCTATATTTCCATACAAATTGTGAAATTATTTGTTCTAGCTCTGTGAAGAATACCATTGGTAACTGGATAGGGATTGCATTGAATCTATAAATTGCTTTGGGTAGTATACTCATTTTCACTGTATTGATTCTTCCAATCCATGAACATGGTATATTTCTCCATCTATTAGTGTCCTCTTTGATTTCTTTTCACCAGTGTTTTTATAGTTTTCTATATATAGGCCTTTAGTTTCTTTAGGTAGATATATTCCTAGGTATTTTATCTTTTCGTTGCAATGGTGAATGGAATTGTTTCCTTAATTTCTCTTTCTATTTTCTTATTATTAGTATATAGGAATGCAAGGGATTTCTGTGTGTTGATTTTATATCCT
>NW_011494743.1:1622640-1623145 GCF_000754665.1 Bison bison bison | reverse complement strand
TTCCTCCAGTTCCATTCTTCATTCTCAAGATTGCTTTGGCTATTCGAGGTTTTCTATATTTCCATACAAATTGTGAAATTATTTGTTCTAGCTCTGTGAAGAATACCATTGGTAACTGGATAGGGATTGCATTGAATCTATAAATTGCTTTGGGTAGTATACTCATTTTCACTGTATTGATTCTTCCAATCCATGAACATGGTATATTTCTCCATCTATTAGTGTCCTCTTTGATTTCACCAGTGTTTTATAGTTTTATATATATAGGTATTTACCTAGAGGAGAACATAAGCAAAACACACTCTGACATACATCACAGCAGAATCCTCTATGACCCATCTCCCAGAATATTAGAAATAAAAGCAAAAATAAACAAATGGGACCTAATTAAACTTAAAAGCTTCTGCACAACAAAGGAAACGATAAGCAAGGTGAAAAGACAGCCTTCAGAATGGGAGAAAATAATAGCAAATGAAACAACTGACAAACAACTAATCTGAAAAAT
>NW_011494743.1:1578255-1622540 GCF_000754665.1 Bison bison bison | reverse complement strand
ATACAAGCAACTCCTACAGCTCAATTCCAGAAAAATAAATGACCCAATCAAAAAATGGGCCAAAGAACTAAATAGACATTTCTCCAAAGAAGACATACAGATGGCTAACAAACACATGAAAAGATGCTCAACATCACTCATTATCAGAGAAATGCAAATCAAAACCACTATGAGGTACCATTTCACACCAGTCAGAATGGCTGTGATCCAAAAGTCTACAAGCAATAAATGCTGGAGAGGGTGTGGAGAAAAGGGAACCCTCTTACACTGTTGGTGGGAATGCAAACTAGTACAGCCACTATGGAGAACAGTGTGGAGATTCCTTAAAAAACTGGAAATAGAACTGCCTTATGATCCAGCAATCCCACTGCTGGGCATACACACTGAGGAAACCAGAAGGGAAAGAGACACGTGTACCCCAATGTTCATTGCAGCACTGTTTATAATAGCCAGGACATGGAAGCAACCTAGATGCCCATCAGCAGATGAATGAATAAGAGAGCTGTGGTACATATACACAATGGAGTATTACTCAGCCATTAAAAAGAATACATTTGAATCAGTTCTAATGAGGTGGATGAAACTGGAGCCTATTAAACAGAGTGAAGTAAGCCAGAAAGAAAAACACCAATACAATATACTAATGCATATATATGGAATTTAGAAAGATGGTAACAATACCCTGTATATAAGACAGCAAAAGAGACACTGATGTACAGAAGAGTCTTTTGGACTCTGTGGGAGAGGGAGAGGGTGGGATGATTTGGGAGAATGGCATTTAAACATGTATAATATCATATATGAAACGAGTCACCAGTGCAGGTTCAATGCACGATGCTGGATGCTTGGGGCTGGTGCACTGGGATGACCCAGAGGGGTGGTATGGGGAGGGAGGAGGGAGGAGGGTTCAGAATGGGGAACACGTATATACCTGTGGCAGATTCATGTTGATATATGGCAAAACCAATACAATATTGTAAAGTTAAAAAATAAAACAAAATTAAAAAATAATTAAAAAAAGAAAAAGGCAGAGGAGCCAGAGATCAAATTGCCAACATCTGTTGGATTATCGAAAAAGCAAGAGCATTCCCAAAAAACATCTTTTTCTACTTTATTGACTATGCCAAAGCCTTTGACTGTGTGGATCACAATAAACTGTGGTGTATTCTGAAAGAGATTGGAATACCAGACCACCTGACCTGCCTCTTGAGAAATCTGTATGCAGGTCAAGAAGCAACAGTTAGAACTGGATATGGAACAACAGACTGTTCCAAATAGGGAAAGGAGTACGTCAAGGCTGTCTGTTGTCACCCTGCTTATTTAACTTATATGCAGAGTACATCATGAGAAACGCTGGGCTGGAAGAAGCACAAGCTGGAATCAGGATTACCGGGAGAAATATCAATAACCTCAGATATGAGATGACACCATCCTTATGGCAGAAAGCGAAGAACTAAAGAGCCTCTTGATGAAAGTGAAAGAGGAGAATGAAAAAGTTGGATTAAAACTCAACATTCAGAAAATGAAGATCCTGGCATCTGGTCCCATCACTTCATGGCAAATAGATGGGGAAACAATGGACACAGTGACAGACTTTATTTTTGGGGGCTCCAAAATGACTGCAGATGCTGATTGCAGACATGAAATTAAAAGACACTTGCTCCTTGGAAGAAAAGTTATGACCAACCTAGACAGCATATTAAAAAGCAGAGACATTACCTTGCCAACAAAGGTCCATCTAGTCAAGGCTATTGTTTTTCCAGTAGGCATGTACGGATGTGAGAGTTGGACTATTAAGAAAGCTGAGCACCGAAGAACTGTTGCTTTTGAACTGTAGTGTTGGAGGAGACTCTTGAGATCCAACTAGTCTATCCTAAAGGAAATCGGTCCTGAATATTCACTGGAAGGACTGATGCTGTAGCTGAAGCTCCAATATTTTGTCCACCTGATGCAAAGAACGAACTCATTTGGAAAGACCCTGATGCTGGGAAAGACTGAGGGCGGGAGAAGGGGACAACAGAAGATGAGATATTTGGATGGCATCACTGACTCAATGGACATGAGTTTGAGTAAACTCTGAGAGTTGGCGATGGACAGGGAGGCCTGGTGTGCTGCAGTCCATGGGGTCACAAAGAGTCAGACACGACTGAGCAACTGAACTGAACTGAAAGTTTATTTCTTTGTGTTTTGCAGATATAACACACCGTTATATATATGTGTATATATATATATATAATTTTTAAACTTTGGCTCAATGGTAAAGAATCCACCTGCCAAGGTAAGAGACGTGGGTTTGCCTGGGTCAGGAAGATCCCCTTGCAAAGGAAATAGCAACCTATTCCTATATTCTTGCCTTGAAAATCCCATGGCCAGAGGAACCTGGTGGGCTACAACCCATGGGGTAGCAAAGAGTCAGACAGCACATAGTGACTAAACAATAACAATAGTTGATTAACTATTTGATTATTCAAATAGTTGATTAACAAGGTTGTGATAGTTTCAGGTGGACAGTAAAGGGACTCAACCATACATATACATATACATATACATATACATATACATATACATATACATATACATATACAAACTATTCTCCCCCAAACTCCCTTCCCATCCTGGCTGCCACATAGCATTGAGCAGAGTTGCCTGTGTTATACAGTAGATCTTTGTTGGTTATCCATTTGAAATATAGCAGCAATTCATAAGTTTAAATCACACACCATTATAAGTAACATGATGAAACCTGGCACTGTCCCACTCCATTCTGCCAGGGACCCCCATTGCCCTGTGATCCAGGATCAGCCCAAGCAGACGGTCCTCCTGATGTACCATTAGAAGGCCCACAGTAGCCCAGTGCTAGGTCACAACACCTACCTCATTCACCTCCTCCATCTCATCACATGGGCGTTTTATCATCTTGCATCATCAGGAGAAGGATGGGCGCAGTGCAGTGAGATACCTTGAGAGAGAAACCACATTCAGATAACTTTTATTACACACTGTTGTTATAATTGTTCTCTTATTATTAGCTATTGTTGCTAGTCTCTTCTAGTACTTAGTTTGTAAGATAAGCTTTGCCATAGGTGTGTATGTATAGGAAAAACACAGTGTCTGTAGAGCTCAGTAGTATCTGTGGTTTCAGGCTCCATGTGGGTCTAGGAGTGTATTCCCAGAGAATAAAGGGGAGGGGTGGTGGTGTGACTGTACATTCTGTTGTGACACAGCAAGTCCCACGGGGATCCTAGAGTCACTAGATGGGAAGTAGGCTCCACTTCTTGATAGCAGGTGTTGCAAAGTTACCACACACGGGCCACGGATATCAGGAAATGTGCTGGCTTGTGGTGAGTTCTGTGATCTGTCTTAAGAACCCCTTCTCTCTACTATGAAGACTGTTTCTCTAAGTCAAATCAAAATCACACCTCAGCTTATTACCAGCTTGCTGTATTCTTCTTTGATGATGGCAAGTATTCACTGACTCCTTACCATAGCTTTTCCTCAAGTTAATAGGATTAATTTTCCCTTCAGCTCTCTTTTATCCTCAAAAATAGTTGATATATTATATATACAAAACAACCTGAGAAATTGACTTGAGAAGGAAAGATAGTTAAATTAACTAGATACTTTTGAATCCTTTGAAATTTTTTTATCTGAGAATAAATGCTGGCTTGATAATTCATTTATGCTAAATAATAATAACAACCACTAATTCTTCCATAGCACCATTTGTAATCAGGCACTGCTCTAAGTGCTTTACTTTAATCCTCACAAACCCCTCTGTGACAGGTACACCATAATCGCCGTCCCCTTCTGTAAATGGGGAGACGGGAACACGGAACTAGTGGTGATGGCGTGTCTTCCCACATACAGATGTGGAGACTCAAGCAGTCTGTGTACCTGCAAATCACTGTAAAAATGTGAGACGTGATTTTACTTGTATCATGAACCTGACCTTGTCATGTTCTTCACTAAGCCGGTGAGAAGTCCGCAGAACGCACTAATTGTTATATGGTTCTCCTGTGCTGCTTAAACAAAGGAACTGATGGTGTCTGTTTAAATGCAAATCAGTCTACAGTGTTAATGAAGTTGCTATCAGTGTGATTTCAGGTTAACTATTTTCGTGTGAGATCTTATTTTCCCACCAAATGTCCTTCCTCTAGTCTTTCTCTGCAGATGAAGACAGCTCTGGTAGTGAAATTCGAGGGAGGAAGAAGAATGCAAGCTACCCTTCAAGTCTCTTGCACCCACTTCCCGTTTTTGCTGGAAATTGTTCTCACGTGTATTTGTCCCCAACAAATATTTTCTAATTGATATGTCTTCATCCTCATGAACCCAATTTACAGCAGCAGGCATGCAGTGTGTTATTTTTGGAGCAGTGCTATATACACTGCAAAGAATTTGCACATGAGGGCAAAATGGAACAGACAACCGCTTTTGGGGACTGCACAGATTAGTACATCATTGCATACTAACAAAGTGCTAATTGCTCCTTTGACCACGGGCCCAGTTTACAGAGCTTTTGCACAAATGTGCTCTGTGCACTAAATTACAAAACTAACACTGCATTATTTCTCAGTACAGCTTGCAAATTCTTGTAGGGCAGTATGAATTAGCATTAATTAAACCAGAGAAAGAGAGAGGCAGAGAAAGAGAGGAAGAGGCAGAGAGGACTAGCTCGAAAGAGCAAGATGCATTTTTGAAAGAACAGAGCAGATGCTAATTACTGAGGTTACAAATGTTGCACTTGTTCTGAAATGATACTGATATAAGGCTTGCATTTTGAGAAACAACAGTTTCAAGCCTGAAGTGAATATGAACATTGGTGATTAATAGCTGAAATAAGAGTGATTGGCCTTAGCTGCTACATGTTTTATGAGATGCATGTGACTAATTCTTGAGGGGATTCTTTGCGTTCAAGATTCCAAATACATTTTTTTCAAAACAGCTAAGAGAATTGGCCACGTGGTGGATGAATAAAGGTTTTATCTTTGGTAAGTATGCAAGGTTCATGTATAATTTCTCTCACCCTTCTCTTCTTTCATTTAGTGTAGTGTTTGCGTCCTTCCATTTATTCAGCATAAATGTAGATTTATTGAACTCTGCATATGCTAAAATATTTGAAAGTACCTCAGAGTGGACAGTTTTCTTATTTAATAAATATTCGTTGAGTATCTAATATGTGCTAAGCACAGGAAGCGCAAACAGTCATTATCTTCAAGTGGCTCAGAGTCTTTCTGGATAGATAGGTCCATAAGTGACTGACTATAAGAAGGCAAATGCCTCCCTCAGAGACTGAAGTCTGCTATTGGGAATGGAAGGCAGACAGCCATTTCACCTAGAAGGATGGAGGAGCAGAGACTTATTCCTGTTGCACCTGGAATGATACATTCAGATGGGAGACACGGCTAGTATTTCCAGCAGTGGGGTGGGGGTGGAGATCCAGGAGTATCCAGGGGTGGAGATGATAAGACTCTGAACTTGGACCATGGCAAGGCAATGGAGAATGAAGAACGGATTTGACAACCTTTGCAGAAGGGGACCTGAGAGCAAGGGATATGCACTTGGTCTCAACAAGTGACGGAGATTGACATCAGAGCTCTGTGCACGGTGGACGATGAACGCACTGGGACCAAAGGAAGGGCGGGATGAGGAAGCAGGACAAGGCTGCTGGCTGTCTGGAGGCTGAGGTTGGCATGGCTAGTTCTCTGCCCATAACCCCCTGGGACTTCTTTACCAGCCCCGGTGGATTTTCACACTCAACCAACACTTGGGAACACTCGGGAGCAGCTGGAACCTGTGTGTCTTTGCCAACAGCCAATCTCAGCTACTGAAATGCCTTCACCTGCATTCAGAGAGAAAGAAAACTGCTGGGAATTTATTAAGAGGATTAAAGAAACCAAGACCAGCCCTTACTCAAGGGTTAATACCTCAGGGAACACAGGTATTTCTGCATCTTTGCACCTAACTGGGACAACTTTGATGTGTGACCTACACCTGTGCTTCTCAAAGTTTAGTTTACTCAGTAGTCACTTGAGAGATCTTGTGACATTCAGACTCTGATTCAGTAGGGCTGGTGTGCATGCGTGCTAAGTTGCTTTAGTCATGTCCAGCTCTTTGCAACCCTATGGACTGTAGCTCACCCAGGATCCTCTTGTCCATGGGATTCTCCAGGCAAGAATACAGGAGTGGATTATCATGCCTTCCTCCAGGGGATCTTCCCAACCCAGGGATTGAACCCCCATCTCTTGTGGCTCCTGCACTGCAGGTGAATTCTTTACTGCTGAGCCACTAGGGAAACCCAATAGGGCTGCTGTGAGGATCTGAATTTCTGCAGTTCTAACAAGCTCCTGGTGATGGATGCTGCTGGTCCATGGACCATGCTCTGCATCGCAAGGAGTTACCGTAGTCTACAGAGTGCCCCAAGGGACTGAACCAAAATGATCCATTCTCTTTCTTGACATTGTTTCCTTGCTTAACTTCCCTCTCTTCCTGGTCCAAATTCTCCTCTCTCCCACTAGATTTTTCTGGGAGCACTTCTCAATAAATCATGCCCACAGGAATGCTCATCCCAGTGTCTACAACTGGGGAATGCAACTTAAGACAGAGGCATTAAGTTTGGTTTTGAACATGACATATGAGGTGTGGATGGAACATACAGGATGTAATAGCCAATGGGTAGTAGGCGGTATTCATCCCTTCCTTCTCTGAGTTCTCCATTCTTAGCATCTTGAGAACGCAGAACATGAGGCAGAACTTGGTTATCTCCAGTTTGTACCTAATAGTTTAAAAGAGCAAGTTTATCTTGTTAGATTCTAGGTTGAAATCTTTGAAAAGATGTGGTATGTATGACAAGTCCCACTGACCAAAATATTCTGTTCGTTGAGTGCTTCTGAAACAAAAATTCATGTAAGAATCAACCATTGCTGAAATACAGGTTGTGATTGTGTGAATCTGGGGAGGGGCCTGAGAACCTGTATTTCTAACAGGCTCCCTGCTGATACTTCTGTGGTCTCAGACCACATGGACCACACTTTGAGAAGCAAGGATCTAAAACACTTGACTTATTCTGAAGTGTAATTTTCAAGGAAATACTCTGAGTTTGAATGAAACCCTGATAACAGTAGCAGTAATAGAAGTACTAGAAGTAGTAATAGTGGTAGTAGTAGGCACAAAACTAAAGTTTTGACATTTGTACACACACATGAAACCATCCTGACAACCAGGAGTGAACACACCCGTCATGACCTAATATTCCCTCCTGCCCCCGTATTGTCCTTCCTCCCCAACTCCCCCCAACTCTAGGCCACCACAGAACTGCTTTCTGTTACTACAGGTGAGATTGCGTTCCCTAGAATTTTATATACATGGCATCAAGCCCTGCATCCTCTATTGTCTGATTTCTTTCATTCAGCATCATTAAGTTGAGATCCATCCCTGCTGTTCTGTGCATCAACACTGCGTTCCTCTCTGTTGCTGACAGGTGTCCCATTGTATGGATATGCCCCAGTTTGTCCATTCTCCTGTTGATGGACATTTGGATTTCTTCCAGTTCTGAATGTTACAAATAAAGCTATTATGAACAATCATGCGAAAAAAGTAGGAGCAGCACTGACAGCTGACATTTACTACTTACACTGGGTGAGAAGGAGCACATCCTCTGTGCTTGGCCCTTTTCAAATTGTGGTGTGTATACTAACCCACTTATTCCTCACAGTGACGCTAAGAAATCTAAGTATAAAGAACGGTCAATCTCTTGATTGGAGAGGGAAATGGCAACCCACTCCAGTATTCTTGCCTGGAGAATCCCACGGACAGAGAAGCCTGGCAGGCTACAGTCCGTAAGGTCACAAAGAGTTGGACACGACTGGGTGACTAACAACAACAATCTTTTAATAGGCTGATTACTGTTCTCTACAAATCTTCCTCAACTTATGATGGGTTATTCTAAGTAGATGCATTTAATGCTCACAACCATCACGGCTTAGCCCTGCCTGACTTTACTGTGCTCAGAACACATACATTAGCCTACAGTTGGGCAAGATCATGTATCACAAAGCCTATTTATAATAAAGTGTTGACTGTCTCATGTAATTTATTGATTACTGCACCGAAAGTGAAAACCAGAGTGAGTATCTGGGTACAGAATGGCCGTAAGTTTATTGACTGTTTGCCCTGACAGTCACTTGGCTGCCTGGAGGCTGAGGCCACCCAGCATCATAGGAGTATGTATCTCATCTCTCTAGCCTGAGAAAAGATCACAATTCAGATTCAAAGTATAGTTTCTACTGGATGAGTATCACTCTCATATCTTTGTAAAGTTGAAAACTCTTAAACCATCATAGATCAGGGATTGCTGGTACTGAGGACTTCAGAATATTTGGGCCTTAAGCTAGACAAGTCCAAATATTTGGATTTATTTTGCTAGTCACCACACGATTGCTAAGTGCTGTGTTTAGTCACTCAGACATGTCCAGCTCTTTACAACCCCATGGATTGTAGCCCGCCAGGCTCCTCTGTCCCTAGGATTCTCTAGGCCCTCTTCTGTCCATACCCTCCTCCAGGGGATCTTCCCAACCCAGGGATTGAACCCAGGTTTTCCTCATTGCACACAGATTGTTTAACAATCTGCGCAATCAGGGAAGCCCAAGAATACTGGAGTGCATAGCCTATCCCTTCTCTAGAGGATCTTCCTGACCCAGGAATTGAACCAGGGTCTCCTGTACTTCTTTACCAGCTGAGCTACCAGGGAAACCCCATGATCTCTAAGAGAAGAGGACATTTGTGGGAAATGAACAGAGCCTAACTTACTTTTATCGGAGAGCCCTGGGAAGGCAACAGAACAGACATATGAGGTGACAATGAATGAAGGAGCTTCTGTGGTAATGTCACAGGGTGCTGGATTGATTTTAAAACTCAACTTAACCCCCACTTTACCCCACCCTTTTGAGTCAGCTTTGGACAGTTGGGTCTGAAAATGACATGGATGACTCAAGCTTTGAAATCTCTATGAAAACAAGAGACACATCTTCCCACCCTTTGGCAATCTTTGTTTTCTTCCAAATGCTAAGAACCCACACTTTAAGAAAAAAAGAGAAAAAATGACAAACCATGTACAAAATCTTCTGACTTAATCAAAATGAATATTTCTCAAAATCTTCTTTATTTGTACTTATGAAATCTGAAATAAAGTTTAATTAGCAATTGAAAGAAATTGAATATCACTGTATTTCCTTGTTTTCGGAAATCAAATGTTAGGATATAATCAGGCAGGTTTATAATTGTGAAAAGAACCTGTTTTCCTTTTGCATCAGGTTTTAATTGTGAACAAGAAGACCTACATGGCTTGAAAGAAACATATGGATGTATCTATTTCCCTCTTATTAAACATCGGGGATCAGTCATGAAATATGTGTTATGGCTACTCTCTAACACACAGATTTTAAAAATTGTAGCTGATTAAAGTGGAGCAGAAGGAAGCGAGCTGACTCTGGCTGGGGGTGCGGTGTGGGGAGGGGGTAGTGATAACGTCACATCCTGGGCTATGACTGAATGTGGAGGAATGTGAGAGGGCCCTCTTCCTGGTGTTATATGTGTGAAATCATCATAAGTGTAATGAATCCAATTCTGAAAGTCCTCTCGTGTGTAAAGAGAAGAATCATTTTTAGCACCTGAGGAGTTACAGATGATGGTAAACTCAGGCAAGAGGAACTGGACTCAGACTGTGTGAATGACGCCTGTTTAGCACATGATCTCAGAGAGGAGATAGGATTCTGACTAGAGAATGGGAAACACAGTGTTGAATTTTGCAAACAAGAAGTAGTCTTTCTGGTTACTGGGAAGGGAAATTAATTTATGATGTTGACAGAAATTCCCCAACTGTATTATATGGAACAACATTGCATTAAAAGGGTTATTTTGTCAAATAAGTTTAGGAAACCATGCACACCATTTTTGCTTGTGAAGAGACTCAAAACGCACAAATATACAAGTGGTTTCTGAGGGGGGCCTGCTTCTGGTCTACGTTTGCTAAAAAAGTGTTCTCCGAAAAGAGTATTATGTGAAACTCAGTTCAGAAAATGGAGGAGAATTTTTGGAAGAGTACTTGATTGCACAGAGGTGTGTCATGACTTAACCAGTAGGTTGAGTTGCTTACTATAAAGAAGTAAAGAAGCTTTATCGAAAGAATAGCTGTAATACTCGGCCAGATAGAGTACTTCAAGCAGAATGGAAGAGACAAAATGAAAAACTGTGGGCAAGTTAAGGGTCCTGCCTAGGAAGCAGGCTAATCAATTCCTTGACTTCATGCCGGGGTCCAGTCCCGGCTGATCCAGGGAGTTCGAAGCAGGGACGGCATCCGCGAGGATCAGGATACAATAGCTTCAATTAGATATTAATTAGAGATGTAAAGAGTAGTAGAATGAGGATAGCTCAGTAGGAAAACTCAGTGGAGAAAAGAGGCTGAGTAGCTTGGTTTACGCGGGAGACCAATAAAACTTCAAGACAAGAAGCTTGCACCACTTACATAGGCCGCAGGCGTCCTTCCGTTCTCCTGAAGGAGAGGAGACACTGAGGCCTCCCCAGTCCGATCTTAGAAGCCCAGGCAATATTAGTAAGCTTGGTGGGTTTCGCACTCCAGATGGAGACTCAGCCAGAGTTTGAGAGAGAGCGACATGGGGAGACCAGTATTTCGAGAAACTGATCCCAATTCTTTATTTTCCATGGTCTACTTTTATATACTGAGGTGTTAATGCAAAAGTCACGCGGGGTCAGCCGTCCTGACTTTTATCAAAGTCAGGTGCTTCATACAAATGTATACAGAGGTCTTAGGGGTGTTACATCATCTTCTGGCCAGGGGGCCTGCTGACAATTTATGACCCTCTCCTTGTGACAGCGGTCAGTCAATAAGGGCACTTATTTCTCCAGGGGTGATTATTCTTAAAAAAGACTCCACCTTCCGAAGGTACCAGATAAAGTTACATTCCTATAGGGTGAGGGTGTAGTGGGTTTTAATTAAGGAAAGAATTTACTTAGCCTAAGGTCTAACATGATTAATATCAAAGGTTAATACTTATTTCTTCTATATATTCATTAATGTGTATAAGGGCAGGGGATGTGGAGACTTAGCAACAAACATTGGCTCAACAAATGAAAAACCCTTCAGCAATACAATTTCTAATCAGCCCATTATACTTATACTAATGGTTTTCTAACTTTTCTAAGGAACCTGTTTTTAGAAGGTTTAAAACATCTCGTGCCTCTCACGGTTGGGAGGCTGTGAGCAATCACATGTGGCCGGACAAGCCTGTCAGGCAGGCTAGAGAACCTTCAGAGGCGTTTGTAGGTTAAAACACTCCTATCATGCCCAGGAATTATTATTAACTGGAGCTCTAAGTTAACTCCTTCTCTGAAAGAGGTGGTGGGGGACAGCCCCCCGTAAAGTCAGAGGTGTAGGTGAGAGCACAAAGTAGTAAAGTAGGCAGGCTCTGGTTATGGGGGTAGATGCTCGAGAATTTCCAGGGGGACTCCTGAGGCCCCATCCCGCCTTTGTGTATGTCCTCGTGACCTTTGCCACGGGTGGAGGTTCTCCCGGCAGCTCCCCACAACTTCAGGTCCTTAAGAAATCAGTCATCTGTGCTCAGTGAGGTCATGTCTTGTATGCCTTTGGATGACTGTGTATGGGAGGTGCTGCTGTGAGGGGCGCAGTTTCCTTGTAAATTAAATGTTCATTCTTATTTTGCCAGAATCCTAAAAAAGCCTGTCTTTACCTAATCCCTGGTGGTAAAGGATTATTATTATTATTATTTTGAGCAGAAAATGACCAAATCTGACTATTTGAACTCAAAAGTGCCCAGGTTGAATTTTTGATCCACATGACAAAGGAGGCCAAGGTATCGTGAAGTCCAGGCATGGTAGTGCCACACACAGAGCCACAGCCCAGGTCAGAGGGAGGCTGAATAAGACCTGCAGAAAGAGGAAATCCAGGCCAGGTGAGCAGGAAGTGGGGATGGTTGCCCTCCCACCTGGCATCCCATAATGATCTCCTTTGGCTTGAATTGTCCTGACACTTCGGAGATCCTCAGCTGCCCTGGAAGGGAGCGGGGGGTTTCTGCCTCCCCACTGCCTCTGTTTCTTCTTGTCTTTGTTCAGTTTGTGGCCTCAGTGCTATCCTGAGGTTGAGCTGTCACTTCGGGCTTGTTAGTCAAATTACGGTGATTAATGCAAACAGCCAACATGAACTTTGGGCTGCTCAGATGTTAGATAACCCACGAGCTGGCAGGGAGCCATCTTTCTGCATCTCCTAAGTGACTCAGACATCTTTCAACACCAGAGAGAGTCTTCCTCAAGCACAAAATTCTGTGATTCTTAAGTAACTCAGACACCCTTCAAAACCAAAAGACAGCCTCTTGGTATTTTGATATAAATGTGATGGCCACATTCTTTTTAGAAGATAGAAATGAGACTGTTCATAAACAAATGGCTTCTGGTGAGAAAGGGTTGACTCCTAGAGTGATGCTTATCTTTACAAGAGGGTTTTCAATAAAATCCAAGCCTCTGTCATCTCTTCTTCTAAATGGGGTCTCTTCTTTAATTAGGTTTGAGAAACAATTGAGAGCCCACCATGTTACTGGTTTAACTTTTACATGTGATAAATGGTGATGTATTCGTTTCCCCCCTAATTTGAAGCAGGTAGTTTAGAGATTAATGAGAAAAATAAATGTAAGATATGTAGAGCTTTGAAAGAAGCTTACTTACAGACATTAGAGAGGTTATTGTTTATTACATAATAAAGGAAGCCTCAGTTCTGAAATTCTTCAGAGAATAAGTCACCAAACTTTCTGACTTAATGTGAATTTAGAACTCTTGCCACAGGGGACTTCCTGCCTAGACTGGTGTGAAGAAACCAACTATGAGAAAAATGTTCCAAAAACATAAATTGAAGTTTTGCTGCCGGGGGATACCCTATGAAACCAGGCATTTCCATTAGTGCACCATTGCATGACTTTATAAAGAGTGCTCAGCAGGAGCAGCACAATTGTGATTCAGTTGGTTTTGTCCTTTCTCTCGTGGGGCCCATCATCTAAGACCAGATGTTAAGACTCAGTGTCTCATTCACTCCCCACTATTCACAGCTTGTTGGTACTATATATATAATTATTCCATCATGAAGACCGGTCTGTCTCCACTTTCATCATAGGGAAGTGAGATCATTAAGTCCAGTGTTGTCTTGGGTCAATTTTTACATCTAACCCATTGGGTAACATGCTGCTGCTGCTGCTGCTAAGTCACTTCAGACGTGTCCAACTCTGTGCGACCCCATAGATGGCAGCCCACCAGACTTCCCCGCCCCTGGGACTCTCCAGGCAAGAACACTGGAGTGGGTTGCCATTTCCTTCTCCAATGCATGAAAGTGAAAAGTGAAAGTGAAGTCGTTCAGTCGTGCCCGACTCTTAGCAACCCCATGGACTGCAGCTTACCAGGAGTATGGAATTCAGCTTGAAGATTAATTATTTAGAGACGATGGACTGACTTAGCACCATCACCAAGCTTTTCTTTTTAAAGTCAAGAATTATTTGTATAGGGCTTCCCTGGTGGCTCAGCCGGTAAAGAATCTGCCTGCAATGCAAGAGACTGCCTGAAATCAGGAGATCCCAGTTCGATCCCCGGGTCAGGAAGATCCCCTGGAGAAGGAAATGGCAACCCAGAACCTCTTGATGAAGGTGAAAGAAGAGAGTGAAAAAGTTGGCTTAAACTCAACATTCAAAAAACTAAGACTATGGCATCTTGTCCCATCACTTCATGGCAAATAGAAGGGGGAAAATTGGAAGTAGTGACAGATTTTCTTTTCCTGGGCTCCAAAACCACTGCAGATAGTAACTGAAGCCATGAAATTAAAAGACACTTGCTCCTTGGTTCTTGGGCTTCCCTTGTGGCTCAGCTGGTAAAGAATCTGCTTGCAATGCAAGAGACCTGGGTTCAATGCCTGGGTTGGGAAGATCCCCTGGAGAAGGGAAAGGCTACCCACTCCAGTATTCTGGCCTGGAGAATTCCATGAACTGTATAGTTCATGGGGTCATAAAGAGTCAGACATGGCTGAGAGACTTTCACCTTCACTTGTTCCTTGGAAGAAAAGCTATGACCAACCTGGACAGCATATTAAAAAGTAGAGACATTACTTTGCCCACAAAAGTCCATCTTGTCAAAGCTATGGTTTTTCCAGTAGTCATGTATGGATGTGAGAGTTGGACCATAAAGAAGGCTGAGTGCTGAAGAACTGATGCTTTTGAACTGTGGTTTTGGAGAAGACTCTTGAGAGTCCCTTGGACTGCAAGGAGATCAAATCAGTCAATACTAAAAGAAATCAATCCTGAATATTCCCTGGAAGGACTGATGCTGAAGCTGAAGCTCCAATACTTTGGCCAACTGATGCAAAGAGGTGACTTATTGGAAAAGACCTTGATGCTGGGAAAGTTGGAAGGCAAAAGGAGAAGGGAATGACAGAGGATGAGATGGTTGGATGGCATCACCAACTCAATGGACATGAATCTGAGCAGACTCTGGGAGACAGTGGACAGGAAGGCCTGGTGTGCTGCAGTCCATGGGGTCACAGAGAGTCAGACATGACTTGGTGACTGAACAACAACAATCATTTTTATAAAGTAAAATTTATCCTTTTAAATATACATTTCTAGCAGTTTCGACAAACACAGTCATGTAACTGATCACTGTCAAAATATAGAACATGTCCATCACCCTCAAATTCATCTCATGCCATACATAGGAACTTTCTTATAACGTAAAATGCACACGTTGTAACTCAGTAACTCCCACAAACAGAAAAATATGTAAGCATATGTTTATGAGTGAGTTTTTCCTTATTCCCCAAACTGTAACCAAGTAAAATACCGCTCCCCACACTCCCAGCCCTCAAGCAACCACTGATTAATTTTCTATCTCTGTATCTTATCTTTTCTCTTTTGGTATCATATAAATGGAATCATACAGACTATAGTCTGAGTTTATGAGTGAGGGTAGTGAACTGGCATGGGGTTCTCTGATATCCTTGGATCTGTGGTTTATGCCTTTCATTATTCAAAAAAAAAAAATTGTGTCTACTCTCTTTTCAACTTTTTCTTTTGTCTTGAAGTCTCTTCTTCCAGGACACCAGTTACTTGTATGTTAGAATATTTGACAGTGTCTCACAGTTCTTAAATGCATTGTTCTTTTTTCCTTGCTCTTTTCATCTTTGTGTTTCAGTTTTGATCATTTCTGTTGCTCTCTTTTCATGTTCATTATTGATTTTCTTGGCTCTATCATATTTGCTATTGAGCCTGTCAAAGACATTCTTCATCTCTCTCTTCATGATTGTATTTCTAGCATTTCCATTTGACTTATCCTCACAGTGCCTATTCCCCACTTATTCATGAAGGTTGTGCCTCTCTCCCACTGGAAATTTGACCATGTATATGATGTGTGCTGTGTACCAAGTCGTTTCAGTTGTGTCTGACTCTTTGCAACCCTATGGATGATAGCCTGCCAGGCTCCTGTGTCCATGGGATTCTCCAGGCAAGAATACTGCAGTTGCCATCTGCCAGTACTGGAAGATCCCAGGGGATCTTCCCGACCCAGGGATCGAACTGTGTCTCCTATGTCCCCTGCGCTGGCAGGCGGGTTCTTGACCACTAGCGCCACCTGGGCAGCCACGTGTATATGACAGTTATTTTAAATTCCCAGCCTGACAGTTCCAATACCTGGGTCATGTCTAGGTCTATTTCTGCTAATTGCTTTGTGTTTATTTCTTCTTGTTTTTGTGTATATCTCATCACTTTTTTGGAGAAGGCAGTACTCTTGCCTGGAAAATCCCATGGACAGAGGAGCCTGGTAGGCTGCAGTCCATGGGGTCGCTGAGAGTTGGACATGACTGAACGACTTCACTTTCACTTTTCACTTTCATGCATTGGAGAAGGAAATGGCAACCCACTCCAGTGTTCTTGCCTGGAGAATCCCAGGGACGGGGGAGCCTGGTGGGCTGCCATCTATGGGGTCGCACAGAGTCGGACACGACTGAAGCGACTTAGCATCACTTTTTATTGCTACAGACATTGTGTGTAGGACAAAATATACTGAGGTAATATTATTGATTCCTGCAAATAGGCCGTTTTTGGGTACTCAGCCATTTACATGGGAGCTGGGTTGACCAGACTTGATCTGAATCTAGATTTTGTCATTGCAATGGTCATCTTCCTAAACACTGGCTTCAAATTGCCCAAGCACTGTCCTATGCTTGGGGTGGTAGCTATGGGATTGGAAGGGTTTTTTTAATGTTTTGCTTCCCCCCTCAACTTTAAGCCTTCTCTGGGATCCTGCCCCACAGTATGGTCTCTCTGGGACAGTCCCTCAGTGCCTGCTGGCTTGGGATGAGGGTGGCGTGGTCCCCTACTCTTCGCTCTAGCCTTGGTCCCAGTGATCCCGGGTGCCTGAGCCTTGTATGGGAGGCATCCTCCAAGATCCTGCACCTTCTCTTCATGCCACTTGCACTGACTGGTATCTTGCCAGTCTTGTGCTGAAGAGTTTTGCACCCCTCCCAAAAATAGAAGACCTTTGATGTTATATTTACAGGAACTCAGACCCCAGATGATTTCCTGCCCTTCCCCAGGGATTAAAGGTTTTCTCCTTCTTTACTTTCTTCCTGAGATGCAGTGGGTTGTCTCCTGTGCCATCAAAGTGACAGGCTTGGCACGTCTCCTGTAACATCTCAAGGTTTGCATTTTGTGGGATACAGATAGGTCCCTTTTCTTCAGCAGCCACTGCCTCTCTTCTCCAGACTTTCACAAGAACACCTGGGAGAGCAGTCATGGAGAAACTCTTTGAGTGAGGGGAAATCCTCAGATGTCTGAGGATCCTACATGGTTGCTCTTGCTGCTGCTGCTGCTGCTAAGTCGCTTCAGTCGTGTCCAACTCTGTGCGACCCCATAGGTGGCAGCCCACCAGGCTCCCCTGTCCCTGGGATTCTCCAGGCAAGAAAACTGGAGTGGGTTGCCATTTCCTTCTCCAATGCATGAAAGTGAAAAGTGAAAGTGAAGTCACTCAGTCATGTCCGACTCTTTGCAACCCCATGGACTGCAGCCCACCAGCCTCCTCCGTCCATGGGATTTTCCGGGCAACAGTAGTGGAGTGGATTGCCATTGCCTTCTCCATGGTTGCCCTTAACCTTTAGCAATTTTTTAAGAACTTTAGCTGAATTCTTTACAGCTGCATGTGTGATATCCAGTGTCTTCATTCATCCAGTGTCTAAAAGTGAACCAACACTCTTCCCCAACATTTCCTTGGAGATGCCTCTCTTTCCTTGGATTTCAGGCTATTTCTTTGTCCTGTGACCTCAGTAACTTGAAGAATACAAGAAAAGTTATGATTTTGTAATGTATTCAGCTTTTGTTGTTGTTAGGTTGGAAGGGATGATCTCTCCAGTTTCTACAGCCCAGGTCACAGTGGAATTCTGAATCAAGAAAAAAAAAAAAAAGTAGTGACCAGGTCAGGAGGAGATGGGAAAAGTAGTAAGGGCTTCCCTGGTGGCTCAGCCAGTAAAGAATCTACCCGCAATGCAGGAGACCTGTGTTCCATCCCTGGGTTAGGAAGATTCTCTGGAGAAAGGAATATAGGGAACTGGTCAGGAAGGGATGGGAAGGTTTTAGTCATTGACATGTTTCTAGGAGAACTTTGGGGTTGTGGACCTGAACTTGAACTGACTTGTCAGAAAGGGAGGGGTTGTTCTCTTACTTCTAAATTAGTTTGAAGAAGCCATGGGAATTGAGCGTGAGTCCAGTTTGGATCTAATTCCCAGTTATGCCCCCCCAGTTAATGCAACATCTAGTGACAGGTAGTAAGCTTGTCCTCTTGTTCCTGACTTAGTGCATTTTCAAGCTGTTCCTCCCTCAGTTGACGCGGGACTGTTACTAGTCCGGTTCTTCCTGGTGTGTGTCTGTAAATGCAACCTTGGCCATCTGGTCTCTCCCTCCTGGGTGGCCAAATGTCATCCTGCCCAGTGCTGTCATTTGCTAACCGGTGTGCTCATGAAATGGTGACTCTGCCTGAATGGAAGGGAAAGGATAACAGAGTATGAATGAGACAATAAGGAAAACCGGTGCTCCTCTTTATCAAGCACTCGCCACTCACCAGGACTGCGTGCAGCGCTTCCCTGCACTGTCTCATTTGATTCTCATAACAAGCCTATGGGAAGCTGCTATTATTATCCCACTGTTAATACAAAGAAGTAATAAATGAATTTAGTAAGTGGTGCTGGAAAAACTGACAGCCACATGCCAAAGAATGAAATTAGACTACTATCTTATACCATACACAAAAATTAACTCAAAATGGTTAAAGACCTGAATGTAAGATCTGGAACCACAAAACAGAAAAAAATATAGGCAATAAGCTCCTTGACATTGGTTTGGTGATGACGTTTGTGTCTGACTCACCAAGCAAAGGCAATAAAAGCAAAAATAAGTCAGACTACAGGAAAATAAAAAGCTTCTGCAGAGCAAAGGGAATCATTAACAAAATGGAAAGGCAGCCTACTGAGTGGGAGAATATGTTTACAAATTATATACCTGTTCAGGGGTTAATATTCAAAATATGCAAAGAACTCATACAACTCAATATCAAAACCCAAAACAATACAATGAAAAAAATGAGTAGAGGACCTGAATTGACAGTTTCTAAAGGAGACATACAGATGGTCAACAGGTACATGAACATCACTTACCATCAGCAAAGTGAAAATCAAAACCACACCTGTTAGAATGGCTAGCAGCAAAAGGACAGGAAATAACAAATGTCAAGAATGTGAAGAAATTGAAACTCTTGTGTACCATTGATGGGAATTCAAATTGGTGTAACCACTAACAAAAAAAGAGTATGGAGGTTCCTAAAAAAAATTAAAAACAGAACTACTAAATGATCTAGCAATTCCATTTCTGTGTACTGATTCAAAGAACATGAAAATACTAATTTGAAAAAAAAATATATATATATGCACCCCCACGTTCACTGCAGCATTATTGACTATAGCCTAGATATAGAAACAACTTATATGTCTACTGATGAATGGATGGGTAGAGAAGATGTGATTTATCTATCTGTCTATAGATAAACACACACACACACACACACACACACACACATATATATACTCAGTCATAAAAAAGAATGTAATCTTGCCATTTGAAACAACACAAATGGACCTTGAGGGCATTATACTTAGTGAAATAAATCAGACAGATAGCATATGATCTCACTTATATATGGAACATAAAAAAAGGAGAACAAACAAAAAGTCAAATAAACACAAAGATAGAACAGACTGGTGGTTGCCAGAGGTAAGGGGTGGGTAAAATCGGTCATGGGGTCAAGAAGTATTCAGTTTCCAGTTTTATAACTGAAATAAGCCCTGGGGGCGTAATACACAGCATGGGGATTATAATTAATAATATTTTATTGCATATTTGAAAGTTGCTAAGAGGGAAAAAAGAGTCTGAGGCACAAAGAACTGAAGTAACTTATACAAGTTTGCAGACCTGATAAGACATAGACCCAGATCCAACCTAATATCTTAACTACTCCTAAAGTACATTGACCTCTGCCTGATAACATTTTTTTAGAGGAAACTGTTTGGTTTCTAGAATGATGGCACTCATATAGAATGTCTCGGGTCAGTGGAAATTTCCTGTGTAAGTGCTGACTTTTGGGGACGCCATCAAGGGTCCTAGAGAAAATGTTCCCTCAGAGAAACCCTGTCGTTCCTGGATGGTAGAAGTCTCTCTGTCCCCAGTGTCAGGAGCCTGCTCAGACGTCACCCTCAACAAGAAAAGCAGCTGTGACAGTAAAAGGCAGACCGTGGAGGGTGTAGCCAAAACCCCAAGTCCCTGCCTCCCGCTTCGGGGTTGACAAGCCACACTGGGCCCCGTGGCCTGGGTTTGGGAGCCGGCTGCTAAAAGCACTTCCCTTGGTTTCTCCTAAGTGGGCTGAGAAGCCCAGTGATTGTGAAAGCTTTAGACAGGCACAGCTGTGGGGGAGCTGGGGGACTTCTTGCTGCCTTCCTATAAAGAAAACAAGCCGAAGCCCCAACCGTGTAATCTGGACCCACCCAAGGATGGTGAATATACTTCTTTTCAAGTTTCCTGTAACTTTTGAGGCAGAATAAAAACATTCAGGTGCAGTAAGCCACATTTTGTCTACTGTTTTTTTGTTTTTTTTTTTCGGCCATGGGTCAGGCAGGGATCTTACTTCTCTGACTAGGGATTGAACCCATGGCCCCTGCAGTGGGAGCATGGAGTTTTAACCACTGGACCACCAGGGAAGTCCAGATTTTGTCTAATCTTATACCCGTTTTATTTTTTTCTATGCTTCTTGTGGGTGCATGTCAATGCATTTAATTCTTATCAAAATGATTGTGTCACACATTGTGAGGCTTTTTCATATTCTGCAAAACATTTTACACATAGAAGTTCACTTCATCTTACGAGAACAGTAAGGTGGATGTAGACATCAAAGCCCACTTTAACAAAAAAATGTGCACAAGAAAACAAAATAAGGAAGGCTCAGAGCTGGGTCTAGATTGGCAACCTTTGTGATGATGTGACTGATTGACTAAACTTGTCACCTGGGAACCTGTGGTCCAGACTTTATCCTGGAGGTGAGTCAGTGGGACCATATATTCCTCTCTCTCTCTCCAGGCAGCCCCCTCCGTTTCTAAGAAAACCCTGGCCAATTTATACTTCCAGCTGCGGTGCTTCTTTGCCTGCATCCTCACCAGCACTAGCATTTCTCAGTTGCTAAAATTTTTGCCCATCTTATTACAGGTGGAAAATGGTATCTCATGGGCATTTAAATTCATCTTATTCTTATTAGAGGTTGAGTGTCTTTTCGTATAGACTGTACTTCTTCCTTATGAATTGCCGCTCCATCTCCTGCTTGATATGTGTTCATAAATATTTTCAATCTTCAAATCAGCTTTAAAGCATTTCCCTTAGAAACCACATGAATGCAGCTTTTTTCTTTTAAAACCTAACCTGAAAGCTTTTTTCTTTCTATGGGGAAGTTCGAATCCTTTGCTTTTCCTGTGAAGATGTATGTTTAATCTGATTCTCATCTCTGTTTGCTGTGATCTTCTCACTCCTGTCACTTCACTAGATTGGCTGGATTTTCTTTGATCCTTTTCTGATTTTGTGTTGTGCATTGCCTCCAGTATTTGGGGAGCTGTACATCTTATTTCTGGTTATCTCACGTGTAGCCACATATTTTTAATGTACTGAGATGTATTTTCCTACTGGTCAGAATAAATCAATATTTATAACCTACACCCTTCAAGCAGGTGTTTGACACACTTTTATTTCCTCCTTTCTCCTTGGAATTATTTTGGTTCCAGAGGTGAAATTTTTATTTATGACTTCTTTCTCTCAAAACTTTAGTGATTCCTGTTTGTCCGTTTAATTGGATAGATTGGAGGCTGGAATCATTAGCATAAACAGCTACTATGAGTTTTTCTCAACATATATGAGGTTTTAGGTCTGTGTGAGGCTCTGCTTTCTCTGGGAAGATTATCTTCAATAGACAGTGAGTGTCGGGATCCCAGCTTCTCCTGGAATGTGGAGGGAGAGCGTGGTCCCTTTGCTGATGGCGGCCAGATGTAGGAGTGTAATATTTCGCACTTCAGCGGAAGAGATGCCTATTTTATACCCAAACTCAGTTGCACTGCCCGTTGCTTCCTGTCCCACTGCTCACTTTTCATGCTCAAAGCAGACCCCCGACTCATTTAGAGACTATGTTTGTAGTTTTAACCTGACCCCTAAACCATGGCCATGCGTTGACTATAGGGGGATGGATGGGGGACGATCAACTGGCGTAACAACCAGGTGTCCTGCGGTTAATTGTCTCTGAGTGCAGCACTTGCTCAGCCCTTGTGAAATTTCCACTGAGAAGGCTTGACTGCCTTAGACACCTGCTCATTCACCACAAGACTTGACATTGTCAATGAATGCCTTGATGTTTCTATCAGTAAATCATTTCTGTTCCTGTCTTCCCAAACACCCCCAAATTTGTGATCCAGAAATGACACCTTTCCTCACTTAACATGTTTAACCAGAATTACTAATATTGCAGAGACCAGGAACCTGAGAACTCAAGAGGGCAACTCTGAGAAGGAGGAGGTATCATCCAGGGGTGCTGTGGAGCTCCCGCACTGACAAAGTGATGTAGGGGAAGGCCATTCCGGGAGTCAGCTCTTCTTTTCCCATCAGTGGGCAGAGAGCTCCTTCACACTTTTAAAGCACCAATGGTGCTCTCTTAAATGGTTCTCTCTTCAAAAGGAAAAAAGGTACTCTGTTGAAGAATGGCCCCAGGGACTTGCCTGGTGATCCAGTGGTTAAGACTTCACCTTCCAATGCATGGGGTGTGGGTTTGGTCTCTGGTGGGGGAGCTAACATCCCACTTGCCTCATGGCCCAAAAACCGAAAACATAAAACAGGTGCAATATTGTAACAAGTTCAATAAAGACTTTAAAAAAATGGCCCGCATAAAAAAAAAAAAAAAGCTCCCATTCTTTAAGAAGATGCTATTTATGGTCTGATCTGGGAGCATGAGACCTGCCATGGGCCATCAGAGCACGTTGCCCTTGAGTGACTGGGGAAACATGGTGGCTGGAGCAGATGGAAATGCATGAGGAACCCCTCTTCCATCACCCTTTTGTTAATTTATTTAACCAAAATGTGTTGAGTGCCCACCCTTGACCATGTTTTCTGTTAATGCTGGGTTCACTGTGTACGTAGAATAGGCAAGCTTTCTGCCCTGTGGAGCCTGTGGTCACATCGGCCATGAGCCATCAGCCCTTTTATCTCAGTTGTCCTCATTCAGAGACCCTAAGAGTCAATGCAGTTGAGCAACTGCTTTAATAGAACTTTGAAGCTATCTTTAGGACTGTCCTATGAGAACATAGGATTTTCACCAACATTGAATATTGGCCAAGAGAGTCACACATTTTTCAAATGACTTTTGGTTTAGATCTCTTTAGAAAGACACTGCAGTGAAGAATGCTTATCCAAAGTTAATACATGGATTCACAAGAAGCTTTTTTGTTTTTAATTTTTAGTTTATCCTGTAGTATAGTTGATTAACAATAGTGTGTTAGTTTCGAGTATCCAACAAAGCGATTCAGTAATATATATACAGGTATCTATTCCTTTTCAAATTCTTCTCCCATTTAGGTTGTTACAAAGTATTGAGCAGAGTTCCCTGTGCTATACAACAGGTCCTTGTTGGTTATCTGTTTCATATATATTAGTGTGTATATGTTAATCCCCACCTCCTAATTTATCCTTTCCCCCCTTTCCTTTTTGGTAACCATAAGTTTGTTTTCTAAGCCTGTGAGTCTGTTTCTGTTTTGTAAATAAGTACATTTGTATCATTTGTCTTTTTAGATTCTACTTATAAGTGATACCATATGATTTTTGTCTTTATAAACCACCTCTACCCTGTTGGATGATGTATTCCCGTCTACATCAATGGGGATCTGTACACGAGATGGTCAAGGTGAAAGACTGAGTCAGATTCAGAGTGGGATCAGAGCTTCAAGTCACATGTGGCGTCGGGCGTATTCAGGGCTCACACCTGTGTTTTGAGTGAAGGGAGAATGGCACTGGACGATGTCTGAAGTCGTCCAACAGGAATGTTTCCTGAGGTTATGTTAGTAAAAATAAAATATAACAGGTTCTATTTTCATCTTTTTACTTCCGCCCACAGAAGACTTCACTTGGGGTTAGTGGATGTTCCGTGCAGGAGGGACAAAGGCAAGAGACGGCACTGGACCTACAGAGTGACGGTCTCACACAGCCACATGCTGCTGTTGCATGGCACACCTCAAATTCCTTAACAAGGTGCCAGGACGAGCCACTTTCCGAAACAGGGCTCGTGTCTGAATGACCAGACAGATGCCTTTGTTTTCTGTCTCTGCAGCCTCGGCGATGGGAGGTATCCATTTGGGGAGAAACAGCAGGATGGCTCTGTTCATTTTTATAACACAGTATGAGATGGAGAGATTTTTCTGGGTCTGGGACTTTGTCATCCTTCCATCCTCCCCCCCTTTTCTCATCACCCTCACCTGCCGCTCGTGCCCCGTCTCAGAGCAGATCTGCAGAAAGTGAGCCTGGGGAGCTGGAAAGGTTAGGACTTACTTTTTACTGCAGTTCACACCTTTCCCAAGGAAATTCCTTAGAAACTCCAGTAATTGGTGAATGATGTTTATTGAGTTGGTCTCCTCAAATTGTCACTGGGAATGCGTGAGAAACTGTTATACATCCTGCCAGCAGCGTTCTGTGGAGACTCTGGCTTAAAGGCCCCTTTAGACTGCCTGGAAGATGGCCCATCCAGCCTCCTGCCACATTTCCTAAGATGCCTTTCCTCCCCTACTCCTTTCTTCTTGCCCTCATGGCACCTCCAACCCCTCCCCACTAAAACCCACCTCTCTACATGCTGGACACATACGCACACTGACACAGCGTTTATAAGAATGTATTTGAGAACAAAAGTTCAGGAGTCAGACGGCCCGGTTTCTCCGTTTAGCACCTTTTTGTGCCCGAGTTTCCTGACATCGTCCGGCTGTGATGAGGATGACATGGTCTCATCCGTGTCCAGTGCTTGTTGCCGGGCATGTTGCCAGTGCTCTGTAAACACCAGGTCCTGTCCCCGTGATGGACTGCTACTGCGCTTTCATCCTCTGGGCAGTGGGTACCTTGGACCTTGAGATTTCAAGTACGGGGCTGTCGAAAGAGCAGCCCAGACTGAGCCGCATTTCCGTGTGTGGGCGGCTGGCAAGGAGAATGCCGCGGGGCTTCCCCTTTGTTCTCACACGAGTTCAAGTCCAGAAAGAGCTTGGGGACTGAGTGGTAATGGCCTCTAAGTGCCCTTTCGAAGGAGGCAGAGTTAAATGTCACTTGCCAGGTGCTGAAACTTACTTCTAAGGAGAGTGAGCTACGGGGACGGGTCATGCGCAGCAGAGCTGGGAGCCGCCCTGCGGCGCTCAACCCACCCCGGCAGAGCCCCCAAGCTCTCCGGCCGTGCCTGCATCCCTGCCCTTATGTCAGAGTCACTGCAGCATCACTTTAGGAAGGAGGGAGGGAGGGTGGGAGAGTGCGTGGGGACTTCTGATGTGATTCTGACAAATTACGAGCAATGGGAAACTTGACGGTTTCTGTCCGCCTGAGCTCCCTGTTTTCTTCTTCTCTCAGTTGTGATGGGCTCCGGTTTCCTTCAAGTTTAGTTTTGAGTTTTAACCTTAAGTAAACCCTGGTTGCAAGGCCAATGTGATTGCTTTGTTACACAACCTGTGGCTGCACACACAGGCTGCACAGGATGCCCGATTGGGAAGGATTGGCCCTCCGATTCCGAAGCTTGGCTTCCATCAGGCCAAACTAGAAACTAGTCCTTTGAAACCTCATCTCCCAGTTCAGAAGTTGCCCGGAGGGACAGCAAAGGGCAGAGTCTTAGCCGCCAGGCATCTTGCTTTTGTGGGAGGTGGGTCACAGATTTTCCATGGTGCCAAGAAAACCCATGTGTCTTATACAGTTCAGGGAAGAGTAGAAACAAAAACACCTTCACACCTTTTCCCTTAATATGATAAATGGTTGATGCGTAGCTGGCATGCATTGAACTTACCACACAACTTCCTGTGGCATAAACACACAGGCCCCTAAGATGGACAGATTTCATAAGAAATCAGAGGAACAGGAAATAGGAAAAACACTCCATCCCATGGAGTACACCAAGCTTTGTGGAACTGACTAAGGAGCTACCAGAAGCTGGTAGCTGGAGGCTAGGATAATGAATTTATTAGGGACCTCAACACTGTTTAAGGAGGCTGTGCTCACCTTTCAGGAATGGAAGGTTATTTTTCATTTTTGTGAGTTATTTTTCATTTTGGCTAAAATAAGCAAAGATTGTGGCAGGGAGCTTGTTAGGATGATGTCTGGTGAGGCTGTTGGATGGAGGTGGAGAGCAGTGCTCTGAGCCCGTATCCTGGACTCCTGCCAGCCAGCATGTGTGTGTGTGTGCACACATTCAGTCATTCATCCACCCACTGACTCATCTATCTGTACTTCTGGCTGATAGTACCAGCTCAAAGTTAGAGCTGGGGCTGTCTGCTGGGGTAAAAAAAAAGGGAGTTATGATGATGGATAAGACATCCACGGTGACTTCCTTGGGGAGAAGAAAGTCATGGACCTAGAGACCCAGGGATCCCTAAATGCTCTTCTTTGGGAAAAAAAAAAATTAAACTTGGGGGCAAGCTGTGTTCTCGAAAGCTATGCACTATGAAGCTTTGCTTATGAGATTTACAAATTCCTGTGAGCCGTGGAGGTGATCAGGACTTTGACTGATGTTGGGAGGCGGATAAGGCAAAGAGACTATGAGAGCTGCATGGGGAATCAGCTGCCTCTGTCTAAAGTCTCCTGGAAGGCCAGGGTCCCTTTCAAGGGAGCCATCCCAGGACCTCCCCGGGGAGGTGGGCAGCCCTTCTCCCCACTCGCCCTGCACCAGCAGGAAATCTTACACCCAGAAACATGCTCCCTTGCTGATCTGTGCCTTTGAAGTGTGGGTTCACCCACAACATGTGAGTCAAAGAGACATCAAACAAGTGGTAACCCCCGCAGACCAGCTCAGGCCACCACTTAGAGAGAAAAGCAAGCTTGGGAATCAGTCAAAGTTCATGCAGGGTAACCTTTGCCTGCCCTTCTTACAGCTCATTTCAAAAGCAATCCCTTTACTTTTCAAGACATTCTGAAAATTAAAAAAAAAAAATCTCTGGCCAATCTGCGTATGTGACTGTGTCAGCCTTCACCAGAGTTCTGCAGTGTGTCTCAGATTATGGTTGGAAATTTGTCTTCTTCAGTCTATTTTGTAATCTCTGCTTACTCCTGACAACATCTCTAAATACATGGCAGAAAGCTGAGAACTTTCCATTTTAACTGATCAGGTTTGAGCTTCCACAAATGAAACTATCATGGATTTGCATATCTCCTTTAAAGGTGTTAATATCTGAACTGGAATAATAAAAACTAAAAAGTCAATCCTATTTCTAAAACGTGTGAGCGATTTCCATGCAGGCCTACTGGACAATTTTTTGTTATTTTTAAATTTAAAAAAGTTTGTTATTTTAAACAAAAGTGAAAAACAATCTATCTCTAGGATGGTAGGTCCAAGTAGAACCACACGAAGGCTGCCTGACAGGTTTTTGTTTTTTTTAATTGAAATATAGTTGATTTACAAAGAAGTGCTGATTTCTGCTGTTCAGCAAAGTGACTCAATTACACACATATAGACATTCTGTTTTAAGTATTCTTTTCCATTATGGTCTGTCCCAGGAGACTGAGTACAGTTGCCTGTGCTGTACAGAACGACTTGGTTGTTTATCCACCCTAAGTGTGCTACTTCGCCCTGAAAACTGCGTCAGACATCACCAGTTCCATGTGAGAGGAGCAGGAATAGATTAGAACTAACTTGTCAATGCATGCCTTTAAAAAAAAAATTTGCTACTTTTGTAAAACGATTCTATTAAACTTACAATCATTGTAAAGTTCAGATTGGTCAGAGTTGTAAAATGAAGAAAATGCAGTTTTCTCTTTCTTCCCCTCTGAGCAATTCCCCTGAAGATACTTTCTCTCTTTTTTCACAGAATATTCCTTTTGGAATGGTGTTTTTCTCACTCAGTCAATAAACAAGCTATCACAAATATTCACTAGGAACCAAAGCTAAACAAAGCGTAGTTCATCCTTCTAAACCCTGTTTCATCTTCCTAGCCCGGCAGATGGGATGAGAGTGTCTGAGGACCTCTGCAGTGTCTTCCCTTTTCTGTGTGTTTCCACAGCACTTGGTGCCAGGCTTAGCGCACTGATATTTTAAGTACTGCTCATTTGTGATTTTCTCCACCATCCATAGGTTTTTATATCATCTTTCCTTGCATCCTGGTTCCCCTGGCTGGCATACAAGTGTTTCAACTGGCATGTATATGAGTATTTCAAACTTCATCCAAGAATCTTACCACTCCAATTTCAAATTTTTAGAAGCTAGATTTTTCATTGGTATTATCCAGTGTCTTGTTTGGCTAGGATAGCCATAATAAAATTCCACAGACTGGGTGCCTTCAGCAACAGAAATTTATTTCTGGAGGCTGGAAGTCTGAGATCAAGGTGCTGGCAGGGTGGGTTTCATCCGAGGCCACTGTCTTTGACTGCAAACGTGTTCTCACATGGCTTTTTCTCTGTGAATGTGCCCTCCTGGTGTCTCTTCCTCTTCTTATAAGAATCCCAGTTTTCTTTTAACTTGGATCACCTCCTTAAAAGGCCCATTTCTGAATACGGTCACATTGAAGTTCAACATATGAACTGTGGAGGGACCCTTGCTGTCTGAAACACCTGGCAGGTAGCCGAATGCCAAGATGTCCCCTCTCCCTGGTGTGAAGATGAAGGACTTTACTCCTGGGACTGTGTGTGTGCTAAGTCGCTCCAGTTGTGTCTGACTCTTTGAGACCCCATGGACTGCAGCCCGCCAGGCTCCTCTGTCTGTGGGATTCTCCAGGCAAGAAAGCTAGAGTGGGTTGCCGTGCCCTCCGCCAGGGCATCTTCCTGAGCCAGGGATCTGAACCTGTGTCTCTTCTGTCACCTGCCTTGGCAGGTGGGTTCTTTACCACTAGCGCCACACTTAGAGTAAAAATTATATACTTCAGAAATTGATTTTATCCTCGGGGCTGTGGGAAGGCTGAGTCTATCTTCTCTTTGCTTTTTAGTAGTTTTGATTAGTCAGACTTCTCCATGGAGTTGGTACAGAATCTCTGATGTTACTAATGTCAGAAATTTGAGATTTGTAATAATGATTTGTAGTTAACATTCATTGAAGATCTGCTATGTGCCACGCACTGTGTTTAGAGTTTATTTAAATCCGAGAACCTCCATGTAGGATAGATAGCATTGTCATCTCCATGTTGGAAACCAAACCTCAAAGAAGGTAAATAACTTGCCCAAGATTACATGGCTTCTGGACTGGAGTCACAGTTCAGATCTAGAACTTCTCAATCCTTCTAGTCATTAATCTTCAGAGCCCTCCATGCCTAACAGATCTGAAAATAGAAAACAAAAGAAACCCACATGCCCACTCCTTGCTCAATCAGGGGAAAATGCATTTTTCTTTTGTCCTCCTTTCTGATCCCAAAGACTTGCTTGAGAGGGACCCATGCCTATGATTTTGATCTGCAATATGTTTGAGAAACTATCGCCGTTGACAAGTTTCTGTGAGATTTTTCGGTCATGCTGAGGTTGGGGGCTCTTTGGTTTAGCACAGGCCTTTCTGAGGTTTCTGAAATGCAGAAACACACCAAAACCTTAGTTTGGGTGGGGATCAGAGAGATGGAGAACAAAGTATAATAGAAGAAGAACATTCGGAGTCGGGGGGGTGACCGGTTGCCGGTTGTGGACAATGTGCGGGGAAGGACCACGCAGGTGTCAGGGCCTTAGGAGGAAAGACAAACCACAAGAAGGTCCTTGCAGGGAACGTCTCTGAAGAACAACTGGAGGACATTTGGATATCGTTGCCTCCACTGAACTCTGGTTTCCTTTGCCTCCTTAATCCCCAAACTTCCAGTCTAAAGCTGGAGAGGGCTTCCTGTGGGATGGAAGGGATGGGCAGCCCAGTGAAGATGCTGTGCTGGGTTCCTCTCCAGCTCTGTTGATGCCAGCCTGGTGGCAGCAGCACCCCACAGAGAAAGGCCAGCACCCCAGAGCTGCAGACAGTGAAACCAGCAAAGGCCCAGCCCCCCGTCCCCCAGGACTGCAAACTGGACCCTGCCTTCACACCGCTATGTGAGTGACTCAGCGGAAAGGCATCTCTACCATAGGGCTTCTCAGCCTTGTTCTGTGGGAGTCTGGGCCTTGATCATCTTGGCTGGGTGCCTGGGGGTGGGGGGTTGGGGGGTGGTCCTGTGCTTTGTGGGAAGTTTAGCAGCATTTCTGGCCTCTACTCACTGAATGCCAGTATCACCCTTCTCTCCCCAGCTGTGACACCAAAATGTGTCTAGGCATTTCCAAATATCCTCTCTGGGCAAAATCTCCCTGTTTAAGAACCACTATGTGTGGTGTGTGTGTGAGTTGTTCAGTCGGGGCTGACTCTTCGCGACCCCAAGGAGTTCTCTGGGCAAGAATACTGGAGTGGGTTGCCATTCCCCTCTCCAAAGGATCTTCCCGACCCAGGGATTGAACCTGGGTCTCCCGCATTGAAGATAGATTCTTCACTGTCTGAGCCCCCCGGCGAGCACTGCTACCCTACAACAAACCCTCCAGAGAGACCAGGAAGGGTTCAGACACTCACAAAAGCATGGGGTCTTACTTTACACGGTAGGACTAAAGGAATCCAGACTGCAGATCTCGGTTACAGTAATGTAAGCAGACATGTGGATCCATAAGCTGTTTGGGAGGTAGGGGTGGTTGTGTCTGTGTGTCTAGGTGTTTATGTTTAACTGGAAGTGGTCTCTAAAGCACTTCCCCTCCCCCAGGAAATAAAAGTTCTGAAGGTCTCTCACCATCAGCAGGCTATGCTGTTTGCCCATTTCAAATATAGCTTCCCTGTAAAAAAAAAAAAAATTCTGTTTACCTGTGGCTGATTCATGTTGATGTATGGCAAAAACCATCACAATATTGTAAAGTAAATATTCTCCAATTAAAATAAATTAATTTTAAAAAAATAAGAAAAAAAATTCAAGTATTTAATTGAAATGGCCAAAAGGAAGGCCCCAAATGAGATTCTTCCATTTTGGTTACCAACAGGCAAAGACTATGACTTGGTTCAAGCTGCTCAGGAGCCGTCTGCCTGCCACAGGCTCTGCATTTATAGCACCCTTGATTCGATGTGACATTTTCTCACTCTGACTCTTTTGCCCATATTTGAAGAGACCCACACAGGGGACCTTATTAAAATCTGCAGAAGCCTGTGACGATGTGAAGATGCACTTATGTGAACAGGAGGGAGAGAATGGATTTTTTATCTTCTGGGAATCTGGCAGCTTTATTTTATAGGAACTTAACAAAGGGGCAAGATGCTGGTCTTATCTCAAAGAGACTGCCATGTGTCCTCTGCTGGAAAATCCAAGTGGCCAGGGTCAAGCTAAAATTGTTTCCCTGGCCGACCAAAGCAAGAATGGCTTCTTCTGTTAAACTCCAGATTCCTTAGTTAATTACAGTGCAGGGATGCTGGAAGGATCATAGAGCAACAGATCACACATGGATGACCCCCTGTATACTAGGTCCCGACTGCTCAAGGCTATGCTTATGCTCAAAAAGAGACATGAATTCCACTCCCTCTCAGCCATGTTCCCAGCCCCCCACCCCAGCTTGCTCTTTCAGTTAAGGACCTGGGCCCCAGTAGTGGATTGAGTGAAAGTTATTCAGTTGTGTCTGACTCTTTGCAACCCCATGGACTGTATGTAGCCTTCCAGGCTCCTCTGTCCATGGGATTCTCCAGGTAAGAATACTGGAGTGGGTTGCCACGCCCTCCTCCAGGGGATCTTCCCCACCCAGGGACTGAACAAGGGTTTCCTGCATTGCAGGCGGATTCTTCACCAGCTGAGCTACCAGGGAAGCCTAGTGGTGGAGACCAGGCTCCAGATGAAGACTGTGGAACAGGCCAAGCTTGTCCCATGTCCCTTTTTCTGTCCCTTTTCTATCTTGGGAGAGCTTTCCTCTCCTTCAATATTCTCATGCTTTTCTGGATGTAAACAAAGGCGACAGAGTGACCACTGAGGCATGGGGTGTACTGGAGGCTACTTTGGGTTGCTGTGCTCAGGGAAGGTCTCTCTCAGGCCGTGACATCTGAGCTGAGTCCTCAGCTACACAAAGGGATAAGCCTGGGAGTTTCTGGAGAAAGAACATTTCAGGAAGAGACCTGACAAAGACATAAAGGAGGACTGTGTGGGTGGACACAGCGGGTAAGAGAGAGCGGCAGGGGGTGAATAGGACAGGGAAGAAGGGGCAGGGCACCCAGACCTCAGCCGATCACGACGAGGAACCCAGGGTTTTATCCTGAGTATGATGGGAAAACATCGAAAACGTATTTTAAAAAACCCCTAAGATCGAGTGGGAAAAAACCAGCAATGGAAAGTTCATGAGTAGATTGCTTATAGAAAAAAAAAAAAAGGAAAGAAATACAAATATGTCTTATACATATTTAAAAAAATGCCCAACTTCAATTTCTAATGACAAAGCAGTAGAGAAACTGGTGGGAGTGCAAGCTGGTCCAACCCCCTGCTGAGGCCAGACCTTGCTGATGGGTTAGACACTGGAAGAGGACTAAGGTAAGAATCAGAGACAATGCCCAGGGGTTTCGCTTGGACAGTAGAGTAGGTTATGGTGTTGTTTACTGAGCTGGGGGAAGTGGAAGAGAACAGGGGTGAAAGGGACTGCCCACAGTGCGGTCCTCCCAAGCTCAAGTTCGGTGTGACCCTGGAGGTCCTGACCACTCGATCAAGGGGCAATGAGCATGGGATGGGCATGCTGGGAGTTCAAGGCAAGACGTGCATTCAGAACTTGGCAGCTTACCTTTGCTGTCAAAAGCCACAGTCTCAGTGGGTCCCCACACGCTTGCCACCTACCTTCACACCGTCCCCACTGGAGTAGATTACAGTAGTGCTCAACTTTCAAATTTCATAAGAATCACCTGGAGAGTTTCAAAACTCCCTATTTCTAGATGTCATCCCTAGATATTCTGATTGTGCAGGTGAGCACTGGGTTGGGCCCAGGAATCTTCCTTGTTAATACACCCCCTACATCATTTGATGCTGGTGCTGTGAAGGTCACGCAATGAGAAACAGCCTTAGAAATCTGCAGAGCCTAATTCAGAAACCACAAGACCTTTTAAATGATATAAACCACTAACATTTATACGTCGATGGATCTGGAATACGGGCTAAGTGTTTATGTTCATCAAATCAATTTTTTTCTTTTTCTAATTTTTTATGTTTAAAAAGGTAACGAGTTTACATGGTGAAAGGTCAAAATAATATAAAAAGGGAAATGTCAGAAAGCATTGCTTCTACCTGTTACATTTCTAACTTGGTTACTCATAAGGACTCCTGTTTCTTTTTGTTCATTTGTTTGTTAAAGATTTTTTTGATGTGGACCATTTTAAAAGTCTTTATTGAATTTGTTATAATATTTCTTCAGTTTTTCTTTATGTTTTGGTTTTTTGGCTGCAAAGCATGTGAAATCTCAGCTCCCTGACCAGAGATCTAACCTGCACCCCCTGGGTTAACCACTGGACTCCCAGGGAATTCTCACGACTCTGGTTTCTCTTAGTTTCTTTTGGATGCAACAAATATTTATTTTTGAAAACTAAGCAAGTGTAAGTTCAAGTGAATTAAGGAGGTGAAACAGAGAAAAGAAAATAATGCAGATGATGTAAAAACTGACAAATTTTGAAAAGGAAAAACAAATGTAAATATATTTTCTTCACCTTTCTTACCCATTTGTGTGCTGTATCTGATTTTTTTCATGGAGACTTTTCCACATCACTACACAGAGACCACCCTCCTCTGTTTTATAGCCACATAATATTCCATGGTACAGTCCCCCCTGGTTTAATATCATCAATTTTCTGTAGATGGACTGATGGATCATTTCTAATCTTTTGCTAGTAATGAATGCTGCATATTAGTGTATATTAATTGCATAATATATTTGAGATATATCTGTAGGATAAATTCCCAGAAGTGGGATTTCTGGGTCAAAGGGTAAACGAATTTGTAATTTTGATGACAGTTGCCAAATTGTCCTCTGCAGGGGTTGCACCATTTTGCACTCCCACTAGCAATGTACGAGAGTGCTCATTTCTCCACCACCTTGCCAGCAAAGCGGTGTTAAACTTTTGGATTTTTGCCAGCCTGATAGGTGAAGAAAGTTATTTCACTATATTTTCACTTTGCCTTTTATATGAATGAAATCGAGCCTCTTTCCATATCTCTATATAGATATACATTTATCTCTGCCTATATGTATATGCATATATATGTGACAGGTGTTTGTATTTCTTCTTTTCTATAAACAGTCTATTCTATAGACCCTGTAGCCATATTCTTCTCATTTTCTAGGAGCTCTTTGTATGTTCAAGAGATGAGTTTTTGTGATATTAGACACAGATATCATTTCCAGTTTTTCTTAGGATTTGATTGCTTATTTTTAAATGTATTTAAGTGTATTCATTTTTTTATGGTCGCTGGATTTTGAGTGCTTACAGAAGGCCTTCCTCCACTCCAAGCTCATGAAAGAATTCACTTACTACAGTCACTGTTTCAACACTCCTCTGAGTCCCTATCATTAGTCTTGTTTTATGGATAAGGATACTGAAATCCAAGTATGGACCTCCCCGCTTTCTCAAAACACTATTCAACGACTGAAGAAAAAAAAAAGATTCCTCTTCTCCATGTCACTTTGAATCCTTTTTGCTGGGAGATTTGTGAAGGTTATTCTTTGTTCTTAGTACTGAGTCTCCAATTTTAATGCTAACACACCTGTGACCATTGCACTCAAACTTTTGCAAAATGTTTTCTAGATTGTTAAAGAAAATGATCCTATCATTTCTGAGGCTTTAAATAAACACAAAATTGCCCAGGTCCTGTAAGCATTCATGTTTGCCTTTCAACAAACACAAAATATCTCCCAAATCTTATAAACGTCGATGCTGGATGCCAGAACGTTGAAGCCGCCAGGACCACGCGCACCACCTACGGACGTCAGCAAATGTCCCTTTTAATTGAACGCTCAAAAGGATATCTGCAGGCAAGCAGAGCCACCCTGCGGGGGCCAGGCTGGACCGCATTAAGGGCACCTGGACTCCGTGGCAGCACTTCATCCCTGTCTCTCCCTTTCTCTCTGCCAGAGCCAGCAGGTAGGGAGATGCTGACGTGTCTATTGAGGACTAGGAAAAATACTCTGTGTGAGAGCCAGTCCTCTGAAGGCAGATGACCCAGTTGTAGACTTACATCTGAAGCCTCCTTTTTCACACTGAACCCTAGAGCCCTGAGAAGCAGTCGCCTGAGCTCTTCACCCACACGCTTGGTAGGATCACCCCAGACCCTAAATCCTGATGTCTTTTCCGCGCTAAGATTGATTCCGATAAACTGTTAAGCAGTGCCTACAGCACTGGGTTGAGGTGCATTTCAAGGCCATTTCTAGGCATTGAGCGGTATGGTGCTGAGATCGATTAGTGATGTCTGTCTCCTACACGGTATGGGTAGAAGTTACAGGCATGAGGAGCACCTGCCAATCCTGACTTACAGCTTTATAGTTGGTTTATAGAATTAAAGGAGGAAATGGCAACTGACTCCAGTATTCTTGCCTGGAAAATCCCATGGACAGAGGAGCCTGCTAGGCTACAATCCATGGAGTTGCAAAAAGTAGGATGCAACTTAGCAACTGAGCAGGCACACAGGCATAGAACCAAAAGCTAGTGGAGATGACTGAAATATACTTACCCACCCCAAAATGCTGGTTTTAGAATGCTTGATTCTAGAAAATTTGCTCTGGTTTATTTCTCAGAGGGCAGTCTTTATTATCTAAAAGGCAGGTGTTGGTTTTCCCAACCCTGTACTCTCTCCCTCCCCCATGTTCTTCTCTGAGATCCAGGGCTTCAGGACCTAGCACAGGGCTTCTCAGTAGATGTTCAATGAACACTGGATTGAATCACATCACACACAACAGATTGTTTACAAAAGTACTTTGCACAAAAGAAAAAAGAGAGTACTGGGAGGTTTGGGGATACTGGGATTGACACATATTACTAGTGCCTGCTGGGAAGCCCCATACACTGTTGGTGCTATGCATAAAATAGATAACTAATAAGAACATGCTGTTTAGCACAAGGAATTTACTTATTTGCATTATTATTATTACTTTTCGCTCAGTCATGTCCGACTCTTTGCAACCCCATGGACTGTAGCCTACCAGGCTCCTCCCTCCACGGGGTTTTCCAGGCAAGAGTACTGGAGTGGGTTACCATTTTCCTTCTCCAGGGGATCTTCCTGACCCAGGGATGGAACCCGGGTCTCCCGCATTCCAGGTAGATGCTTTAACCTCTGAGCCACCACTATACTTATTTGCATAGTACTAGTTAAATGTTGGGATTATAAGATTAAATGTTTAGATATGATCTCTATCTAGGTTTCCCCCAAATGTATGTTCTAAATTTTGATGAAGTACAATGTATTTTTTCATTCATGACTCATACTTTTCTGGTGTCATCTAAATATTCTTCTGGTGGCTCAGTGGTAAAGAATCTGCCTAGCAACATAGAAGATGTGGGCGATGGGAGTTCAACCCCTGGGTCTGGAAGATCCCCTGGAGAAGGAAATAGAAATGGCAACCCACTCCAGTACTCTTGCCTGGAAAATCCCATGGACAGAGGAGCCTGGTGGGCTACTGTCCTTGGGGTTGCAAAGAGTCGGACATGACTGAGCGACTGAGCACTCAGTGCAAATATTCTTTGCCTAGCCCTAAATCTTGAAGATTTTCTCCTATTTCTTTTTTATAACTGTATATTTACATCAAGTATCCACTTTGAATAATTTTTGTTTAAGGTGTGAAGTTTAGGATGAAGTTCTTTTTAGTTTTAAAAATGTATTTGCTTATTTATCCAGTATCATCTATGGCTGTGGATGTCCAATTGTTCTGACATTGTTTGTCAGAAAGACCATCCTTCCTCCAAATAGTTGTGCTTACACCTTGTTCAGAAGTCATTAGGACGTATCTGTTGAGTTTATTTCTGGGTTCTTTACCCTGTTCTACTGATCTATGTGTCTATTCCTCTACCAGAGCCACACAGCCTTGATTATAGACTTGAGTAGAATTAGTCTTCAAATTCCTTCCACCCAGTTTATTCTTCATTTTCAAAATTGTATTTAGCTATCCTAGTTTGCTTCCTTTTTCATATAAGTTTTAGAATAATCATGTATATATCTACAAAGGAAATATTTCCAAGATACTGATAGGAATTGTAGTTTGAGGAGAACTGATATCTTTAGCATGTTGACACTTCTAATCATGAATATAGTATATCTCTCTATTCATTCAAATTTTGAAAAATTTCTTTTGTTAGTGTTGAACAGTTTTCAACATAGAAGTTCTATACATATTCTGTTAGACTTGCACCTAAGTATTTCATTTTTTGAACAATTTTAAGTAGTTACTTTTAGTTTCTATGTCCATGTGTTTATTTCTAATAATTAGAAATATAGTTGATTTTTGTATGTTTATATTGTATCCTGTGACATTGATAAACTCACTTGATAGTTCTAGGGTTTCCTGGTAGAGTCTTTGAAACTTCCTACATAGACAGTCAGGTCACCCACAAATAGGGACAGTTATGTTTCTTCCTATCAGATCTGTCTGTTTTATATGTATTGGGTTGGCCAAAAAATTCACTTGGGTTTTTTCCATACCATCTTATGGGAAAACCCAAACAAGCTTATATTTTAATTTTTCTTTATTTTCTTTTTACATCAGTTAAAAATTCCAACACTTTGCTGAATATGAATGATGGGAGCAGATATTCTTGCCTTGTTCCTGATCTAAGGAGAAAAACATTTTATCACTAAGTTTAATGTTAGCCATAGGATTTCTGTAGATATTCTTTGTTGAGAAAGTTCCTCTCTATTCCTTTTCTTTCTTTCTTTCTTTTTTGTTTTTCTTAAAATAATCATGAATGGATATTGGCTGTTGTCAAACGCTTTTTTTCCTGCATTGATCAATACAGTTATGTGATTTGTTTCTCTGAGCCTGTTAATATAGTGGATTACATCGATCAATTGTTAAATATTGAACCAGTTTTTGCTCCCTGCAATAAATTCCTCTTGTTGATGATGTGTAATTCTTTTTATTTATTGCTGAATTTTGTTTACCAACACTTAAGACTATCTTTTCCTTCTTTGTTCTGTCTTTTTCTGCTTTTAATATATGAGTAGAACTAGCTTCAAAGAGTAAATTGGATAGTGTTCCCTTCTCTTCAACTTTCTGGAAAAGATTGTATGGAATCACTGTTTAGTTTTTAAATGTGTAATAGAATTTCCAGTGAAGCCATTTGCGCTGGAAGATTTCTTTTGGGGGTGTTTTTAAAGTTACAAAGTCAAATTCCTTAATAGGATTATTTGAACAATCTATTTCATATTGGGTGAATTGTGGTATTGAATTGTTTGTATATTTTGAGGAACTGGTCCACTTTATCTAACTTGTCAAATATACATGTGTGGAGGTTATTTTTTTCAGTATTCCCTTTTGATATCTGAAGATTAGTTCATTATTGATGCTGGTTACTTGTGTTTCTCTCTTTTTTTAAAAAAATTTTTTATTTGCTTATTTGGCCACACTGGGTCTTAGTTGCAGCATGCAGGACCATTAGCTGTGGCCTGTGAACTCTTAGTTGTGACATTTGGGATGGAGGAGCTTGGTGGGCTACAGTCCACGGGTCGCAAAGAGTCGGACACGACTGAGCGACTTCACTTTCACTTTCACTTTCCCTGACTAGAGATGGAACCTGGGCCCCCCTGCATTGGAAGCCTGGAGTCCTGGCCACTGGACCACCAGGGAAGTCCCCGTGTTTCCCTTTTTATTTTGTCAGTCTTGCTGGAGGCTTGTCAACTTTAGAATTTCAAAGAACAAGCTCCTTGTTGTGTTGATTTTTCTCTACAGTGTTTCTGTTGTTGATTTCTTTGAGTTCTGCTCGTAACATTTTTTCTTCATCCTGCTTGCCTTGGGTTTATTTTGCTCTTCTTTTCATAGTTCTCGAGATGGAAATTTAGCTTACTAATGTAAGACTTTCCCTATTTTCCAATGCATGTATTTGGTGACATAAATTTGCTTCTCATTTTGCAAACTTGCTTTAACTCTGTCACACAGACATGTTATATTTTAATTTTCATTCAGTTCAATGCACTTTTTAAAATTACTCTTGAGAATTTGGCCCATGGATTATTTAGAAGTACACTGTTTTAACTTCTAAGTATTGGAGGTTTTCTTATCTTCCAGTTATTGATTTCTAGTTTGATTACATTGGGATTAGAGGATGTAGTCTATATTCTTTTAAACTTGTTGAAATTTATTTTATGGTGCAGAATATGGTCTATCTTGGTGTCTGTTTAATGGGCACTTAAAAAATGTGTATTTGACTGTTTGGGGGTGAAGCATTCTTTAAATGTTGATTAGATTCTATTGGTTGAAGGTATTGTTGAGATTTTTCTTGCTCATTTTCTGTTCAGAATTTTTTATCCATTAATGAAAGAGGAGTGTTGAAATTTCCTATTGTAACTGTGGGCTTGTCTTTTTCTCTTTCAGTTTTGCAAGCTTTGACTCATAAATTTTGGAGTTTTGTTGTTTGGAACCTTTAGGTCTGCTGTGTCTTTTTGGTGTATTAATCATTTTTCATTATATGATGTCCCTCTCTGCTTCTGGTAATTTTCTTTGCTCTGAAGTCTACATTCTTCACTTAATATAGCAATTCCTCCTTTCTTTTTATTAATATTTGCATTAAATCTCTTTTTCTTTTACTTTCAACCTGCCTGTATCATTATATTTGAAGTGAGCTTCTTATAGACAGCATACAATTAAAGTGTATTTTATTTTTATTCACTTAATTTTTTATTCTTTTTTAAAATTAAAATATAATTGACATACAATATTATGTTACTTGCCACATAATGATTTTCATACATTATTTAATGATCACCATGATAAGCCCAGGAACCACTTATTCTCATACAGCTATTACAATATTATTGACAACACTCCTAATGCTGAACTTTACACGCCAGTGACTTATTCATCACATAACTGAAGATCTGTGCTCTTAATCCCCTTCACCTATTCTCTTGCTTCCCAACCCCTCCTTTCTGGCAGCCACCTGACTCTTCTCTGTATCTATAAGTCTGTTTTGTTGTGTAATGTTTGTTTTTTTTGTTTTATTTTTTTTAGATTCCACATATAAGTGAAATAAAACAGTATTTGTGTTTCTCTGTGTGACTTATTTCACTTAACAGTCATTCTTGTAGCAAATGGTAAAATTCCTTTTTAAAAATAGCTGAGTAATATTCCATGATATGTGTGTGTATATATATACACATATATACATGATATATGATATATGTATATATATATATCATGTATGTATGTATGTATATGTGTACACACCTTCTTTATCCATTTGTCTACCACTGGACTCTTAGGTCGGAGAAGGCAATGACACCCCATTCCAGTACTCTTGCTTAGAAAATCCCATGGATGGAGGAGCCTGGTGGGCTACAGTCCATGGGGTCATTACGAGTCGGTCGCGACTGAGCGACTTCACTTTCACTTTTCACTTTCATGCAGTGGAGAAGGAAATAGCAACCCACTCCACTGTTCTTGCCTGGAGAATCCCAGGGACAGCAGAGCCTGGTGGGCTGCCGTCTATGGGTCACACAGAGTCGGACACGACTGAAGCGACTTAGCAGCAGCAGCAGCAGGACTCTTAGGCTGCTTCTGTATTGTGTTTATCTCAAGTGAACATCCAGAAATGTGATGACTGGATCACATGGTAGTTCTATATTTAATTATTTGAAGACCCTCCATACTGTTTTCCACTGAAGCTGTACCAATTTGCAATCTCATCAACAGAACATAGGGGTTCCTTTTTTCCACATTCTCACCAAGATTTGTTACTTGTGTTCTTTTTAACAATAGTCATTTTGATAGGCAGTTTTGATTTGAATTTCTCTTGTGAGTACCTTTTCATGGATCTGTTGGCTGTCTGCATCTTCTCTGGAAAATGTATTTTCTTGTCCTCTGCACATTTTTAAATCAAGGTGTATATTGGGGAGTTTCTAAAATTACTGATTCTGTTTCACTACTGACAATGAGTCTGTTCATTTTTTTTTCTATTTCTTCTGATTTAGTCTCAGAAAAGTGTATGTGTCTAGGTACATTCTTCTAGCTAATCCACTTTATTTGATGTATAATTGTTCTTAGTAGTCTCTCATGATCCTTTGTATTTCTGTAGCGTTTGTTGTAACTTCTTCTCTTTCATTTCTGATTTTATTTATTTGAGACCTCTTTTTTATTGTTTTGAGCCTGGCTAAGGTTTATCAGTTGTATTTATTTCTTCAAAGAACTAGCTCTTACTTCGTGGTTCTCTTCTGTCTCTATTTCACTTATTTCTCCTCTTATCTTCATTATTTCTTTCTTTCTACTAACATGAGGGGGAGGGGTTTCATTCTTTTTTCTTCCATTTCCTTTAGGCATCCTTAGGCTTCCCTGGTGGCTGAGACAGTAAAGTATCCACTGGCAATGCAAGAGACCCGGCTTCAATCCCTGGGTTGGGAAGATCCCCTGGAGAAGGGAATGGCAACCCACTCCAGTACACTTGCCTGAAGAATTCCATGGGCAGAGGAACCTGGCAGGCTATAGTCCATGGAATTGCAAAGAGTTGGAGATGACTGAGAAACTAACACTAGATTGCTTATTTAAGATTTCTCTTGTTTGCTGAGGTAGGCATGTGTCTCTATATGCCTCTCTCTTAGAACCGCTTTTGCTGAGTCCCATAGATTTTGAATTGTGTTTTCACTGTCATTTGTTTCCAGGTATTTTTAATTTACTCTTTGATACCTTCAGTGACTCAGGGATTGCTTGGTAGCATATCGCTTAGCCTCCGTATGTTTGTGTGAAGCATCACTCAGGTGCATATAACACCTGCTAAGGAAGGATTTGATTCAGCTTGAATTACAGGAAGTAATAGTGGATGTGGCAGCCAGAAAGCTTGTACTCTAATCTCTGTCCCCTACTGATTGTATGCTCTGGGTCCCAGTCTCAGACCTGGGTCTCGGTCTCCAGACCTGTGAGGTGTGGGAGGCTGAACTCAAGGACCTCAAAGGTACTTTCCAACTCAGTTGTTGTGGTCTCCTGACAGTTGGTGTCCTCTTTGTGCTTCGGGACAGCTGTCTCTGGATGGGAGGGCTGTGGGGAGGGCTTGTGGGCCACCGTGATGACAACAGATAGCTCACTTTGAGGAGAGATTACTATGTGTCAGATACGGTGCTAAACACTCTATGTGTGATGTTTCCTTTCCACTTACAGATGGAAAAACAGAGGCTTAAAGAGTTAATTTACTCAAGCTCACAGGTCTAGCGATGGCTAATTCTAATGATTCCTGCCTTGGTCCCTTTATGATTCTGCTGTTCACTGTCTAGTGAACATTTGTATAAAAATAAGAGTCTATCTTGTGCAGAAGAACATTTGCCAAGCATCTTATTGCCATTAACCTTGACTCTAAATCTACATCTGTATTTAAATTAAAGAGACCTCTCTGATCTCTGTCAAGATTATACTCAACAAATATTTTTTGTTGTGGATTTTTAAAGTCTGATCAAATTGTTGTATATCCTGCCAAGGGAATATTTTTGTAACATAGCACATGGACTTTACTAGTACAGGTTGGAACCATCAAAAGATGAGCAAATTCCAACATAGAAAATATGTTTAGAGACAAGGTGTAAGACAGGTGCTGGGTTGAAATGAAAAGCAGAACAAAGTTGCAGTTTTTAGTGTTTATTGAATAGAAATAAGTTAATTGTGATGTACTGAGCCTATAAGTAAACATAAACATTTTTCAGGAAATCTGGGAAGAATAGTTTTTTCTTTTCTCTCTCTCTCCCTTTCCTTCCCCCTCCCTCTTCCTCTTCCCATCCCACCTCATCAGTTGTTCATCCCTTTGAAATTTTATGTAGAGTAATATTCATGAAAAATGCTCTTCAGCTGACGACTGAACATGAGTATGTATTTTCAAGGCTGATAAACTTCTACAGACTTAAAAACTAAGGAAGCAAAGATCCTGGCCCGACAATTGCATTTTTCATGACATATCATCTTTATTCAAGATATAAAAAGGCAGAAGCAGATTGATACAGATTTCCAAGGTGACTACATAGTTAATGAGATCAACTGAAGACTCTTGAGCATATCTCAGGGAATTTGGTCACACAATGAGACATAAGTATTGTCTCATCTATTCAGAAACAGAAATAATGGAGTGAGTATAAGTATCTTTGAAGGACATAAAGACAAAATCAAGACCATTCCACAAAGTCCTAGAAGTATGCTCCATACAGGGATAAACTATAGCTTTCTTGTGCTCTTTGAGTCTTGTTTCTACAGCATCACTGCCATTTCCTCTTTAAAGTACAGTGGATTTCAAGCTCTCCTGAGAAAAGTCACTATGATTAAATATCACTAGAAGTAATGGGTTAAAGGAGACAGGACTTAGCTTGGTGGAAGAGAGAAATCTTGAGGAAGAAACTTAGATTTATAGACAGAGAAATAGAGCATCTGACTCTCAACCCCAGCAAATTTGCCTAATCTGCTTGCAGAGCCTCAATTTCATTGAAGCGAGTGGGGGCAGGAGGGTCTCTGTATGCAGCTTGCCATGTCTTTAAAAATAAAATGTAGACATAAGTTCTTTAAATAAAAGACAGTATAGCCATAGCATTAAGGGCGCCAAACATTCAGTGATGTAAAGACACAGCAGAAGCAACACAGTGTAATGGCAGTGATCATGTCTTGCGCATGCTCAAAATCCTCTCTAAGCTCCCCATTATATTCAGGACTTGGCCCTTGGTCCTACGCGATGTGGCCCCCGGCTCCATCTCCATCTTCATTCCTTGTCACAATTCCCCTTCAATTTCTACTTTTTAATCTTCCTTCATTTTCTTTTCTCTGGCTAAATGTTATGGCCCTTGGTTGGTTTTCTGTCTTTCCCACCAGACTATTAACTTCTTGATGCAGAGATTTTTGTTTTTGTTGCTGTATTCCAGTGTCAGGCCTATGATAGGTGTTTAAAAAGTATTTCTGAATGAAACAACAAAGCAACCAAATCCTATGTGTGTGCTGACTTGAAACTCAGTGTCTTTAGTAGGTGACCTCAGGGGTCTCTTGGTGCCTTATTTCTCTCATCTCAAGACTAAGGAGTTTAAAGAAGATTTTAAAAGACTTTTTATTCACAAAACATTAATTTTCAAAAATAATGAAATAGCTTTCTAGGTTTGTGTGTGTCTAGCCGAAGAATTGATGCTTTTGAACTGTGGTGTTGGAGAAGACTCTTGAGAGTCCCTTGGACTGCAAGGAGATCCAACCAGTCCATTCTGAAGGAGATCAGCCCTGGGATTTCTTTGGAAGGAATGATGCTAAAGCTGA